>NC_043747.1:26768029-27120759 GCF_902148845.1 Salarias fasciatus
TGTTCTGAGTTGATTCGGAGGCTTTGCTGATCCTCTGAGACTTTGTGTTTGTGAAAAACGACTAGCGTTGTGTTTGGAGACTCGTTCAGGTCACTCTGCGGTTTCTGTCCTCGACCAGCAGCCGTGGAGCTTCTCCTCGTCTCTCACACTCACACTCAGGCGGTCACACAGCTCTCTAGCCTCGCCCAGCAGCTCCAGCTGCTCGCAAGCTGTGCACAATGGCAGACAATTTGAATGTTGTGGACCGGATTTTGGCGAAGCCATTTGCTAGTGTTCCTTACGAAGAGAAAATTGGTGTTAAACTGCAGGACAGATCAACTCCTAAGACTGAGCTGGTGCAAAAGGTGGGGAAAAGTAACAGGTCCTTTCTGCTGTCCTGATCTGACCAGGTGAGCTGCTGACTGGAAATGCTGTCACCAATAAAATGTCCTGCTGGCCACGCCTCTGGATGAAACTATCTCAGGGAGGTGTTGTCTGGTCACAAGTGGGCTTTGGGGATCTGTCTAACTTTGACAGGGCGTACATGAAAACTAATAGAATTTACATACAAAAAACAGACACATATTACAATGTATGCTAAAAATGAGCTTCCCCTCTTTGGAAGACCAACAGCTACCACTGAACACTACCTATCTGTGTCGAATGTGAATCATTATTGATCACGAAACGGTCTATAGATTTGATTCCCAACACGACCTCTGAGATGTGTCTGAGAAGAGCTCTTTTCCTCCTGTTGGCTTCAGCTGTTTGGACTTTACATTTCTAAACTCTTCCAGTCTGAAGCTTCTTCAGCTCCCAACGATGACAACAATGTCATCAGCAATGACTTCAGCATCAAAGTTTGTCCTCTAATTTCACTTCTTTCTCTCTTTATTCAGGTTGGACTTCTGCAGTTTGTCAGAGATCAGCTGTTCTTCTGTGGCCTCAGCTCTGAAGTCCAACCCCTCCCTCCAGAAACATCTGGAACATCTGGGTCTGAGTGGGAGCCCTCTGCGGGATTCAGGAGTTGAGCAGCTGTGTGGTTTTCTGCAGAGTCCACTCTGTCGTCTGCAGACTCTGAGGTCAGACTCCATGTTTGAGTGTGTTTCAGTAAAGTAGTGTTGACACTAAAGGTCAGACATCAGGCTGATCTGAGAGTGATCCACACTGAGGATCTCCAGGAGAAACGGAGCTTCTTCTCTGGTCTTCAGTCCTGTGACTGTGGCAGAGCCGTGTGCAGCTCCACATTTCAAAGCTTGCTAGAAGAAGAAAGGAGCTGCAGTGGATCATTGACTGTGAACCTCTGACACGCTCCATGTTGACCTTCAGCTTTCAAAGCAGGCTGATCTCTCCTGGATCAAGCTGTCACTGATCTCCCAGCTGGAGCTCCAAACTCTCAGCAACTCTGCAAACTCTGGACTTGTTGGCTTTCTGTCCAGTAACCTTGGCTGTTGACATGTCCTCCACTGGACTCTGCTTCTGTTTGGTCTTCACATCAGTTCAGCTCTCCACAAGATCAAAGATCAAATCAGGGAAAAGAAGAACCATAGTTCTTCTTTCAGTTCCTCAGAGTTCCAACCTTCTGAAGAAGAACGAATGAACAACAGGGATCAGTCTGATCAGTCTCATCTAAAGAGGATTTCTTTAGACTGGGATTTCAACTGGGATTTACAACTGAAGTTAGAAACAAATCACTCATCAAATGTGGAAGGATTTAGAGTTCTGTGGAGAAGAGGTTGCAGTTCTTCAATTTCATTTTCCCAAATGGGCAGGTGGGGTGGGGTTGAAAGGATTGCCCCCTACCAGTTTCACATGAGGAGAGATTTATACTCTTCAGGGGGAATAATATGCTTGATCCTAACTTTCAGTCCTCCATTGTCCATCCATACCTCAGATCAACAGACGGCTAAAATCTTCTCTTCTTTCTCTCTGGGCTGCATCAGTGGCTCCTCTTCTCTCCATGTTCTCGTCCGGGGGGTCTAACATGTTTTAGTTCAGGGGCCACATCCAGCTCAGTTTCATCTGTGATATTAACTCATTGCCTTCCAGCCATTTTCAGATCAGCCAGCCTCTCACTGCCAGCTGTTTTAGAGCATGTTCACGCCCGAAGTTCTCCTGCCTGACAGCGGTAGAGCGCCTGGATTCGAACTCCCCCTCAATTTTAACTCGCACCTTAGATTCACACAAAGCCCCTAACAATCCAGACATGCGCAATTTATACGCACATCCAACACCCAGGGAGGGCACGGGTTGCAAGGAGGACTCGTCCCAGCACCCCGCTGAAGGCCCCACTTGGGCCTGGCCGAGGTCCTCCCTCAACCCCGACGGTCACGGCTGGGGGGAAGGGGACCGTGCCCACTCCGGCGTGACGTGGGTTGAGCCAGGGGTGGGGGACCTCTTCCGAGGTGCGGTTGGACTGATGGGGTTGGAGCACTTTGGTGGCCTGGGTGACACGGTGCCCCTCCTGCCACTGAGAGAATGGAGTGTGGATGTGAGGGTGAAGGTGTGCGAGTATGATCGTGTGTGTGTGTGTGTGTGTGTGTGTGTGTAGCCAGATTTACACTTGCACGATTCTGTGGCACGCATTGCCACGAATCGAGTCGCAAACCACTCGTAAAGTGGCGTGAAGTGTGCGTAAACCCGTCGGGACTGCGTGCCATGTCGGGACGAGAATTTTGCAATGTTCAAAATTTTGGTCAGGACAAAATATCCCGAACGGGTCGTGAACTATGCACCAACTGTCTGTGAACTCCTTGTGAACGCGTCGGGACAATGCGGGAGGATGCGTGCCAGTCGTGGCCACCGACGAGTACCCAGAGAAGGGCCCCATGTGGGGGATTTTCGACCCACTGTCGTTGCAGCATCAAGTGTAGCGCCTTTAATTTGTCATTGAAATTGACTGATGTCAGCCGTCCGTCGGGGCCCCCTTCAGCTCGGGGCCCTCGGCAGCGCCTTTTCTGCTGCTCTTCAACACAGAGCAGCTGCCACTTTCAGGCATCTTCTCTGCAATGATGGTGTCTCTGGCATTCAGCATGTTGTCTGTTCCAAAGCAAATCCAAAAATGACCCGGGGTTGGGGAAGCCCCCTTTTTACTAGTATATGATGTGCGTGATTGCGCGCGCAACCACGTTGTGCCAATGCAGGAAGCTCGAAAACTGCGCAAACTATGTGTGAATATGTCCTGAATGCGTCGTGCCAGTTCGCGACACTGACAGGCGCATTCGTGAACTGTGTGCCAACTGTCCTTGAACTGGTCGTGAACTGTGCGTGAACTAGTCGTGAACAGTTCTGGAGCCTGCCGGTTCATGACTCCAGATTGGCACGCCTTGCCATGATAACATCCCACTAGGGGGCACTTGATTTTAAAACATGCCGCATGTTTGCAATTTAAGGCATGAATTAACAACCACTGTGCTTGTTTTCCAGGGAAGGACAGTCTCAAGTTTAGTGTGGTAGTCCATGTAACATTGTCAGAATTGTCATTGAGGATTGTCAGTGGTGGACTGAGGCCTTGTGTATGAGAACGGTGGAAGACAGAATTAAACTGTTCATTTGTCGTGAGATTCCAGAGGGGAGAGTTTGAAAGAGTTGGTGACCAGAGCATTGTTTCTGGAAGTATGGAAGAGAAAAAGAACATTTGTTCCCCTGCTGACACATCCCAAACAAAAACACACAGAGCGGTCTTCTGTTGAGCGGTCTGCAGACTGAGACTGGTCTTCAGAACTACATCATTACCTATCTCTGTTAAATATGAATCAGTATTGATCACAAAACACTCTGTCAATGTGATTCCCAACACAAGATCTGAGATGTGTCAGTAAAGAGCTCTTCTCCTCCTGTTGGCTTCAGCTGTTTGGACTTTACATTTCTAAACTCTTCCAGTCTGAACCTTCTTCAGCTCTCAATGACTTCAACATCACACTTTGTCCTCTAATCTCACTTCTTTCTCTCTTTATTCAGTTTGGAGAAATGCAGTTTGTCAGAGATCAGCTGTTCTTCTGTGATCTCAGCTCTGAGGTTCAACCCCTCCCTCTTGGAACATCTGGAACATCTGGACCTCGGTTGGAACCCTCTGCAGGATTCAGGAATTGAGCAGCTGTGTGGTTTTCTGGAGAGTCCACTCTGTCGTCTGCAGACTCTGGAGTGAGTTGACTGTTACTTTTGTAGAAGGAGAAATGTTTGTCAGCAGCTGTGATCTGAGACTCTGATCCTGCAGTGAGAGAGTGGACTGAGCTCAGCAGCAGCTGACTGGTGTGTGTGGACATGAGGAGGTGTGTGAATGTTGTGCTGACATGTGGATGATGTGTGTGATGAAGATCCACAACAACAGAACAGCTCATTGATCAGGACTCAGTAATGTGGAGCTGCTCATTTCTCCATCAACACATCTGATTGGTTCCTCCTCATTGATTCTGCTGCTTTCTCTCTTTATTCAGGTTGTTTAACTGCAGGTTGTCAAAGATCAGCTGTTCTTCTCTGGCCTCAGCTCTGAAGTCCAACCCCTCCCACCTGAAGGAGCTCGACCTGCGTTTAAACCAGCTGCAGGATCCAGATGTGCAGCAGCTGGTTGATCTTCAGCAGAGTCCAGACTGCAGCCTGCAGACTCTGAGGTCAGTAGATGGTTGGAGTGAGTCCATGCTGCTTTCAGCAGGTTTGGACTAAACACAGTCAGTGTGAGAACAGAGATCCAGTGTTTGACTCTCACCCACAATTTCCACCGCACACGAAAGTGTCGCACTGTTCTTGAATCGTACTGCGCAGCACTTAGAACCCATTCTCGTAAATCTCGTAAATTCGCTGTCGTTGAGAAAGCACCAGACAGGAAGTTAAACCAGAATTTTCAAAATAAAATACAATGCACGACCTGTCGGACATCAACTTTTTCCTATATATTGTTATTTCGCCACCTCAGGAAGCACGAGAATCAGCTCAGCAGGGTCCCAGACAGCAGCAAACATGGAAATTACCTTTTTATATAGAATGAACCATACAAAAGTAACTATTGCATAAAGAAAAGAACTCATTTCAGATCAAAACATATATCATGTACTCACCCTTGCTAGAAGTGCTATAAATCACAGAGCAATGTGGCTGGGACGGGCAGAGCGACCTTGCTCAGTGAAATGAGATGTTTTTTTTTATTTTCTCTTTATATCATGTGTTATCGTATGATATCAAGAGCACGGCAGCCTCTTCGAGGAGCAGCCCTCCCCTTCGGACAGTGTGGCCGTGTCCCAGTGTGCTTTGACTTTAGGAGAAAAATGTCGGTGGTCCTTCATGAGCTCTGAGCTGCTGACTGCTGCTCTGAACAGGACTGAAGTCCTCACTGCTTCACAGAGACTCTGATCATCTCCTCTCATCTCTCTGCAGGTGGGACTGAGAGCAGAGCTTCATCCAGCAGTGAGTGACAGAGGAACCAGCAGAAGATCCGCAGTTTGAAGAGTTACAAGTGTCCAGCATCGAACCAGGGTTCCTCTGGATGTGACTCACTGGTTACCAGGAGAGTTCCATGTTAAAACGGTTGCAGATCTGTTCCAGACAAAGACAGATGGAGTTTGACTCCATGAATCAGTTGAGAAAAATGACAGACTTCAGAGCTTTGCTTCAGAAACAGTGAAGCTCCTTTTTTTATAAAATCAAATGATTCCTGGATTCCATCAGTGGATCCTGAACACTGTGTCTACATATCCAGGTCTGGAGTCAAGAAGTCAAGTCTGCTTCAGAGAATCTGCCTGGGACTGGAAAATGGTTTGTTTGCAGAATAAAAAAAAATTTGATGAACAAAAAGAAAAAAATGTTCTGCAGCTTCAGTCCTTTGAAGTCAGTCAGTTTTGTGTCGTGTGTAGAGAAACTTTCCTGACGTGTCAGAGGTCAGTGGACTGGTGGAAACATGGAGCTGCAGACGTCCTCTGGGTTCAATATGCCTGTTTGTATGTGTGTGTGGGTGTGCAGCGGGCGTGGACAGCACCGTGTCTGCTGTCGATGTGTGTTTCTTTGGCTGTTTGTTGATTTGTGTCCACGTCTGCGTGTGTGTTATGTCAAAACTGTCTGTGTGCTGCTCCGCCTCCCATCCCCCCTCAAGGAGGAGAAAGACCATGTGGAACAAATCACCAGGGGTCTATTTCACCAAGCAGGTTGAAAAAACTCTGAGTGAAATCCTGAACTCTGTGTTGATCTCCTCTCAACGGGAAAACGTTGGGTTTTCGGTTACACAACAGCTGATTTGAGTTGGATTACTCAACTTCAAGTAGTTTCACCTGGAGTTTAGCACGTGCACGACAACTATAAAAAGCCAGCATCAATGGAGTGATGATTTGACGAGTCACCATGGCAACAGAGAAGCGGAGCACGACATATGGCAACTGGGAACACATTTTTAGAAAGAAATGCAACACCGCTGCAGCAGCGAAAGAGATGGAGATGCCATAGCAGAAAATTGCTGCCTGTGTCAATGTGTAAGTTTAAATGTAGTCCTTTATATCAGAATATTAATAAATATTAAATATTATTACAGGGAAACTGTTTGAACGGTCACCAATTAAAGTATTTCATTTAGTTGTAATCCTGCGGGGAAGAAGCCACATGGCAGCAGCTAAAGATGAAATATAGAAACATTGTTCAAAAGACCTCGGCATAATCTCATTGAGGTTCATCATTTTAAGCATGTTTCACTTTGTCAAGTAGCATAAATACTAATGCCTGCAGGCATGCATGCCCACACACACATACACTCAGTGATCCAAACACACACAAATAGACAGACAAGGGCACATAAGTCGCGAGTAATCAGGGTGCTGTCCATGATGCTGAACTGTATGAACTGAATGAAGTATTTTTTTTTTTCGCTGCACACACACACACACGGACAACCCAAACGTACATTAAAAAGTAATGTGTTGTCCATAGTGCTAAGTTTAACCTTAGCACAGTTACAAAACACTTAATTCTTGATGCACACTTAAACGCACGCACCCCTGCACATGCAGAGGCTTGAAAATAGTTGTGAAAAGATAGACGAAGTAGGTTTGTTCAAAGATGGAAATAGTTCTCTAAAAAGGCGTATTTAAAGCAGACACACTATAAAACATTTTTTGTTTAATTTCATGTCCTCAGTGGTTCAAATTTCAGCTCTGTTGAGTGAGATCCGATCCCCATGCTACCCAGTAGATGGCGCACATCGCGCACTGATGTGGATAGGAGGACGCACCACAGAGGAAGAAGTAATTCCTTGTGTGAAGTAAACCCAGCTTCATCGTGTGTGTGAGCTCTTTACTTCATCACAGATTGAGACAAAACTGGTTCGTTCACACCATCATGTTTGCCCTCTGCACCCCAGAGGAGCAACACACACACACACACACACACACACACACACACACACACACACACACACACACACACACACACACACACACACAGACAAACAAATAGACAACGGCACCGAAGTTGAACATAAATATGGAGCTGTCCATGGTGCTGAACTACAACAACGAATAGCATTGAAAATTATTTTCTGTCTTACACACTGGAGCAAACAAACACGGACAAATGAACATAATTGAGAGTAACAATGTCATTGTCCTTGGTGCTGAACAATACAGTCACAATTAAATATTTTGGCTGCCTGAGAGTGCGTCAGGCAGCCAAAATGTTTTGTGTGTTCAGGCGATTCTTCAGCACCATGGACAACACCACGTTTACTCTCGTGTGTGTGTTGTGTGTGTGTGTGTGTGTGTGAGAGAGAGAGAGAGAGAGAGAGAGAGAGAGAGAGAGAGAGAGAGAGAGAGAGAGAGAAAGAACATGGAGGGCAAGTAAACGGACTGTACTCAACATAGTCCTAGGCTTTACTTCTTATTGTCTCATGCTAGCTGTTGCCAAAGCTGTCCGTCCCTGGGAGAGGGATCCCTCCATACTGTGGTTCTCCCCAAGATTTCTTCTTTTCCCACTGGGTTTTTGGAGTTTTTTCTTGCCGGATGTGAGGGTCTGAGGCGGTGGTTGCTTCGTTTTGTCTCGTTACTGTGAATTTGACATATTAACATTTTGCTTATTCACTGTTTTTATTTTTACCAACCAATGTCACATCTTGAAGCCCTCTGAGGCAACTGTTGTTGTGATACTGGGCTATACAAAAATAAATTGATTGATTGATTGATTGATAATCACTTTCAATTTTTTCTTTAGCCTTCTTTGAAAAAAAAACCTCCAGAGTAACCATTATCAAAAAATAAAACACTTTAATGTTGGAATCACTTTTTTTTCTTTGCAGGAGATTAGTATGGTCTGTTCACGAGGAGGAGACGATTAAGAGGAGATTATTACGAGACAATTTAACTGAAAGCTACTTAAAGACCTCAAGATACTCAACTTCGCAACTATTTTAAACCTGTCTTGAAATCCATTTAAACTCTGGTCAGTTTCACATCCAACCCTTGCTGGAGTCTCTCCAAAGGATTAAATGATGCTCACTGAATGATCAAGGTGTTTTTAACATCCACTGTGTCGGGAGCAGCGCTGCTGGACATTAAACATGGTTTAATGAGTCAGTTTTGAGCTGTGAGGCTGACTTCATGTCAGACCTGGCAACCTGCTCTGGACTCAGTCCAGCAGAACTGAGTCTCCTCCCAAAACATTTCCTGTTCTCTGTAGAGAGAAGGGCGCTGTCTCGTTGCGCTCTTGTTCCGATATAAACCTCCGTTCTAACTGCATCATCTCGCTGTGAAACCTGCTCTGTGTCTCCAGGGATCTCTGCTCCGCCGTGAGGAAGAACCAGTGAGTTTTAATCAGCCTCAATGTTTCACTGCGTCTCCAGACTTTAGAGCTTTTAGATTCATTAAAACCTTCAAACTGGACGGATGGGATCGATTTGATTCTCTGTTTCACATTTGCTGTGAATTTGTCACGTTTGGTTTCCTTTATTTGTTTTTTCTCACTGAGAACGGGAGACTGATGAAAGTGAAAGTAAAAAAACGGATTAAAAGAAGTTTTTATTTGTGTGTGTTTTACTGCTGTGTCAAGGTGAGAGCCTGACAGTGCTCATATTTCAGGGATTGCTTCTTATTGCTTGTGGTGCGATCGTATTGAGAAGAGTATGACAGGTCAGACGTGGATATGAGGTTAATATAGTCACGTGTTAAACTGTGTTGTGAGGAGAGGGAGATGGTGAGCAGGGTCACTCTGCTTTTTCCATTCCTGGTTCCTGAATCCACATCTTCTTGTTTAACTTCCATTTGTTTCACTGACATTAGTGGAATAAATGATTTAGCTGCAGCATTGAGAGCATTTCCTCTCTCCAGATTGAAGCTCATTGTGTTGCAGGAGAATTGTTCCTCTCACAATGCTCTGAGCTCTGAACTCTGAATTCAGCCGTGTGTGCTGCAGTGTCTTCATCCAGGCTCAGCTGCTGCTGCTTCCTCCTGTTCTTCACTTCAGGTTTGTCCATGTTTCACTGAGAGGCTGACGGTGGGCCTGTCACTGTGTCTGTTTGAAATCATGTTTCCATGAGATCTGAAACATGCAGAAACTCCAACTGCTGACCGTCAAACGCATAGTGTTTTGATCTGGTGTGTGTGTGTATGTGTGTGTGTGTGTGTGTGTGTGTGTGTGTGTAAGAGGTGTGTCCTGATCCTTGTTGCTGCTTTCTCTCTCAGGCTGAACATGTCTTCTGTGGATGGAGAGGAGGACAGATCAGAGTCTGAGGACAGGTGAGAGACGTCAGCTGCTCCTGCAGAGTCCACAAACATTATTGGGCTTTGAAGGTCTGACCTTTGACCCCCGGCCCCCCATCCCCGTCCCTGTCCCCAGGGCCGTCTGCACACATACATTCAAACCAGTGTCAGTTCACACATCCACAGGTTTAATGTCTCATTCATACTACTGAGTTCTCTCTCTCTCTCACACACACACACACACACGCTTTTTTCCACTGCTTGGCAGAAATAAAACAATGGCTCAGCGAAAATTCTCTCCAACTTAACGCAGACAAAACTGAAACACTCATCTTCGCCCCGGATGTCTCAATTCCAGGGATCAAACAGTACCTTGGTGACCTCGGGCAGTCTGCCAAACCCAGTCTGAGAAACCTGGGTGTTTTCTTTGATAAAGACATGTCTCTGGCGGAGCACTGCAAGCAGCTGACGAGAAACTGTTTCTTTCAATTGAGAAAAATCTCTAAACTTAGGAAAATGGTCTCATTCAATGATTTAGAGCTCATCATTCATGCTTTTGTCTCTTCGTGCTTAGACTACAGCTTGTTCTCATGCCTGAATAAGAAGGAGCTTTCGAGGTTGCAACTTGTGCAAAACTCTGCAGCAAGAATCTTGACCCGCACAAACAGATGGACCCGCATGTCTCCCATTCTGAAGGAGCTTCATTGGCTGCCAGTCTCTTATAGAGTTAACTTTAAGATTTTGGTTTTAACCTTTCGGGCCTTGCACGACCAAGCTCCCTCTTATATTCGCGATCTGCTCCAGCCTTACTCCCCTGTGAGGGCTTTAAGGTCTGCGGACCAGAATCTCTTAAAGGTGCCGCGTACCCGCTTTAAGACCAGAGGAGCCCGATCATTCCAGGCCGTTGCTCCCAGGCTCTGGAACGATCTCCCGCTCTCTCTTCGATCAGTTGTGACTGTTGACACTTTTAAGTCACAACTTAAAACTTTTTTATTCTCTCAAGCATTTGCTTAGTTTTTCGGGCCTGTTTTTGATCACATTTTTAGTGCTGCTTATTTATGTATGTGTATTTAATTGTTGTCTTATTTATGTATGCTGTGAAGCACCTTGTGGCTTTGTGTCTGTGAAAGGTGCTATATAAATAAACTTTACTTACTTACTTACTTACATACTTACACAGACACACACGAAGAAGTTATCATTCAATACTTAGATCACTCATTCAAATGTGTGAATTTCTACTAGTTTATATGAAGTTGTGTCTTTGCTGTGTGTTGTGTTGCTCAGAGTAAATGTTCCTTGGTGTCCACAGAGAGAAGAAGAGCAGTGATGTCTGTGAGGAGCAGCCAGAAAGATCCAGAAGCGTCGCTGCACCAAGTAAGAGTGGACATGTGTCTCTGAGGGACTGGTTTGTCTTCACTGGACTTGTTGTGTTGTAGAGTCATGAAAGCTTGTTGTTTGTGTGCAGTCTGATTGTTGTTGTTGTCTTTGAGCAGGTGTTGGTCTGCAGCAGCTTCTAGAAGAACATAAGAAGAGTCTGAGGAGGAGATGTGAACGTGTGACTGAAGGAAGTGATGAAGCAGGAGGAGGAAGCCTCCTCAACAGGATCTACACTGAGCTCCACATCACAGAGGGACTCAGTGAGGAGCTTCAGAGGGAACCTGAGCTGAAGCAGCTGGAGACAGCTTCCAGGAAGGAGAGCCTCCATCACACTGCCATCAGGGTTCAGGACATCTTCAAAGCCTCGGCCCAGCAGCTCAGACACATCCGAGTGGTTCTGACCAGCGGCGTGGCCGGCAGTGGAAAAACTTTCTCGGTGCTCAAGTTCAGTCTGGACTGGGCCGAGGGCCTGGAGAACCAGGATGTCAGTGTGCTGGTGGTGCTCTCCTTCAGGGAGCTGAACCTGCTGGGAGAGCGGCCGTACAGTCTCCTCTCGCTGCTGGCTGTTTTCCATCCCACGCTCCAGAAGCTGACGGCAGAGGAGCTGGCTGTCTGCAAGCTGCTCTTCATCTTGGACGGCCTGGATGAAAGCAGACTTTCTCTGGACTTCAGCAGCAGCCGGCGGCTGCTTGACGTCTCCCAGCAGTCTTCAGTCAGCCTGCTGCTCACTAACCTCATCCGGGGGGATCTGCTGCCCTCGGCTCAGGTCTGGATCACTTCCCGACCGGCGGCGGCCCATCAGATCCCTCCAACATGTGTGGACAGACTGACAGAAGTGCGAGGCTTCACTGACGCCCAGAAGGAGGAGTACTTCAGGAGGAGGCTGAGTGATGAGGAGCTGTGCAGCAGAATCATCTCCCACATCCAGACATCCAGGAGCCTCCACATCATGTGTGGAATCCCAGTCTTCTGCTGGATCACTGCTACAGTTCTGGAGCACATGTTGAGCAGCGAGCAGAGAGGAGAGCTGCCCCAGACCCTGACTGACATGTACTCCCACTTTGTGCTGGTTCAGACACACAGGAAGAAGCTCAAGTACCATGAAGGACCTGAGACGGGTCCACAGGAGCTGACGGAGGCTGACAGGGAGCTTCTTCTGAAGCTGGGCAGGATGGCCTTGGAACATCTGGAGAAAGGAAACATCCTGTTCTACCAAGAAGACCTGGAGCAGTGTGGTCTGGATGTGACTGAGGCCTCGTTGATCTCTGTAATCTGGGCTCAGATCTTCAAAAGAGAGTCTGTGATCTTCCAGAAAGCCGTCTACAGCTTCATTCATCTGAGTGTTCAGGAGTTTCTGGCTGCAGTCTTCATGTTCCACTGTTCGACCAGCGGGAAGACAGACGAGCTGAAGACCTTCATCGGACATGATGATGCTTTCCAGTCTATGGACATCTTTTTAAAGAAAGTCCTTGAAAAATCCCTCAGAAGTCAGAACGGCCACCTGGACCTGTTTGTCCGCTTCCTTCATGGCCTCTCTTTGGAATCCAACCAGAGACTCTTAGAAGGTCTGCTGGGTCAGACAGAGATCAGTCCAGAAACCATCCAGAGAATCATCCAGAACCTGAAGGAGATCAACAGTGATAAAATGTCTCCTGACAGAAGCATCAACATCTTCCACTGTCTGATGGAGATGAAGGACCTCTCAGTCCATCAGGACATCCAAGAGTTCCTGAAGTCGGAGAACAGATCAGAGAAGAGACTCTCTGAGATCCATTGCTCAGCTCTGGCCTACATGCTGCAGATGTCAGACCAGGTCCTGGAGGAGTTGGACCTGAAGAAGTACAACACATCAGAGGAGGGACGACGGAGACTGATCCCAGCTGTGAGGAACTGCAGGAAGTTTCGGTGAGTCCACATGTCTCGATCAGTATCTCAGTGTGTTACGACCAGCTCAAAGCGCACCGGAGAAGCGAGGAGCAAACCCCCCCCTAACTACAGAAAAGGGATCCAGATGGGAACCCAACCCAGTGAATCTCCAAAAGAAACCCAGTGATAATAAAATAAAGCCCACACTAAACAAAACTCTCAGGTTCAACAGAAGGACTTCAGAAGAGTGTTAGTCAACCCACCAAGTCACCTGCAGGGGATCTGGACAATGCGTCAGCAATGACATTGTCAAGGCCTTTTATGTGTCTGATCTCCAGTGTGTAGGTTTAGAGAAAAAGGGCCCATCGCATCAGCCGCTGGTTTGGTGACTGCAGGTTGCTGAGAAAGGTGAGCGAGTTATGGTCCGAGTACACGACCTCCGGGCCACCCCCCACATAGGCGTTAAAGTGGTGCAGGGCCCACACGAGTGCCAGTCTCTCATTCTCAAAGACAGAATAGTTCAGCTGATGACGATTGAACTTCCTAGAAAAGAAGCACACTGGTCTGTTACTCCCTGCCTTATCTACCTGCAGCAACAACCTCCAACCTCAACTCCCTGTTCCACTGAGGGGCTACCAAAACAGGAACATTAGAAATTAGTCCCATGACCCGCTCAAAAGCTTTCTGAGCCATAGGCGACCACTCATATTTAGTGTTAGCTTACAGCAGGTCTGTTGGTGCAAAGACAGTAGAGAAATTTGAACAAAAGCAGTGATAATAACCCACCATCCCGAGAAAACGCATCAGATCTTATCTTTTGGAACTTATCTATTGCTTCAACCTTTGCCCTCACTGGTCCAACAGTACCCTGACCAACAACACGACCCAGATGGATGACAGTGGCCTCAGCAAACTCACTTTTTGCTAGATTTATGGTTAGCCGAGCTTCCGCTAAATGGACAAAAACAGCTCACACATGAGACAAGTGCACTTCCCACGCAACTGTCTAGACCCTTAACAACTCAATTCATCAAGCGCTGGAAAGCCGCAGGTGCATTTCGTAACCCAAAAGGCATGACATTGTACGAGTACAGTCCATTCGATGTAATAAACGCTGCTCTCTTTTTTGCCCGCGTTGTAAGCAGCACCTGTCAATAACCTTTCAACAAATCCAGCTTTGCCACATAGCCCATGAAATGGTTCTTATTCAGCTATTGAAAGGTCCAGTTGTCATTTGATAGTTTCAGTTGATTACGTATTGAATCAAAATGAAACTCAGAATATTTAGTTCTAAATTATTTTATATGAATTTGCTCTTTGACAATGTGAATAATAACCCTCAGGGATTGGTCGTTGTCAGTATTTCTATAGTCTCAAGCTGTCAGTCTTCTTCAGGGGACACATTCGGGCACAGTGCACTGCTTTACAAATTGTGTACATATCACTTCATTGTTTCACAGAGAAACATTCAGTAATTTTTCTTTAATGGAGGAATTGTTCATTTAATAGCACAATTCCTTTTCTTGAACATCAGGAGCTCGTCTGTAGAGGTTTAGCATTAGCCCCAGGAAACAGAAATGGTGGAGGTGGCGGTCAGTCCCCCTTTCAAAATAATGTATCATTAAAAAATCATAACATGTTTAAGTGGAAACATTAACATGAATCCCTTATGGGCTATATTTACCAGTACAAGTTTGTACATGTTCAGTCCACTAGAGGGCGTCCAAACAGGACAAACAATCCACTTTTTGAACTGAGCAGCAGCTGAAGACACTTTCTGTCCTTCAGTGAAGTGTAAAACTGTGAGAGCTGTTCAGTCACTCAGACCTCTGACAGATGTTCACAAACTGTTTTTCAAGGAGCAGGACATCCAGCCCCGCTCCAAACTGTGGAGGCCAAAATTATATCTGGTCTTCATGCTCATGATTGTTTGAATATTGTGTTTCTGGTTGTATGAGTTCATGTGTTCAGCTTACAGTGGAAACTTGAAAATGCTGTTCAAGTGTTTTCATCTCGCAACTCTGCACACATATCGGCAGTCTAAAGAGGTTCTAAGAATTCTAACAGTAGAACAACACCAGACTAGGGCTGCACAATTAATCGAATTTTGATCGTGATCACGATTTTGGCTGCTGCGATTAAATTTAGATGATCGTCGCGATTTTTAAATTGAAAAAATGGGCTCTGTTGCGTGTCAAATCAAGCACTTTTTAAATCCAACAATCAGCCAACCACCAGGGGGCGACCGAGGTTAGGGCCTCATCATTACGCCGCCTAAACAGCAAGCGAGTGAACCCCGCAGACAGTACAATGTGGAGAGCAGCAGGCAGTGACAGTGCTGAGGCATCTGGAGGTGAGGAGCTGCTAGCGCCTCCTAAAGGAGCATCATCTACTGCAGCGGTCGGCAACTGGCAGCCCGATGCCACTTTTGGGCCGCGAACAATAATATCTGGCCCGCCAGATGATTTTGAGAATCTGAGGCACCTGCTTCACAGAGGCAGTAGCACCGTCCATTCACCTGTCAGTATGCAGCTCCTCCTAACCCGCCTTCGTTACCTGTGGAACACCTGAAACCCTCTGCGTCAGTGAACAACCTGAGCCGTGTCGCTCCTGCTGCCTTCAGGGACACTCCGTAAAAGTAGCTGCTGATGGACGCCACTGCGGTGTCTCAGTCAGCTGTTAGCTTAGCTGTTAGCCACCGACGAACAAGCTGGCTTTGAACGATTCCTTCATGCTCAAACATCAGTCGATGGAACGCATCTCAACTTCTGTACGGGTGGAAAGAAGATGTAAACGCTGAGCGTCTCGGACAGAACGGGAAAAGCTGTTATTGACGGACAGTTCAGGATGTGAGCGGCGTAGCAGCGGCTTGGAGAGAAAGAGGGAATCATTGTTCTGGTAGGTTTCATTTCTGGGTTTAGCGTGGCTGTTTACTGTTCTCTTGTTGTTTTATCTTCATCTTGTTGTTCAGTGATCATCGTGTTGCTCTCAGGGGTTAGAATGCAGCAAGTGACGGTCGCTCAGCTGTGAGGCGTTCAGGTTCCAAAGTCATAATCCGGCTCTTTTCAGAACAGAGGTCTGGTCAAACGTTTGTAAAAACTCACAGTCGGCGCGTCTATATGTTCGTTTCTAAGGGAAAGCGATCGTTCACAACATTGACATGGTTCTAAATAGTTGTTTAGATTCTAATTAAAACATCTTCAATTATGTGCGCATGCACACCAGACTTCGCTGAAGTGCTGAAGACGCACATCTTCAATTTGACACTTGTTTGTTTAAAAAAAAAAGTGCAATAAAAAGGTATGTTTTACATAACATAATGAATAATCGTGATGAATAATCGTGATTACAATATTGACAAAAATAATCGTGATTATCATTTTGGCCATAATCGTGCAGCCCTACACCAGACATAGCTGTCTGAAACAGTGTATTCATACTGGGGCTGTCAAAATAAGCACAATAATGAGTTTATTCCAAACCCTATTAATGCGACCAATTTATTTGACTCGTTCATGTTTGTGACCCTCGTCTCGCACCGTAGTTTGGGAAACTGAGAGGTCCGTTATGTCCCCAAGATGGCCGCCGTGTTGGCACGTCAGCTCCAGTCCACAGCAGTGTGAATGCAGCGTCTCCGTCTGTGATGTCTGTGGTGACGACACGTTGGATGATGTCGTGCAGGACGAGACCAGGGCTGTGCCAGGTGTGTGGTGCTCCTCAGCGCCGAGGCACCGGAGGCCCTCCTGACGTCTCACGCTTTTGTTTAGATATGAGGCAGGAAGAAAGCTGTGCTTCTTTTTATAAACCGGCTGCTCTCAGAAGAGTCTGAGCTGAGGCCTCACCGGCGGCGACGGCACCTTCATCAATCTGCCTCCTGTAGCGATCACGGCTCAATGGACAATCACCCGGTGTCCGGTCGCTGCCGCTATCAGTTAAAAAGAAAAAAGTTTAATTATGCTATTTAAACAACAAAGTTCACTATTTCAGGTAAAATTCTAGAGTAAGCGAGCCGGAAACCCGGGTCTACTTATACACTCCGGTCCAGTGGACACGTCCTCTGACGCTGTGCACCTGTTTCGTTACCAAGGAAACCAACCGCCTCAGGTCTCAAAAACATATATAAAAAAAGGAAAGAAGAGAGAAAAACATTGTTAGGTGCTTTATGGATGAATCTGATGGCTCTTATCTGCATTTTAATCAGTGTTTGGAGATTGCTTTTGTATGTGTTTCCCCATACCTCTAGGCAGTATGACAAATATGGCAAAATTAACGCACAATATAAAATATAAAGTGCTCTCTGGCTGAAAATTTGCCTTGTTTTTTCCAGGACGGCAATGCTCCGTGCCAACTTCCCCTGAACGTATTTGATATGTGGCTTCCAGCAGATTTTGTGGTCGAGAATTGCACCAAGGAATTTGATTTCATTTACTCTTTCTATGTTAACATTGTCAATATTTAATTTTATATTTATACTTTTGCTTCGGTGTCCAAATAACAAAATTTGTTTTATTCAGATTTAAAGACAGCTTATTCGCTTTAAACCATCTATTAACATTATTCATTTCCTTTGTAATTACATCTAAAAGCTGCTGTAATTCCACACCACAGTAAAAGATATTTGTGTCATCTGCAAATAACACAAATTTTAATACATTGGACACACGGCAAATGTCATTTATGTACATTATAGTTTTGGTCCTAAGACCGATTCTTGAGGAACCCCACAAGTAATGTCCATAATATTAGATGTAATCTGATTATGTACAAACTGTTGACGGTTTTGTAGATAGCTCTTCAACCAAAGCAAAACATGACCGCGGATACCATATTTCTCTAATTTTCTTATTAGTATATCGTGATTAACTGTGTCAAATGCTTTCTTGAGATCTAAGAACACTCCCAGTGCGTACTTCTTTGTGTCAATAGAATCTGTTATTTCTTCTGCCAGTTCTATGAGGGCCATTGTTGTTGATCTATTGTTTCTGAAACCATACTGACTATCAGTTAGCAACTTGTGTTTCTCAACAAAACCATCAAATCGTTTTATGAATAATTTTTCTAGTATTTTGGAAAACTGGGAGAGTATTGAAATTGGTCTGTAATTACTGAAGTTATGTTTGTCGCCTTCTTTGAATATCGGAATAACTTTTGCAATTTTCATCTTATGTGGGAATATTCCATTTTGGAAAGACAGGTTGAAAACATACGTTAGTGGTTTTGCAATACCATCAATGACTTTCTTCACAGTTACCATGTCAATATCATCCCCGTCTGTACTGGTTTTGTTCTTAAATCCTTTGACTATTTCATAGATTTCTTTTTTGTCCACAGCCGTTAAAAACATTGAACTTCTATTTCCTTCTACATAATTAGTTGGATCTATTTCTGTCCCATCCACTTTTATTTCCTCGGCCAGTTAGGGTCCTATATTTACAAAAAAATGAATTGAATCCATTGGCTACCCCCTTCATTTCTTTAACACTTTGTCTATGAAATACTGAGGATATTGATTATTTGTTGTTCCATTTTTAATTACACTGTTTAGTGTACTCCATAAACCTTTTGTGTTGTTTTTATTATATTCTAGCTTTTTACAAAAGTATTCTTTTTTACAAGTTCTCGTGATATTAGTTAGTTTATTTTTGTATGTTTTATACTTCTTTTCAGCTTCAGTAGTTCTATATTTTATAAATTTGCGATAAAGGGTATTCTTTTTTTTTTACAGGCATTTTGTAGGCCTTTTGTCATCCACGGTCGTCCTGCATAATTTTTTATTTATTTTACATTGTATTACTGGACAGTGTTTATCATATAATATTTTAAATATTCGTAAGAATGTTTCATATGATTTGTGAACATCATTCTCATCATATACAGTTTTCCAGTCTTGCTTTATGAGCTCGTTTCTGAGAATGTTTAATGTCTTCTCTGTTCTAATTCTTCTATACATAATAGTTCTCTCGTTTTTGTTGCTCTTGTTTTTACACTCAAAAACTGCAAAAATGGGTAAATGGTCACTAATATCGTTGATTAATAGCCCACTTTTTATATTATTATCCATTACATTTGTAAAAATATTATCTATTAAGGTGGCACAATGTGTTGTTTTTCTGCTCGGCCTTGTTATGAGGGGAAATAGCCCGATGCTGTTTTGTTGTGATTTGGATTTAGCAGGTCTATGTTGAAGTCTCCACAAATAAACACCCTTTTCTGATATAAGGTGGTAAATAATCCTTCCATACTGTTAATGAAAAAGTCAATATTGGATCCTGGTGTTCTATATGTGCAACTAAAAATGAAGTTTTTCTCTTTTTCCATGCAAATTTCCATAGTAAGACACTCCATCACATCATCGATAACAATTGTCATACTTTCAACTTTTTTAAAGTGCAAGTCTTTGTTAATGAACAGGCCAACCCCACCTCCCTTTTTATTTATTCTATCCAATTTAAAGAATTCATAGCCATTTACATCAAAGTCTCCAGTCTTTTCAGGGGTTACCCATGTCTCGGATACAGCTATTACACTGAATTGTCTTTTAAACTGTCTAAGACATTCCTTGATGGCTTCAAAGTTTGAATATAAACTCCTACTATTGAAGTGAATCATTGTTATGCTATCTACAAGCTTTACAATTGTGACAAATTGATCATCTGTGTAACATGTGCAGTCATGTATCAATTTGTTAAATAGATTTTTGTCTGGGTCGATGTTATTTTCGTGTTCCACTATCCTGTGGTCTGAGTGTCCATAGGTTGTAGTATGTATATTTTCAAGCATAGGTTGGTTGTGATTTTCCAGTCATATCCAAAATATACTCTTCACTTAACATGATCCAATATAGTTGATGACTGCCACTGATGTCGGAGATCAAGGCATTACTGATATTTTTCAGGTGTGATGCCCTGGATCTCGGGGTGCGTGGCCGGAACGCTGGGGGGTGTACTGGCCTGGGGTGGGTAGCCGCTCGTGTGGGCCGGTTCTCCCGGGTGGGTCATGGCCCTCCGCCTGTGTGGGGGGCCGGCACTTGGGCTCTTGGGCCTTAGGCTCTCGGCTCCTGCCGGTCGTGGCTCCGCAGGGCCCGGGCCCCGGGACCGCTGGGGTCCCCGGCCGGGGCTTTCCTCTGCCCTATTTCTGAACTGAAGTGGGGGTGTCTGCCTGCGGGAGCTGCTTGGATCCGGGCTCTGTGATGACCGCCGGCTGTCTGGGCTCTGAGGGCCTCTCTGGCCTGCTTCTGGCCTTCTCAGCGAACGGAGGTCATATATGCATGATCACTATCACCATCACTATCACCATCATATTTGCATGATCACGCAGATCTTTAATCACTCTTCACATACTTGGTTACCTTGTCTTCTTGTGGTGGTTAGACTAATCGTGATTTGTAGCAGCCCTCTCTTGATGCACGCCCTGAGTTTACTACTAGTTACATTCTCAAAAAAAAAAAAAAAAAAAAATTATATATATATATATATATATATATATATATATATATATATATGTATAATATGTATGGTTCTGTCAGTTTTTGTGTTGGTTGTCGGCTCTGTTTTGGTGTTGTCTAGATTGGGGTTTGGGATTGTTCTTGGTTGCGTGTGGTGCGTCGACAACACTGTTTTGCATTTGTACATAGGTTGTGCCTCCCCCCCCCTTTTTCCCTCTCTTTATCTCTCTCTCTTTCTGTCTCTCGCTCTCTGAGTGTTTCCGTCCCGGTCCTGTCCGGCAGCCATGCCGGATGCCAGCTTTAAATAAAGGCAGCAGCAGGAGGAGATTCGTTCTCGTCCTGCTGCTAACATTAAAATCTGTTCGGATAGTAAAAGGCTACAATCATACAATATTGCACGCCCCAGCTGCTGAACAGGACAAGGGAGAAAAAAAAATTCACCCATTAAGTCCATAATCATTTTCTGCTGTTTAGAGATTGTATTATTATTATTTTTTTTATTGCTTTGTAGATTTGCACCTGTGGTGGGGGTGGGGGTGGGTGAGGGTGGGGGGAAGTGGGGTGGGAGAGACCTGCACCAGTCATTTTTCTTTGGACTTTGTCTTTTGTTTGTTGTTTGTCTTTTGTTAAAAAAAAAAAAAAGTGGAAACTAATAAAAACTTAAATTACAAAAAAAAAAAAGAGATTTGTAGATATTTCATCCGACATGAAGTTTAGTGACTTCTTGATCTCCTCCATTTCCTCATCATAGACAGTACTTCTTTTAGGTGGCATCTTGCAGACAACTCACCAGAGTTGGAGCTTAAACTCGGCCTTATGACTGGCGCCAGTCCCTGTGCTGGCTGATGCCGAGCTGCTGTGGTTGTTGCTCGTATGGCTGCTACAGCTTTCACATTGTTTATAGAATGACCCTTTCCTCTGCTGACGACTAATGGTGATGGCGTGTAGCGCCGATTGAGGGCAGCAACAACCGATCCGTTAGTTTGATAGCAACTTGTCTGGTGTTCTTTATCTGCTATGTTTGTGTGCAGGTTGGCTTTTTTCGGTCTCTCACTTCTAATCACGACTCCCTTCGGAACCGTGATCTGAATTGATGTATCTTTTTTTACCCCCCCCCCCCACTTATCTCTGTCTGAGTTTCTTTAACTTTGTTTCCTTTTCACGACGGAGCGCCGTAATTGGTTGCCTGGGCGTCTTAAAAACCCTTGAAATTTCGTTGCACTTGTAACTTCGGTAACCTGTTGCGATGACAATAAAGATAAAGATAAAGATGATCCTGATCCTGATCCTGAAGTTGAACAATATACTCACCCAGAAGACTTTCCTGATCCAAACAGTGCTTCGGGAGAAATTTAGATCCAAAATTGAGTGGTGGACATCAGTACACGTCCAGCAGACAGGGCATCGGTAACACCGCTCCTAAAACGGCTTTAATCGACCAAAAACTCATTAGTTTCACCAACATTTCGTCACGGTCCACGAGACAAGCGGCGCAGCACGGCTCCATAAACTTATAGTAAAGTCTCATAAAACTTCCGTAAATGAATACAAAATTGCTTTCCATCACATGCAGATGCAACACGATGCTTAAAGCGATACTTCAACATTTTGGCAAATTGGCCCGTTTAGCACAATTCAATAGTCATTTCGAACAGCATACTTACTTTTTTTGTGAGAGCGAGCTGTTCTTTATTCAGAGTTGACTCGGGGAAGGTTTTCAGGACGGACACAATGGAAGTGGATGGTATTTTGGTTCCCCCTCGTCAAACTCATCAAATACACAATCCAACAACCCCAAAACACTTTGGTGGGCAAATTATAATCCGCACATTCACTACGCTGTGAAGTATTAATGCAAAATTACGAGACTGAGTTGTTTATGCGAAGATTGCTAAGACGGAACTACTTGTCTGGGCGTAGTGATTTCAAAAGAAAAAGTAGTTCCCAGTATTTGCTTCAGTGTCGTAACGCTACAATATTATTTGTTGGTGTTTCACAGCGTAGTGAATGTGCGGATTATAATTTGTCCACCAAAGTGTTTTGGGGTTGTTGGATTGTGTATTTGATGAGTTTGACGAGGGGGAACCAAAATACCATTCACTTCCATTGTGTCCGTCCCGAAAACCTTCCCCGACTCAACTCTGAATAAACCACAGCTCGCCCTCACAAAAAAGTAAGTATGCTGTTCGAAATGACTAAATAATTGCGCTAAATGGGCCAATTTGCCAAAATGTTGAAGTATCGCTTTAAGGCTTCCAGTTAAAGTAAATTTAACCCATTACTGACCTGTGAAACAAAGGAAGAGTGTGAGAGAATGAATCCCAGACGCACTCATGCCGTTCCCAAATCAGGTCTGGGGCACAGTGCCAAAGGTTCCGCTTTCCATCTCTCAAATATTCACCCATAATCACACAGGACCACATTTTATAAACACAAATTATTTCTCTTCCATAACACTGGATTTATAAACTATAAATAGTAATAGCACGACATTTGGTCAGAACATTAATAATAAAATACTACCAAAATGTGCTATGAAAACAGTCCTTGATGTCAAACAGGAGGAATCCAACAAAGTGTCCTCTCTCACAGCAGCTTCCTGTCTTCTCTGTCTCCTTACAGAGTTCATCCTGGATTCAACTGGAGTAACCTCGATGATTCTGACTGTGAAGTGATCTCCTCAGCTCTGAAGTCTGACCCCTCCCATCTGAAACATCTGGACCTGAGTGACAACACTTTGGAGGATTCATCAGTGAAGATTCTGTGTTCTGGACTGGAGAGTCCAAACTGTCAACTGGAGACTCTGAGGTCAGTTCACTGTCTGAAGGTAGAATCTGTTGCAGTCAAAGAATCAAGAGTTGTCCAGTCAGAGTAAACTTTGCTTTGTTTCCTGGTGTTTGTTGTTAAACTCAGCTCCTGTGTGTCCATGAAAAAGAGCAGAAGTTCTCGGTGTGTAGCTGCTGTGTGAGCTGGAGATCTGAGATGTGTCTGAGAAGAGCTCTTCTCCTCCTGTTGGCTTCAGCTGTTTGGACTTCACATTTCTAAACTCTTCCAGTCTGAACCTTCTTTGTCTTTATTCAGGTTGGAGTCCTGCTTTTTGTCAGAGATCAGCTGTTCTTCTCTGGCCTCAGCTCTGAAGACCAACCCCTCCATCCTGAAACATCTGGAACATCTGGACCTGAGTGAGAACCCTCTGCAGGATTCAGCAGTTTCTCAGCTGTGTGGTTTTCTGCAGAGTCCACTCTGTCGTCTGCAGACTCTGAGGTCAGACTCCATGTTTGAGTGTGTTTCAGTAAAGTAGTGTTGACACTAAAGGTCAGACATCAGGCTGATCTGAGAGTGATCCACACTGGGCACGTTTACATGGACCACGTATAAGCGGATTGTACGTGGAGCGGATTGTAAAATGTGTCATGTAAACGACCGAGTGGATCTGCTTCACTCGGAGCGGATTGTAATTTGGAGCCGATTGTATGAGGTGGTCTACGCCGATCGACAATCCGCTCCGTGTCCCTTATAAACGAGTCTGACAGCGGAGCGGATTGTACTGGGGGAGTGTTTGTTCTGCGCATGCATGTAGTGACGTGTGACGTGCCAGTAAACGGGAAGCAGCACAGTCAAAAAACCAGCAGAGAACGCCACGGTGGTTGAAAAACACTTTTTTAGTAAAAAACCCCGACAGAAAAAACATTGGAGAGGCGAGATGGAACCAAATCGCGCAATAGCGAGTTGTATAAAGAGCTGTATAGCAGAATACAAGCGATCGCCGGCTGGTGTTATGGATTAACTGGTTCCCGTGTTAACGAATGACGGCGGAGGTCTGTGTAAACACATTTTGATTACAGCAGTTGTTAAAGTAAGACTCACAAATGACTTTAAATGTATACACTCACTGTAACTGTCAATAACCGACGTTCGCAAGAACGACTACATTTTTCAATCATGTATTGGTCACAAGTTAACACGGGCACCAGTTAATTCGAAACATCGACACGCGGCGCAGAGGCAGAGCTCACAAGGAGACGTGCTGCTCGGTGCAGCGGTGCTGCGGTCAGGGGAGCAGCCGCTCCTTCAGCAGCGTATCATGGACTTTTGGGACATTATTTGAGCAGATATCAGCAGATAAAAACTCTCTGCTCGGCGCTGAGGACTGCTGCTGCGGAGCTAAAGACCTGCAAGTTCCTCGTGAGACTTTGTGCGCATGTCACAGGACGCTGTATAATCCGCTTCACCCAGGGTCCTTGTAAACGAGGATTCATCGTGGATCACTTCATGAATACAGTCCGTTTAATACGATTGTTTACAATCCGGTTGAAAAAAACACCCATGTAAACTGGGCCACCGAGGATCTCCAGGAGAAACGGAGCTTCTTCTCTGGTCTTCAGTCCTGTGACTGTGGCAGAGCCGTGTGCAGCTCCACATTTCAAAGCTTGCTAGAAGAAGAAAGGAGCTGCAGTGGATCATTGACTGTGAACCTCTGACACGCTCCATGTTGACCTTCAGCTTTCAAAGCAGGCTGATCTCTCCTGGATCAAGCTGTCACTGATCTCAGGGAGAAGAAGAACCGTAGTTCTTCTTTCAGCTCCTCGGACCTCCAACCTTCTTAAGAAAAACAGTAAGGATCAGTCTGATCAGTCTCATCTAAAGAGGATTAACTCCTCATTTCAACTGTGATTTACAACTAAAGTTGCAGTTCTTCAATTTCATTTTTCCAAACGGGGGAGTGGGGTTGAACGGATTGCCCCACTACCAGTTTCACATGTGGAGAGATTTATACTTTTCAGGGGGAATAACAAGCTGGACCGTAACTTTTTTATTTTTTTTTTGGTTTCCCACTCTTCATTTAACATTTATGTAGAACAAAAAGAAGTAAAGAACAAAACAAAAATCCAAAAGGAACATTGCAGGGTTACATATAAAGTTTTACCTATAAAGACAAAATTAAGTTGGTTTCCCATAGTTATGCAATTACAAGAGGGCAACACCCTCTTCCTTTGCAGCAACCGATAACCTTTTTTCCCATTTTTCCGAAAAGTCACTTTTGTTTTTTTAGGGAAGGAGTCATTATTTCCATTATAAAAAGTCCCTCAACTATATCAATCCATTAAACAGGTTCAACTTTATACCAGTTTCTTTCAGGGCCTTTTTACAAGCGATGAGCAGAGGTTTACCCAGATACCAGTCGATCCCAGCAAAATGCTTTGTTCATGTCTCCACCCAGATATAATAGTCTGACATCCTTGGGGATTTCAGAACCTAAGATTAGCTTTAGGGTGAAGCATATTTTCCCCCAAAATAACTGAATTTTTGGACAAGTCCAGAAAATATGGGAGTGGTTGATGTTCAATTGGCCACGTTTCCTCCAGCATTGCCCTTGTGTTTGATGGTGTTTGATTTGTGGAGTCGTGAAGAAGCAGCTTCAGTTCTTCCAGCCAAACACTCTCCACTGCTGACAGGCAGTGGTTGAGTGCTGTGTTTTCTACATTGATGCCAATCCTCCTGTGTTACTTCTATGTTTAATTCGTTTTCCCATTTTGCTTTAACTTATATCATGTTGTTGTCTTTCAGTTTATGGAGGCTCTAGTAGAGGTCAGAGATAATTTTCTTTCCTATCTTGTTATGGGCCTCGGTCAACATATCAATCACTGCTTTTCCTTCTTCAGACATTTTTGCGTTCATCTTTTTTTCATGGGAATCTCTAAGCTGTAAAATATCTGAAGAAATCTTTATTGTCTCCTAAAAGTTCCTTCTTTAGTTCTTCAAAGCTTTTAAATGTTTTGCCTTGAGTCAGTGATGCCTTTGTTCATCTGTTGTTTGAATCCATCATTACAACAGAGATGGGGACTCGAGTCGCCCTTTAGTCGCACCCAGAGAGACTTCAGACTCGACTCAGACTGGTGTTTCTGGACTCGTGAACAATCATTGTGTTTTTCTATTTCCTCCCTTTCTTTTTTTTTTTTTTTTTGCCATTTAAGCCAACGATCCTGTGGTCCAGCAGCTGTATGGACCAGTTCAGTATGTGTAAACAGTCAGGAAAGTGCCATGGGGATGCTTTCTTTCAATTGTTTCTCAACAACATTTTCAAAAAAATGATCTGTGACCCTGTTGTACCAACTCGGTGTCTTTTCCAGGGACTTGACCAGTGTCCTCTCAATGGCCAGCAGAGCTAGGCTGCTTCAACGGCCTTGGCCCATTGTGTAAGGGTGTAAGACTTGAGCTACTTTAAACAGGAGAAGCTCCTCTCCACACCTGCAGATGTCGCGCCAATCGTTGCTACTAATGACAACAGTTTGTAAAGCTGAGGCATTGCACTGTCCAGCTCCATGTCTTTCTGAAGCAAGAAATCACACAGCTTTCCCTTGTTGACCTGCAAGTCCTGCTTTGAATATAGGACTTGAAGTTCAGACCTGAGTCTCCCTGAATCAAAGAACTGGCCATAACGTTTCAGGACACTCTGGTATGCCTCCTCTGGAAACACGTTTTTCTTATCAAATTTCCCTGGATTGATTAATTCCAAGAAGTGCATGCTTTCCAAATTTGCAAAACGCCGAGGTATCTGCTCTGAGAGATTGTCTAGGATGGCCATGTAGATTTCTGTAGCGTTCCTTGGGATCCTGTAATTGTGGCTGATGCCACTTTCTCAGGGGCTCAGTTTGTGGGTGTGATGTGAGATCTGCTGCTTTGGCATCAACAGCTTGGAAAGCCCCCTCTGACCTCTTCTCTTTGACATAAGCAAGAAGAGACTCGATTCTTTTCTTGCAGTACAGAACATCCATAGCCCTCTGCTGGACGATGTCAAACACCACATCAGTCTCAGAGAAGATTTGTTCATATGTGTACAACATGAACACAAACTCCAAATCCTCCAGTTTCGTCAGAAAGCCTTTGGCACAATCTAGTGTATCTTCATCCATGCTCTTAACTGCAATGATCTTCTGAAAAGTCTGCAGGAGGGCATCATAATTGTTTGCTACAGTACTCACTGTCCGTCATGTGAAATTCCATCAAGTAGGAGCATTTTTGGGCAACCTTGAGCAGCCTGCAGACTCAAGAAAAGGCATCCTCTTTGTGGATTTTAACAAAAATGTGGCAAACCCAGAGAGTAATGCAAAAAAAAAAAAAAATCTGCAGTCAGATCAGCATTTAGCACACTGAGACAGCACCAAGATTCAGTCTGTGTGCACAGCAATGCACAAATGTTGCACTGGAGGCTATTACTTTAACTTTGGCCTGCGAACCATGTACAGCTGAAGACCTGACAGCAGCCCCATCATAGGTTTGTGCCACAAGTTTCTCCCTGAAATTGTAGCCCTGCATGTTCTCATTTGAGACTGAAAACAGACTGAGCATCTCTTCCCCCAGAAACATAAAAAAAAATCCAATGAAGCGCTCCTGAATTTTTTCCTGCACTATCCACGTAGCGAACAATGACAGGGAGTTGGGCACGGCAAGCTATATATCAGTTGTCTCATCCACTTGCCATGCAGAAAAGGGAGCAGCCTGAATTTAATTTTTTATCTCATGTGAAACAGTGGCTGAAAGAGCAGTGTTCAAGTCATTTTGGATTGTATGGGACATGCCAGAAAACACAGCTGATGACTGGAATTGTGTGGCCAAGACAGTCATATTATTGTAATGTTTCTATGAGCTTCCTGTATTTCCCCTTGTTGGATGATTCGCCACTCTCATCATGCCTCCTAAATGACAGCTCCTGATGGCCAAACAATGAAGTCACATGAATAAGGCAGTTCAGGAAAGCCCTGTTTTGTTTTATGGTTTCATTGTGCTTTGCCAATTGAATGCTAGCGCCTTCATTTACTGGACAAGGATCTTTGTTGAACTTAAAAAAAGCCACTAATGCCAGATTTAAGAATGCCCTTCGTTATATAAAAAGAAATGAAACTCAATGAAATGAAAGCAGATGCTCTTGCTAGAAGACTACAGGACCATGATTACTACGGGTTTTGTAATGAGGTCATAGTCATGAACAATGTTAAAACTCCGCTGCCATATAATAAAGAAGGTGTATGTGGTCCAGGAAATATTGCTGAATTGTGGCAAAGACATTATTGTGACTTATTTAACTCTGTGAAAAGTGAGAATGTTGTAATCAGGCCAGCTGACAGCTTTGCCTGGGCCCGGGACAAGATAATGTTAGATGTGCCCTTTGGACCTGGGTGGGGAAACCTTGCACATGCACTCACATGTTCATTGCTTTTTGCATGCTTTTTGTATGCCCTGTCAAGGTTAGACAGATCCCCAAAGCCCACTTTGACCAGACAACACATCCCTGAGATGGTTTCATCAAGAAGCATGGCACGTTATATTGGTGACAGGACTTCCAGTCAGCAGCTCACCTCGTCATACCAGGACAGCTGAAAAGACCGGAGTGACGGGGGAAGAAGCTCCGCAGCTGCAGCTGCTGGTTGCCGACAGAAACCGCAGAGTGACCTAAAAGAGTCACCAAACACAACACAACGCTAGTCGTTCTTCATAAAGTCTGTGAGGATCAGTAAAGCCTCCGGATCAACTCAGAACAACAGAATGAAAAACCTGAGAAGTGCTTTGGTGCATCTTTTTACTTCAAGGTTGCTGATTTGCTCATGCCGCTGTCAATCAAGCTTCAGACAGATCATCCAATCACCATGCAGAACCCCAGTGTGTGGGCCAGCCCACTGCCCTATAGACCCCCAGAGGCGCCAGGCGTCCGATGGGCGGGACAAAGCCCGGCATTTATCCAACGACCGTCTAGTTTCACCGCAGTTGAACAACCCGCTCTAGCTTCCCCACTGAGTCAGTGCCGCTCAGCGTCCGACTGTTTAAAGTGCTGCTGCGCTGCGAGGATGAGTGACAAAAAGCCGAGTCAGTTACCTGTGATAAGTAGCTGCTTCTGAACAAAAGACGAACGTGTTTTTAGTCAGTGAAATGTACACACAACAGTTAATACTGGACCACTTATTTTTTGAGATTTTAGGGGAAACTGAGCTTCCCTTGCAGTCGTAGAGCAATCGCCACTCGTGTAGAATATGTACTGAGTGTCGTGCATATTTAATGATGGGAACTGTTGGGTTCTATTTCTGGTGGCGATCTTCATTAGTGGAGGCACATTTTTTATTTCCTATATTGTCACTCCAGTGTTTTTGAAAAAAAAAAAATTGTATTTTTTTCTCCATTAAATAACAATGCCACTTCAGGCTGCCACAAATGATTATTTTAATAATAATTGCCGAGTCACCAATTATTTTTGCCATTAGTCGACTAATTGGATCATCAGTAACGTGCAGCTCATTGCACCAACGTGCAGCTGCTCTTATATCACCAGCATTAGCTTCAAGCTCCAAGTGTTTAAAGGTGCTGTAGGCAGGATTTTTGCTAGTCAATGCTAATTTTTCTGTGTTTTCTTTGGAATAAATGTTAGAGTATCCATTGATAATCCTTTAGGAGTGTAGCATAATTGCACTATCGCGATGGCACAGCGTTTCCATCTCTCTCTGTTCTGAGCTGAAAAGGAATCTCCACAGCTCCAGGTATCTTTGACCAATCAGAAGAGCCCATGAGGCTCTAACTGTGATTGGTCGAGGGGCGTTCGTCGCACGTTCTTGTGGGAGGGGCTTAACTTGCGTAAGGGCGTGATGTCAGAGAAAACAGGACAGGATTGTCTGTGCTGGGTTTCAAATGGCCATCTTAGATGGGTCAAATCGCCATCGTGCTTAGCAAGATGGCGGAGATGTGGAATCCTGCCTACAGCACCTTTAAGGTAAGTTTCAGAGTAGTGAGGTGAGTTCTTCCTGATATATCTTGTCATTCGGGCAACCTGGATGAGTAAACAGACACTGTGACCTCATACATGCACTCCTGTGAGGAGCGCACTGTGCCATTACGCACCTGAGTGAGTTCCTCCAATAACAAGCCCTGGTTCACAGCCAAACTTGGACAGATTAGAAAGGAGAAAGAAGCAGCATTTAAAAGTGGAGACAGGGCCTGCTACAAGGAGGCCAAATACTAGTAATGGCAATCCGAAGCTTTCTGAAGCAACAAAGCTTTCAACACAATTGTATCAGGAAAAAAAGGTTCATTACTGGAAGCTTTTCAAATCAGAGCCCGACAAGGACCCCTGGTGGTGAAAGTCAAGGAAAGCGTCTCATGTGTCAGAGCTGAATTTAATGTGATGCATGAGCGAGTAATTACATTTTTTAAATTATTGAATGATTTGTCCACATCACTAAAACCTAGTGTAGCTAATATTTTGATGTCAGCATTTCTATTGTTCATAGGCCAACTTGAATAAAGATGGGGATGAAAAAGCAGAGTGTTCATGTGTATGACTGAATGTGTTTGAAGTGACCAGGACATTTGCTGTGTCTCACATAACAAGTCAGCAGCAAGCTGACTTATCATTTGAGACAGTAATTATTTAGGAATCATGAGAGACAGTGGAAGTGAACTGACCTTGGCAGATGCTGGCCACAAATTACAAACTGGACCTAGAAAAATAAATTACAAATGAGGGATGTTTTTTAAAGAAGGGATTTGGTCTGACAAAACAATACTTTACATATGACATATGCAACTTGCAACCAACCACCCCAAATGTATTTCAAAGTCTAACATTAAGAATGAAGAAAATGTAGGCATAACACGCTTGCTCTAATGCCAAACCTTGTTGGGTGAAATGAAATGAAATCAAAGTGTTCCAAAACTTCAGAACGTCCTGTTTTTGCCACAGGCTCCATATCAAATCTCTATCCACTGTCTCTCCCTCTCTCTCGACTCACAAACCGCCTCCACAACCCACAAACAGCTGCAGCGCCTTTTAAACCTGTGAAGCAGCGGCTGGAGCGTCACGTGGGTGTGCGCGAACGAAGCTTCATACACGAATCACGCGATTATCAGCAAACGAATCGAGCTCCGACACAAAGCTCCACTGAGAAGAGGTTCATTTTTTCAACACATGCTTCGAAGCTTCGGGGTCATGGGTAACATCACTAACAAATATCGTTTTAGCAGAGAGGTGAGGAGAGCGTAAACTGAGTATTCCCAGAGACTCTAGCAGCCGTTTACTGATAACGACCCTGCTTCTGTGTGGCGGGGGCCGAGGCAAATCACCAGCTACAGACCTCAAGCCCCTAAAGGACAAGATGACAAAGCTCTTTGTCAACGACGGTCGTCACTACACCCGCTTCGACACCTCCTCAGCCGACCTTGACCCCCCACCCCCCACCCCCAGACACTGCTATGCAGCTGCTACGTTGTTCTGTACAGTGTTTATTTAGCCTATTTTAACACTTATTGCATGCCTTTATTGCACATTTTATGCTTATTTATTGCCTTACTCTTTTATTTTTGCTAGTTTATGTTTAATGTTGCAGCATTTGCACCGAGTAAAATTCCTCGGTTGTGAACTTGTCTACTGTCAATGGTAATAAAGCTCTTTCTGATTCTAATTCTTCAGGGCCTGACTCATAATAGGTCCGCTTAGTGCATCTTATTTTTTTCTCTATTTCAGCCTTGAGAATGCCATCTATCTGCCCTCTTGTCTCTCATATTTGTTTTAGCAATGTTTCATCTTTGTTGTTTTTATGTTGATGCTCCAGTGTTTTTTACTTGGTAATCTTTTCCACACAATTTTTTTGTAGATTTTTCTTTTTGGTGGGCTGCCCTGGAGATTAATTTTCCCCTCATTATCGATTTCATCGTATCCCATAGTATCGTGCAGTCCACTGGGCTCGCTCTATTCTCTTCTATGCAGGTTTTAATCTCTTTTCCAATGCCTTCTTTTATTCTCTGATTATTTAACATGAATTCATTCAGTCTCCACAGTGTGTTTCTCTGCCCCTTAAGTATACTGTGGTCAGATAGGTCTGTTACTCCAATACTACCATCTTCTATCCTGTGTCTGTCTGTCTGTTATATTCATGAATAAATAGTCTATTCTGGAGCATCCAGACTGAGATGCAGAGTCGTGGACAACATTCTTTATCTTAATTAGGTGGTAACCATTTTTCAACTAAATCACATTATTATCTATTTTCCGTTTCACAATTACAAATCTCCCTTCTTTGTCCTGCATTTCTTGAATTACCTCAAAGTTGACAGATATTAATATGGCCACTCCGCTTTTGTGTCCTTCCTTATATGACCTGTATAATATGTTTTCATGCCCAGATGTTCTTAACTTATCCTGTTCTTTTTGTGACTGGTGTGTTTCTTGTTGAAACATGACTTGAAGATTTTTTTTCTTCAGCTTAGTGAAGACTTTACTTCTTTTAATTGGCTTATTCATCCCGTTAACATTTAAGGAAGCTGTCCTCAAGTTACTTCCTCGCATTGTTCATAGAAAAACTCTTCCAGTCTGAACCTTCTCAGGCTCTCAATGACTTCAACATCAAACTCTGTCCTCTAATCTCACTTCTTTCTCTCTTTTTTCAGGTTGAAATACTGCAGTATGTCAGAGACCAGCTGTTCTTCTGTGGCCTCAGCTCTGAAGTCCAACCCCTCCCTCCTGAAACATCTGGAACATCTGGACCTGAGTAGGAACTCTGTGCAGGATTCAGGAGTTGAGCAGCTGTGTGGTTTCCTGGAAAGTCCTCTTTGTTGTCTGCAGACTCTGAAGTGAGTTGACTGAATGTTTGAGTGTGTTTCAGTAAAGTAGTGTTGACACTACATGTCAGACATCAGGCTGATCTGAGAGTGATCCACACTGAGAATCTCCTAAACTCAGTAATGCAGAAAGTGAGAGATTATTCCTCAATATCACTCCTGAGTAAACTGTATTTCCTCCATTCAGACCCAAACTCATCTCCGCCAGTCCTGCAATTATCCCAATGTTTTAATTTATCTACATTAATAACCATCACGGAAGAATGGAGAAAAAAATAAATAATAAAGAAACTTTCCGCTGACTCCTTGCCTTCAGAGAGCGCACATATAATGAAACTTACCTAATCAGAGCTCATCGAGTTTTTATTCTGGTTTAAAATATCAAATCTGGGGACAAAAAGAATGATTTAAGGTATTTGGTGATTTTAAAAACGTACCTTTTATTTGTCAGTTGTCTGCTAATTCTACTAGTCCTATTTCTGCTGCTCCACTTGGAGTCAAAAGTAAAAAAAGAAAACACATAATAAACTGAGTTATTATCAAATGTGGAGGGTAAATGGAGGGTAAATTATAAGAAAATGATCTCAAACTATGTTCCCTGTTCTGGGGGTGGGGGATGCCCTGCTACAAATGAAAACTGCTACAACTATTTATAGCAGTTTTCATAATAAATACCCTGTTTCTTAAATAACTTTAAGATTTATTCTTGTGATATAGACATGACCTTAAAATAGGCCTCCTGTAACAGCTTTTCATTTTGTCTACTTTTGTGTACTGCATTTTTATACCACCAAAATGCCAATACTAATATTTAAAGTTAGTATGTCCATGATATTAAAATTAATTGAGTCGGATACAAAGGGACAAGGTGTGACATCAATGGCCTAACCCTAACCGTAATCCTAACAATGCCCTAACCCTAACCCTTGAAGTTTAGTATTTAAAAGGGTAAGAATAGGTCAAAATATAGTATTACAGCAAAACCTGTGGAAAAGTAGTGAAACGCAGGAAAAATAAACAGTAGATGAAATGGTAATATATGTCAGAAACAGAGTAGACAAAATGGGAAGTTACCGAGAACACAGCCCTGAGGGGATCCAGTGCTGATGGTCCGGGAGTCGGAGGTGAGTTTACCCAGCTTCTGTCTGTCAGGAAGTCTGTAATCGACCTGCAGGTGGAGGCTGACATGTTCAGCTGGTGGAGCTTGTCCTGTAGTGGAGCTGGGATGATGGTGTTGAAAGTGGAGCTGAAGTCCACAAACAGGATCCTGGAGAGTCCAGGTGCTGGAGGGTGAAGTGCAGAGCCATGTTTATGACATCATCTACAGACCTGTTGTCTCTGAAGGTGAAGGTCAGCAAAGTCCTTTATGTGTGACAGCATGAGACGCTCAAATGACTTCATCACCACTGAGGTCAGGGCGACGGGTCTGCAGTCATTGAGTCCTGCCGTCCTGGGTTTTTTGGGGACAGGGATGATGGTGGAGGCCTTGAAGCAGTGGGCAGGGACATGGCATGTCTCCAGTGACGCATTGAAGATGTCCGTCAGAGAAAACAAAAAAGAGATATCCGTGTCTGGAGACAGCTGATCAGCACAATGCTTCAGGGTGGCTGGAGAGACAGAATCTGGCCCACTGGGCTTGCTTGAAGAGTCTGATGACATCCTCCTCCTGGATGGAGAGAGGTGTTATACTCTTCAGGGGGAATAATATGCTGGAGCCTAACTTTCAGTCTTCCATTGTCCATTCATGCCTCAGATCAACAGACGGCTAAAATCTTCTCTTCTTCCTCTCTGGGCTGCATCAGTGGCTCCTCTTCTCTCCATGTTCTCCTCATGTCTAACATGTTTTAGTTCAGGGGCCACATCCAGCTCAGTGTCATCTTGAGTGGGCCGCAGCAGTAAAATAGAGACAAAACAATATTTGAATTGAAGCTTTAAAGTTTTTCTTTGTTGTGCTGCAGAGTATACATGATACAAATGTGTATTTTCACAAAACTAAACAATTTCTACAGAAAATGTCGACAATCTCACCATGAAGCCAATTTGAAACCTTCCAAAATACAGTGAAATGTCAGAGAACTTCTCCTGTAGCTGTTGTAATATGCATGTTTTTCCAAACTCAGCCTGACAGCGAGGTCAGATCAGAGCCTCTTGTGGGCCGGTTTTGGCCCACATGCCTTGAGTTTGACACCCCTGTTCTGGTCTTCCCCTGTCTTCTGTCTCCTCTGCTTCACCTCTTTCCAGCTGAGAACAGGGATTAAAGCAGAAACACATCTGTGAGCCTGAGAGGTTGTGCAGGGTTTGATCCTGTCTGTGATATTAACTCACTGCCTTCCAGCTGTTTTCAGATCAGCCAGCTTCTCACTGCCAGCCGCTTTAGAGCATTTTCACTGATTTGAAGACCCACAGAATATTGAGTTCTGGGATTATGGAAACACTGAAACCACCAAATGAAAGAGTAGGACTTGTGGGACTCATGGTTTAAAGGACCTGTATCATGCTTTTTTAGCTCGTCCAAACCCTATTGTTGGCATTAACATGGTAATAGTTTATTTTTGGCACTAAGGAAAAGTTATTTTGTGTTAAATAAAGGATTTTTGGACGTTAATTCTGAAACCCGGAAGACAAAACGCTCCGTTTCACTGAAAATCCCTCCTCTCCCGCTGTGGACTTTGACTGACAGCGAACTTCAACCAATCGGAGCTACGTTAGCGTCTGCAAGGGCTAGCTTTAGCTCTTTAGCTTTGGCTTCTCTACACGCAAACACACGCAAAAACGTCTTTACCTGTTAGAAACTCACCAAGCGCCGACCCTTCAGACTCTTGCTCTTGCTTGATTGTTGCTTTCAGACGATGGTTAAAGTTTATATCCGTAATCGGAGTTACAAAAAGCGGCAACGCTGATTGCCGAGGGCCTGCAATTTAAAATGCGAATCAGCTGCGTGCTGGTCAGAGGAGACTGCGCGTGGGGTAACGCTATGCTACATTTCTTGGTCTCCCTGTGGTTGGACATGACTTTTTAGTTTTCCCTCGAAGAAGAGCAGTGCAGTACAGCTAGCCAGGACAGTTAGAGGATAATATTCCAGCAGTGTCGTCCCAAATACAAACTTCACAGATAGATGTGTGTAGAATTTTCCCAGATAGATGTATTGTTACGACCAGCTCCTTAGAAGGGAAAGAGGCAGTAACATAAAGGCCACAGATGTTAAGTTAGTAAAGTTCACTATTAGTCTGACCCACCACAGGAAAACAATTTCACTAATTCCACAAGTAGAATGTGAAGAGTAGTTAAAGATCAGCGTGATCATGCAAATGTCATTGTGATAGTGATAGTGTTCATGCATATATGACTTCTGACCCCTATGAAGGCCAGAAGCAGGCCAGAGAGGCCCTCAGGGCCCAGATAGCTGGCGGCCATCCCAGAGCCCAGATCTGATCCCCTCCCCCAGGCAGACACCCACGCTCCGGTCCAAAAGAGGGCAGAGTAAGGCCTGGCCAGGAGCCCCGGCGGCCCCACGGCCGGCCCACCCCGGGTCCGGGACGCCCGGGGAGGGCAGAGCCGAGAGCCCAGGGCCCAAGAACCCAAGAGCCGACCCCCCCCCACCCATCGAGAGGGCCATGACCATACCTAGAAGAGCCGGCCCACACAGGCGGCCGGCCACCCACCCCAGGCCAGTACGCCCCCCAGCGCTCTGGCCACGTACCCCGAGATCCAGGGCATCCCCCACCCCCAGGACAGAACACATAGTTTGAGATCATTTTCTTGTAATTTACCCTCCATTTACCCTCCACATTTGATAATAATTCAGTTTATTAATGTGTTTTTCTTTTTTCTTTTTTTACTTTTGACTCCAAGTGGAGCAGCAGAATTAGGACGAGTAGAATTAGCAGACAACTGACAAATAAAAGGTACTTTTTTATATCACCAAATACCTTAAATCTTTCTTTTGTCCCCAGATTTGATATTTTAAACCAGAATAAAAACTCGATGAGCTCTGATTAGGTAAGTTTCATTATATGTCCGCTCTCTGAAGGCAAGGAGTCAGCGGAAAGTTTCTTTATTATTTATTTTTTTCTCCATTCTTCCGTGATGGTTATTAATGTAGATAAATTAAAACATTGGGATAATTGCAGGACTGGCGGAGATGAGTTTTGGTCTGAATGGAGGAAATACAGTTTACTCAGGAGCGATATTGAGGAATAATCTCTCACTTTCTGCATTACTGAGTTTAGGAGCTCTGGCTTTCTGTTTCACTGTCATATAGTGAATATATTTCACTGACATATATTCATGTCCCCAGCTCTGACAGCTGAGAGGAGATTTTTTTTTTTTAAGTAGCAGCTTGGTGAGACGGCGCTGTTCAGCCAATCAGGAAGCTTTGTTCCGAGGGTGTGGACAGCTCTACTCGGAGCTGATCAGCGCCTCTCGGAGCGCACCACACACTACAGGATTTGCGATCGGAAATATTAAACAAGTTCATTATCTACGATCTCCCCTTCTGACGCCTCCCGAGCGGCTCCGACCGGAAAAAATCTCTCGGAACACACCGCACACCAGAGGAGGATCGGGCCCGAGCTCATTTGCATACTCCCGACAATCGGACCCTGTCGGCTTCGATCGGGAGGAGAAGATCGGGGCAAAATTTGGCCCGATCATCCTGTAGTGTGTGGACTCCTTTACCCGCATGCACGCACACACACACACACACACACACACACACACACACACACACACACACACACACACACACACACACACACACACACACACACATTTCCGCGTCATCATTCGTCTCCTGTGGAAGACCCCCCCGGAGGCAAGGGAACACCGAGCGTCCACGTCCATGCGCCCCCCCCCCCCCCCCCCCCCCCCCCCCGGCTGCAGACATGCGTGCACCCCTGGGAGCCAGCAGCGCCCCAAACCACCACAGAAGGTCAAAACCCCAGGCCTGTGGGGAAACAATCCCGGCCGCCGCCGCTCATTACCAAAGAAGCCCTGAAAATACTTTATTTGTCCTCCATTTTGCTGTGATCATAAGCCATTTGGGATGCGTCCATCTCAGACAGATCCATTCATAAAGATGTATTCCAGGATAAATTCTTGTCTTGATAATGTTGCTTTATCCTTTTTTATTATTATGATGATTAAAAAACTCAAAAAATTCATCAAAAAAGCCACATGACAGAATGATGGAGCTCAGAGGTTTTTGCCAAGGTTGGCAGGTCTGCCCTCAAGTGACTCTCCATCTCATTGTCATCTCATGGCTGCAGTGTGGGTCAGACAGTGATGCATGTTCAGGCCGCTTGATGAGGGCTAGATTGTGACGCGTCATGTTTGAGGCTGATCAGACCATGTTCAGGCTGTTTACAGTGTATTTCCTGTTCCATGGTGAATGTCAAACTTGGTGGTGAGGCTGTGACCACACCCTCAGAGTCTTGAGGAATATTTTGATGACTGTCGCTCACCAATACTGTTTCTGTGAACTGGAAAAATTTCAGGGCATTTGATATCATCCCCGAGTCTGGTGGTCCTCAATAGGAGGCCACCAGGCTGCATCTGGTCCGCCAGCCTCCTTTTTTTGCCCCTGAAGTGTAATTCCTTCACATGTTTTGGTGAAGTCCACATGAGTATTGTGTATATTTTTCAATTTCTCTGAGGAATTCCTTCACCCCCCATGCTCTCGGGCTTGGACCCTAATTCATAGTTCAGTGTGTCTCATGATATCAACTAATTGACCCTGAGTTCCACTGAAAAGGGGCGCAGTCCACGAGGTCATGTGATGTATTGGATCCTGTTCTTTAATAACCGATCTCTAGTATTGTAGTCCAGGCCATATGAATCGAGTCCACAGTGTATCCAGACCGAGTCAAAACCGAGACCATATCAAATGTGACGGAACCATTTTATTCAACACTGATTCAATGTAGTTTTTAGACAAGTGTCCAGACAACCTGTCTGGTTCTGTCCAAGACGCACTGCGTTTAAAGCTCCTTTCCACCATCTCAGAAGTTGAGATGTTGTTCTGCCTCGTGATGTTGGAGTATGAACGAATCGTTCAAAACTTGCTCCTTGGTTGGTGGCTAACAGCGAAGCTAACAGCCTGCTGCTTTTACAAAGTGTGGCCCTTAAAGCAGCAGGGAGCTCACACAGCACAGCAGGTTATTTACTGACACAGAGGTTTTCAAACACTGATCACTGAGCAGAAGCAGAAATCATTGGTGAATCATGTGACAGCAGTTTGATTCTTGGCTCTTTCAGAGTGATGACACACAATTTAATGAGTAACACTGCCTCATAACGCCTGGTCTCCAGACTGAGACTGGTCTTCAGTACAACACTACCTCTCTCTGTTAAATATGAATCATTATTGATCACTGAACGCTCTATAAATGTGATTCCCAACATGAGCTCTTCTCCTCCTGTTGGCTTCAGCTGTTTGGACTTTACATTTCTAAACTCTTCCAGTCTGAACCTTCTTCAGTTCTCAATGACTTCAACATCAAACTCTGTCCTCTAATCTCACTTCTTTCTCTCTTTATTCAGGTTGGAGGACTGCAGGTTGTCAGAGATCAGCTGTTCTTCTGTGGCCTCAGCTCTGAAGTCCAACCCCTCCCTCCAGAAACATCTGGAACATCTGGACCTGAGCAGGAACCCTCTGCAGGATTCAGGAGTTGAGCAGCTGTGTGGTTTTCTGCAGAGTCCACTCTGTGGTCTGCAGACTCTGAGGTCAGACTCCATGTTTGAGTGTGTTTCAGTAAACTTGTGTTACTGCAGGTTACCGTTTGACAGGTGTCCTGCCCCAGTCAAACTCCCCACCTGCCACTGTCCTCGCAGCGGGGATGTAGATTGACCAGTAAATTCAGAGCTTCGCCTTTCGGCTTAGCTCCCTCTTCATCACAACAGACCGATACAATGACTGCATCACTGCAGCCGCTGCACTGCCACTGCCAATCTCATGCTCCGTTCTTCCCCCACTCGTGAACAAGACCCCAAAATATTTGAAGTCCTCCACTTGAGCCAGGGCAGACCTGAAGAGGGCAGACCACCTTCTTCCAGTTGAGGACCATGGCCTTGGATTTGGAGGTGCTGATCCTCATCCCCACCATTTCACACTCAGCTGCGAACTGCCCCCAGTGCATGCTGCAAATCTGGGTTCGATGGAGCCAACAGGAAAACATCATCTGCAAAAAGCAGAGATGAAATCCTGTGGTCCCCGGACCCCCTTTGGCCCCTGGCTGCACCTAGAAATTCTGTCCATGAAAATGATGAACCGAACCGGTGACAAAGGGCAGCCAACATGCACCGGGAACAGGTCCGACTTTCTGCCGGCAATGCGGATCAGGCTCCTGCTTCGGTCATACAGAGACCGGACATCCCTGTGCAAAGGGCCCCGGACTCCATACTCACAAAGCACCCCCCACAAGATACCATGAGGGACGCAGTCGAAGGCCTTCTCCAAATCCACAAAACACATGTGGACTGGTTCGGCAAACTCCTACGAGCCCTCGAGTATCCAATGGAGGGTATAGAGCTGGTCCAGTGTTCCACAACCAGAACGGAAACCGCACTGTTCCTCCTGAATCCGAGGTTCTTCTATCGGTCGAATCCCCCTATCCAGTACCCTGCTATAGACTTTCCCGGGGATTCTGAGGAGTGTGATCCCCCTATAGTTGGAGCACGTCCTCCGGTCTCCCTTTTTAAACAGGGGTAACCACCGCCCCGATCTGCCAATCCAGAGGCAGTGTGCCCGACTGCCACGCGATGTTACAGAGACGTATCAGCCAAGACAGTCCTTGCACATCCAGAGACTTAAGATACTCAGTGTGAATCATGTCCACCCTCGGTGCCTTGCCACCGAGGAGCTTTCCAACCACCTCGGTGACTTCAGCTTGGGTGATGGGTGAGTCCACAGAAGACGTGGTGACGGGATTGAGGAGGTCCTCGAAGTATTCCTTCCATCGTCCAACAATATCCCCAGTTCAGGTTAGCAGCTCCCCACTTACACTGCAAACAGTGTTAGTAGAGACCTGCTTTCCCCTCCTGAGATGCTGGACCATTTGCCAGAATTTCTTCGAGGCCGACCGGTAATCCTCCTCCATGGCCTCCCCGAACTCCTCCCAGACCCGAGTTTTTGCCTCCACAACTGCTCAAGCTGCAGTTCGCTTGGGCTGCCAGTACCTGTCAGCTGCTTCTGGAGTCCCATGAGCCAACAAGGCTCAATAGAATCAGAATCAGAATCAGAATCAGAATTGCCTTTATTATCATTGTAGCATTTAGATACAACGAGATTGTGCCGTCTCCCTTTTGTAATTAAAAAAAAAAAAGTAGGAGTCCTTCTTCAGCTTGACGGCAGCCCTTACTTCCGGTGTCCACCACCGGGTTCGGGGGTTGCCGCCACGGCAGGCACCGGAGACCTTACAACCGCAGCTCTGAGCAGCTGCTTCGACAATGGAGGTGGAGAACATAGTCCACTCGGACTCAATGTCCCCAACCACCCTTAGGATCTAAGAGAAGCTCTCCTGGAGGTGGGAGTTGAAAACTGTGCTGGCAGTGGGCTCCACTCAGACATTCCCAACAGACCCTCATAACACGATTGGGTTAACCAAGTCTGTCCGGTTTCCTCCTCCACCAGCAGATCCAAATCACCACCAGATGCTGATTGGTCGACAGCTCTGCTCCTCTCTTCACCCGAGTGTCAAAGATACATGACCAGAGGTCAGATATTATGACAATATCGTTGGTCATTGACCTCCGACCTAGGGTGTCCTGGTGCCAAGTACACTTATGGACACTCCTGTGCTCGAACATGACGTTCGTTATGGACAAGCTGTGGCTCACACAGAAGTCCAATAACAGAACACCAGTCGGGTTCAGATCAGAGAGGCCATGCGACTCAATCACCCCCCTCCAGGTCTCACTGTCGCTGCCCACGTGAGCGCTGAAGTCCCCCAGTAGAACAATGGAGTCCACAGTCGGAACACTGTCCAGCACCCCTCCCAGGGACTCCAAGAAGGCCAGGTACTCAGCACTGCCGTTCAGCCCGTAATCCGAAACAACAGTGAGGCACCTATCCCCGACCCGAAGGCGCAGAGATACAACCCACTCCTTCACTGGGGACAACTCCAACACATGGCGGCTGAGCTGTGGGGCTATAAGCCCCAGGAAACATAGCTCCTGCGATCACGCGGGCACTCAAACTCCCCCCACCACTTTAAGGTAGCAGGTCAGGGGGGATGGATGGACACTGCCTCATAACACCTCGTCTCCAGACTGAGACTGGCTTTCAGTACTACAACACAACCTCTCTCTGTTAAATATTAATCATAATTGATCACTAAACAGTCTATAGAATAGATTCCCAACACGAGATCTGAAATGTGTCTGAAAAGAGCTCTTCTCCTCCTGTTGGCTTCAGCTGTTTGGACTTTACATTTCTAAACTCTTCCAGTCTGAACCTTCTTCAGCTCTCAATGGCTTCAACATCAAACTTTGTCCTCTAATCTCACTTCTTTCTCTCTTTATTCAGGTTGGAGGAATGCAGTTTGTCAGAGATCAGCTGTTCTTCTGTGATCTCAGCTCTGAAGTCCAACCCCTCCCTCCAGAAGCATCTGCAACATCTGGACCTGAGTAGGAACCCTGATCTGCAGGATTCAGGAGTTGAGCAGCTGTGTGGTTTTCTGCAGAGTCCACTCTGTCGTCTGCAGACTCTGAGGTTAGATTCCATGTTTGAGTGTGTTTCAGTGAAAGTTGTGTTGACACTGAAGTGCAGACATCAGGCTGATCTGAGAGTGATCCACACTGAGGATCTCCAGGAGAAACTGAGCCTTCTTCTCTGTGCTTTCGTCCTGTGACTGTGGCAGAGCCGTGTGCAGCTCCACATTTCAAAGCTTGCTAGAAGACGAAAGGTGCTGCAGCTTTCAAAGCAGGCTGATCTCTCCTGGAGAGACCCTCAGCTGTTGACATGTCCTCCACTGGGCTCTGCTTCTGTTTGGTCTTCACATCAGTTCAGCTCTCCAAAAGATCAAAGATCAAATCAGGGAGAAGAAGAACCATAGTTGTTTCAGTTCCTCGGAGCTCCAACCTTCTTAGAAGAACAAATGAACAACAAGGATCAGTCTGATCAGTCTCATCTAAAGTGGATTAACTCCTCATTTCAACTCTGGTTTACAACTAAAGTTAGGAACAAATCGCTCATCAAATGTGGAAGGATTTAGAGTTCTGCGTAGAAGAGGTTGCAGTTCTCAAATTTCATTTCCCACAATAGGGCAGGTAGTTGACGGTTGAAGGGATTACTCCCGACCAGTTTCACATGAGGAGAGATTTACACTCTTCAGGGAGGAATATATGCTTGAGCCTAACCTTTTTATTCTTTGTTTTTCCCACTATTCATTTGACATTTATGTGGAGCAAAAAGAAGTAAAGAACAAAACAAAAAACAAAAAGGAACATTGCAGAGTCAGACAAGTTTACCTATAAAGACAAAATTAAATTAGTTTTTCATAGTTATACAATTATGAGAGGGTAACATCCTCTTCCTTTTCAGCAAACTATAACCTTTTTTCCCCATTTTTTTCCAAAACTCACTTTTGTTTCTGAGGGGAAGAGTCATATTTTCCATTATAAAAAATCCTTCAACTATTTCAATCCATTGTTTTCAAACAGGCGGTTCAACTTCATACCAATTCCTTTAATGGCCTTTTTACATGTGATGAGCAGACTTTAACCCAGCCGTCATTCCCAGGAAATGCTTTGTTCATGTCTCCACCCAGATATGATAGTCTGACATCCTTGAGGATTTCAGAACCTAAGATTAGCTTTAGGGTGGAGCATATTTTTCCCCAAAATAACTGAATTTTTGGACAAGTCCATAAAATACGGGAGTGGTTGATGTTCAATTGGCCACGTTTCCTCCAGCATTGCCCTTGTATTTGATGGTGTTTAATTTGTGGAGCAGTGAAGAAGCAGCTTCAGTTCTTCCAGCCAAACACTCTCCACTGCTGAGAGTCAGTGGTTGAGTGCTGTGTTTTCTACATTTAGCGCCAATCCTGCTGTGTTACTTCTATGTTTAATTCTTTTTCCCATTTTGCTTTAACTTATATCATGTTGTTGTCTTTCAGTTTATGGAGGCTCTAGTAGAGGTCAGAGATAATTTTCTTTCCGATCTTGTTATGGGCCTCGGTCAACATATCAATCACTGCGTTTCCATCTTCAGACAATGTTGCGTTCATCTTTTTTTCATGGGAATCTCTAAGCTGTAAATTTCTGAAGAAATCTTTATTGTCTACTAAAAATTCCTTCTTTAGTTCTTCAAATCTTTTAAATGTTTTGCCTTGAGTCAGTGTACAGAGTGCAGTGATGCCTTTGTTCATCTGTTGTTTGAATCCATCATTGCAACAGAGATGGGGACTCGAGTCGCCCATTAGTCACACACAGAGAGACTTCAGACTCGAATCAGACTGGTGTTTCTGGACTCGTGAACAATCATTATGTTCTCCAATTTCCTCCCTTTCTTTTTTTTTCCATTTAAGCCCAACAATCCCGAGGTCCAGCAGCTGTGTGAACCAGTTCAAAATGTGTAAAAAGTTGGGAAAGTGCTGTGGGGATGCTTTCTTTCAATTGTTTATCAAACAAAAAGCCACTCATGCCCCTAATCCTGATCACTCCAAATTAGGGTGACCATATTTTGAATTTCAAAAAAGAGGACGGGGGATGGGGGGGGGGGGCGAAACTAACTTCTTTTAACAAAATAAAAATGACATGTAAAAACTTGTAACAAAATAACAGCTCTCTTGGACTCTTTACAAATATTAAATAATGATCTAAATATGAACTCTTCTGTTAGAAAATCCAGCTCCAACAATATATTTCTTAATAACTGAAATAAGATAGAAGAATATAAGAGTCTCACCAAAATAGTAACTTGACAAACAAAAAAGATATAAAAAAAGATAGATACTTTTAATCTTTGTTTTCTTCATCCTGCTTCTCTTCTACGTTCTATTTTTCATCTCAGTATGTTGGAAATTTTTTTTGCGGTTCATCTGAGAAGGTGCTCTGAAGCTGAGGCATTTTCCGTGCTCCGCTGTCAAATTAAGTAGAGAAGATATTCATCAGTTCTCCATAAATAGTGTTGTAAACAGTCGGAATGCATTGATCTCATACCTTGTATTAACGGGGTTAATAAATAGATTTTAGATTGTTCTGTGATCCCACTCTATAGCGATAGGAGGCGGTAATGCGCCTGTTGAAATGGTGCCATCCGCCGGTAAACAACACAGAAGAAGAAGAAGCGCTCCGCTGTCTCTGAAGCCCCGTCTTCTCCGCTCCGTCATACAGATCGGCTCACAGACCACCTCTCGGTAATTACGTCGCGCAACAAAGTATCATAGTATTGTGTGTAAAGCGCTGGTCAATTTACGTTCACGTGCTTTGAGAAACAGTAAAACCCGGACATTTCCTTGAATTTAAAAAACCCGCCTGGACGCCCCGGACAGGACGTAAAAAGAGGACATGTCCGGGGAAAAGAGGATGTATGGTCACCCTACTCCAAATGGACCATGATATTAAAGAACTTGCTTTATAAAAACTTTAAAGAGGCTGTATCATGTTTTTTTAGCTAGTCCAAACCCTAGAAATGGCATTAACATGGTAATAGTTTATTTTTGGCGCTAAGAAAAAGTAATTTTGTGTGAAATAAAAGATTTTCTGGGGCTAATTCTGAAACCCAGAAGAGAAAACGCTCTGTTTCACTGAAAATCCCGCCTCTCCCCCTGTGGACTGTGACATTGTACTTTAACCAATCAGAGCTTCAAAACAAATTCGTCATGCGTTAGCATCTCTAAGGGTTAGCATTAGCTCTTTAGCTCTAGCTTCTCTACACGCAAAGACATGCAAAAACGTCTTTTTCTGTTAGAAACTCACCAAGCGCAGACCCTTCAGACTCTTGCTCTTGCTTGATTGTTGCTTTCAGACGATGGTTAAAGTTTATCTCCGTAATCAGAGACACAAAAAGCGGCAACGCTGATGCCGAGGTCCTGCAGGGGGGGGTGGCTCAGGGGAGCCATCTTCTCCTATTGACGTCAATATGGGAAAACACACCGTTTTCACGGGTACGGGAGGGGCTGCCTCTCTGAGCAGCAGAAAAACAAGGAAAGCTCAAACACACAGGCACGAAGGAAAAAAAAAATGCTTTGGGGGTGTTGTTGATGAGTACATAGGTTAAAACATACAAAAAGTGAATTTTGTGTGATACAGCCCCTTTAAATACATATGAAAAAAATTGCCAAGCCACCAACATCAACAACATCTAGAAAAAAACAGAACAGAACACTAGATCCATTTGCTCCACCTCCACATCGTGGGTCTCATATGAAACTAGAAAAGCTGCACTTTCAGATGAAATCAAGCAGAATATCTTCTGAGGAGACTGTAATACGTTTGAAGTAGTTCCAGAGGCGTTTCGGGAACGAAAAGGTGTTTATTCCCAAGCAGACATCCACAAAAACATGCATCAGCATCGGCAGTCACAAACACACACACGGCTTCCGTAGCTCCGGCTTACAGCATAGACCTATAGATATAGAACTCTAGATATAGGTATCTAGAGATGCACGCTCCTCTCAACTGCGCCAAAAGGTAAATTCAAACAGAACATACATCTGGATATATGACAGCGACCACCTCACATTATTCTCTGACCAAAATTCACGGTGTTTTCCTCTGTCATATTAACTCATTGACTGGCAGCCATGTTCAGAGTAGACAGCTCCATCCTACCAGAGTTTTGGGGATTTTTTTCGCTGGACTTTCAAGGCCCAGAGAATATTGAGTTTTAGGACTACATAAACACTGAAGCCATCGAAAGAGACTCTTTTCTTTCATCAGCAAAAACAAAGTTCTTTTTTAGCCTTTTTAGATCTTTACAAATCAGCAGTAGAACATACGGTGGCTTCAGTGAAAACGCCTCATTTTGACCAAAAAACAGAGAAAAGAAGCTTCTTCTACAGAGAAACAAATTCAATCAGAATCTATTTGCAGACGTGTGTGTGTGTGTGTGTGTGTGTGTGTGTGTTCCTGATCCGGTAGTGACAGGCTATCAGCTGATTCCAGGCTCCCAGGACGTGACATGCATGGAGCAGCGGGGCGCACTGCAGAGAAAGTCCGCTGTACTTTGCGCTCACAGCGCTCGCGACGACCCACATTCAATTCTCCATTGTTTTCTACCATGGCCCAAGTCAAAATCTCGGTAAAATAAAATAATAGGGGATGGTAAAAGGAAAGGCATGAAAAAAAGGGGCAAAACTGAAAAAAAAAAATTGTAATCCTAAAATAGGTGTTTTTTGGCTGACTGGTGCCAAAGTGGAGCAACTGAAGAGACCGTGATTTATTAAATGTAGCAGACAGCTGGCGGTTTTCCTACAATCACTCATAAAATCAGCTGAATTCATCTTTAGAATTATTTAACTGTCCATGTACATGTTTACATTACTTGTATCGCTTTTTATCTAACAAAATATTACTAATATTCAATGGAGAACTGTCTCTTTTGGTTATTTATACATTGAAAATTATTGTACACACAGATCGTGTTTTAAACATTTTATTTAATGACTGAAGCGAACACATTTTAAAGGATGATTTCATGACTGATAACAATGTTTTCAAACATAATGGCTTCATTATACAATGGGGGAAATAGGTATTGAACGCATTAACTGTTTTGTCATTACATTTATTTCCAAAGATGCAATTCATGTGACATTTCTTCCAGACACTGGTATTAACTCAAATAATCCACACATGAAAAGAAATCACAACATTCAAATACATAAATAGTGATTATGTGGAATTAAGTGCAATAACACAGGGAAAAAGTATTGAACACACCATGGGAAAGCTGTATAGTTTGTCAAGGAAAGGCACCATACCATCTCACACCTGAAAGTAATTAGTCTTTGTACTTCCTATAAGTGCAAACCAACATCAGCTGGGTTAGTGCTAATTGATGGCCCTATAAACAGGTTGTTTTTTCACCAAGTAGTCAAACAAGACACATCTCATGATGGGTAAAAGCAAGGAGCTCTCTCAAGACCTTCGCAGCCTGATTGTTGCTCAGCATCAGAATGGAACTGGTTACAGACTTATCTCAAAGAATCTGAGTATTCCAGTAAGCACCGTTGGGGCCATTATCCGCAAGTGGAAGAAGCATCACCTTATCATCAACAGGCCGCGCACAGGAGCTCCTCGCAAGATTTCTGACCAGGGAGTCAGAAAGATAATAATAATAATAATAAACTTTATTTGTATAGCACCTTTCGCAGATAAAATCACAAAGTGCTTCACAGTGCAAAAAACAAAAATAAAAACAATATCAAAATAAACGTGATAAGAACAGACAGCCAATCAATCGCATCAGAAACGTCCAGTCAACTAAAAGCCCGATTAAATAAAAGCGTCTTCAGCTGCTTTTTAAAGGAGTCAATTGTATCAGCCACACGGAGGGACAGAGGCAGGGCGTTCCATAGTTTTGGAGCCACGGCCTGAAAGGACACATCTCCTCTAGTTTTAAAACGCGTTTTTGGTACCATGAGGAGGTTCTGGTCTGAGGAGCGGAGCAAGCGGCCAGGTGAGTACGTTTGAAGCAGATCACAAAGATACTTAGGAGCCTGATACTTAGGAGCCTAAAGATGGTCAGAAGAGTTCTCAAAGAGCCAAGGACCACCCGGAAAGCACTCCAGCAAGACATGGAGGCAGCAGGTACAAGTGTTACAGAGAAAACGATAGGCAATGCACTCCACCGCCATGGCCTCTATGGACGCTCAGCCCGCAAGACTCCGTTCCTCAAAAAAGGCACGTTGAAGCTCGTCTAAAGTTTGCTAAACAGCATCTGGATAAGCCTGTGGAATACTGGGAGAATGTTGTCTGGTCAGATGAGACCAAAATTGAACTTTTTGGCTGTCATACTACACACCATGTTTGGAGGAGAAATGGCACTGCACATCACCCAAATAACACTATACCAACAGTGAAGTTTGGTGGTGGAAACATCATGGCATGGGGTTGTTTCTCATCTCGTGGTACTGGCAGACTTCATATAATTGAAGGAGCAATGAATGGAAACATCTATCGGCAAATTCTTGAGATGAACCTCCTGCCATCCACCAGGATGATGAAGATGAGACGGGGCTGGACCTTTCAACAGGACAACGATCCGAAGCACACGGCAAAGTTGACTCTCGAATGGTTTAAAAAAAAGAAAATCAATGTGTTAGAATGGCCCAGTCAATCAACTGACTTAAATCCGATCGAACATTTGTGGAAAGAACTAAAGATAAGGGTTCACCAGAGGGCACCAAAGAATATTCAGGATTTGAAGACAATCTGTGCGGAGGAATGGGCAAAAATCACACCTGAGCAGTGTGGGCGATTAGTTCATACATACAACAAGCGTCTGGAAGCAGTCATTGCAAACAAAGGCTTCTCCACAAAGTATTAAACGAGTCTCAGATAGTGTGTTCAATACTTTTTTCCTGTGTTATTGCACTTAATTCCACATAATCACTATTTATGGATTTGAATGTTGTGATTTCTTTTCATGTGTGGATTATTTGAGTTAATACCAGTGTCTGGAAGAAATGTCACATGAATTGCATCTTTGGAAATAAATGTAATGACAAAACAGTTAATGCGTTCAATACTTATTTCCCCCATTGTATATATAAGAAAAATGAAGTCCAGCCTCCTGGTTTAAGGGAATTCTCAACTTCACCCGTCCTCATTCAGGTATTGGTGATCAAATAATCTCTTGTCTGTGCATAAAATAAATAGAAATAAGCCCATTTTTGTTATGTTCATTTTTGAGCTGTGTCCCTATTAATGGTACCGACTCCAACTGGTTTACCATCTCCAGTGGCATTCGCCAGGGCTGTGTGGCTGCTCCTGATCTTTTTGACTGCATCATTGACCATCTGATGTCTAGAGTCTGCGAGCGCGTTCCTGGAGTTTCCTTCGGCAGCTACCACCTGACTGACCTGGAATACGCTGACAATACCATCTTGCTCAGCACAACCTACAGTCAGCTGAGAGATGCTCTGGGCATTTACAGTGAGGAGGCAGCACAGCTTGGCCTCCGAGTGAGCTGGACTAAAACGAAGTTCATGCATGTCGGTGATGGACCAGATCCACCTCCCATGCAAATTGGGAGCGACATCGTAGAGCCTGTCAAGAACTTTGCGTTCCTGGGGTCCATGGTGACAGAGGGGACCTAAAACCAGCTATTGACCGCAGACAAGCCCTGGCAGCATCTGCTCTGCAGTCTCTCTGGAAACCACTCTGGCGGCACCAGACCATCTCAAGCACGACGAAGCAGCGAATTTACAAATTAGCTGTACTCTCCATCCTGCTTTATGGCTCAGAAGCGTGGCCCCTGAATGACACTCTGGCCGCAAGAATCGATGGCTTTGACAGCAGGGCTCTGAGAACCATCGAGAACATCAGGTGGCCCCAGCAAGTTTCCAATGAAGTGCTCAGAGCCCCGAGCATCTTCCTTGGTTACACAACGCTGCACCCGCTGGCTCGGCCATGTCCTTCGTTTCCCCCTAGAAACATCCGACCCGAGCCATTCTCCAGTTTGACCCAAAGACCGCAGGCTGGAGACGACCACGAGGGAAACTCCGCATCTGATTGCTCGATGTCGTTGTGGACGACCTCCAGCAACACAGAGTTGCTGTGGAGCATGTAGAGCAGCTGGCACAAGATCGCCAGCACTGGAAAAATCTGGTTCATCTGGTCAGCTCAACGCACTGGGACGAGATACCTTGACCCTCGCTGGAGCACCAAGTAAGTAAGTCATTTTTGTTCTGCAAAAGCTGTAAAAGTTTGTTCTTTTGGCTAGAAGCAAGGCAAGTTGCGCGATGATAAACGGATCAGAGTGGTGCAGATTTGACAGCAAGAGCTTCATCTGTTTTTCTATTGTTCTTTTATAATTAAGTATTTTATCTTTCCTCTATTTAGCCAGTAACTTTTGTTTTGTTGTTGATGTTTTTTTTTTCTGTTTTTTCCATTCTATAAATGTGTATTTCATTTTTACAATAATAAAAATTCTTATATATTTCATTTTTTCAAGATTTTCGGTTCCTGCTTTGACCATCAAATCATCAGGAATTAAGATGCCTTGTGTTTTATTGATCCCTCTATAGATCCAGTCATGCTTAAGGAGAAGCTCAGGCAAGGCATTGAAAATGATCTGATCATGATCTGTACAGATGCAGCTGCAGCACTGCTGCCAGATAGATCCACCAACTCCACCTGCTCTGCAGTCTGGTTCGTGGCAAGGTGGAGCAGCCAGAGGGTGGAGGAACCAGCAACCTCCAGGACCAGAGAGAGACCGTCGGGACTCCGAGCATCTCCAGCAGCCCGGGCACAAGAAATGACTTTCTTTAGATTTCCAGACTCCTCCAGGACTTGAGCCTGGCAGGAGGGAATTATGGGGCGTAATAGATTTTGAAATCAAGAATCTAATAAAAATATGTGAATAATTTATGCCATGCCTTTTAAACAACCTTTAATTGGAAACATATTTTTTAAAATTCTGGTTAATCATTGTTTGGAGAGATGTGAGGACTATGCGAGTTTTGTTTTTTTTTCCCGAGTAAATGAAGTGTTTGTGGTATCTTGGCAATATACGTATATATATATGTATGTATATATATGTGTGTGTGTGTATATATATATATATATGTATATATATATATATATATATATATATATATATATATATATATATATATATATGTGTGTGTGTATGTGTGTGTGTGTGTATATGTGTGTGTGTGTGTGTATATATATATGTATATGTATATGTATATATATATATTTTTTTTTTTTATTTTTTTTTTTTAAATTGGCCTAAATATCAAATTGGAAAAATCGGCTATGCATATCGGCATCGGCTGCCCAAATTTGGAAAGCATCGGCATCGGCCCCCAATAAACCCATATCGGTCGACCTCTACTTTTCACTTTGCTCAAGACAAATTTCCTACTGGGACAATAAAGTCTATCTATCTATCTATCTATCTATCTATCTATCTGTCTATCTGTCTGTCTGTCTATCTGTCTATCTGTCTATCTATCTATCTCTCTGTCTATCTGTCTATCTGTCTAATTTACTACAGTACAACAAAACTGTCAAATTTCATCAAGACTGAAATTAAGACTAAAACTAAAACTAATTTCCACAGAATACATTTTAACTAAAACAAAACAAAACTAAAAAACTACAATGTGACTTTAACTAAATCAAGCCTTTGGTGAGTGACTAAAACTAAAATAAATGAAAAATTCATGTCAAAATTAACACTAGTACTGAGATAGGTCTCTAGGATCCCTTCCTTTAGAGTAAATGAGATTCATGAAAGACATCCAAGGGAATCTTTTCAAATGAACGGGCAAAAGATGATGCTGACCGTTTGTGCGAACTCTATCGAAGGATGGACAATTTGGCTGGGGTTGTGGACTATTTGAGATGCAAGTTGGACGTCATCATAACAGGGTTAAACACAGCAGCTGTCTGAGAAGTTGAGAACCAAGCAGACGAAGGTCAATTGCCTCCTTCCACACCAAAACAAGATACCAACCGGTTGCATCTGGCACCCCTTGGAATTCAAAACAATCCCCTGAAAGACCCTAGGCCAAATGATTGCTCATCTATTCCCTCCCTCTCTATCCCAATGCCACCTGCTCCCCTCTGGACTGTTTCTGTCGAGGTCATCTCCATGGCGACTACCATCTGCTACTGGGTCACAGTGACCGGAACACCACGGAGTGGGACGGGCTTACCACAGACACACATACTGGACTGATAAACTGAACTTGCACACTGCATCCATGACGTTCCCGACCCTACTCCAACGCCTCCCCCATCCTTCTGCTGACGAACAGAGGTGATGACCTGATTTGTGATACTGGAGGTGAATTTTTATTTTGTATTTCACCTAATGATGGCAAGTCCAGTGAGTTCAGAAGTTCATTCATATCCGATTGTTCTTTTTCTGGGGGCTTAGAGGACAAACTTTGATAGTAATCTTTGAAAACCTTGTCTATTTCTTCAGGTTCATGCATTCTTTTTTTTTGTTTGGGGTCCCTGGTTTTATGTATTATGACAGTTGCTTGTTGTTTCCTGAGATGGTGGACAATAAAGTATTCGTATTCATACATAACCTGTTCTTTTTGTGACAGGTGTGTTTCTTGTAGAAACATGGCTTGAATATTCACTTTTTTCAACTTAGTGAACACTTCCCTTCTTTTAAGTGGCTTATTTAAGCCTGTTAAAGCAGAACTATGCGAGATTTGCTTTAGCACTCCCCCTACTGGTCCTGTGAAAGCTCACTGTCGTAAATAGCCTCCTCATCACCCCCAGATGCTCCCTCTGTCATAGACATGCCTGCCTCGCACACTCAAACTTATTGGAAAACAAACACACTCGGACACATGCTGCTTTCAGCTCAGTGCAGCGAACTCACTGGCGCTCACTGCTAAGAGAGGAGGTGCCACTCCTCTTTATTTTTCAGTTACCAAACGGAAATTAGAACCAATCAACACATCATGCAAAGATCGTCTATTGCAACACAATGACAGATCTCGCACTCCAACAGCTTTTATACTTGTAATCCCGTATGAGGGCCATAAAGCAGGTTTGTTCTCGTGAGATGTAGTCGGGTCAGATCCTCTGAAATTGCAAGCGCTGTTTTCTGGACACAGACCCCGGGGAGAGTGAAGGGACAGGCGAATCAACGTGACAAGTCTTTGTTTACCCCCACAGGGATTCTGAAACACATTTATTGAGGTAAAAAAGTTGCATAGTTCTGCTTTAACATCTAAGGATGCTGTCCTCAAGTTAACTCCTCGCATTGTTTCTAGAAATATGGAAGAGAAAAGGACATTTGTGCCTCTGCTGACACATCCCAAAATAAAACATAGAACAAAAACATACAGAGCGGTCTTCTGTTGAGCGGTTTCCAGACTGAGACTGGTCTTCAGAATTACAACACTACCTATCTCTGTTAAATATGAATCATGATTGATCATTAAACACTCTATAAATGTGATTCCCAACACCAGATCTGAGATGTGTCTGAAAAGAGCTCTTCTCCTCCTCGTGGCTTCAGCTGTTTGGACTTTGCATTTCTAAACTCTTCCAGTCTGAACCTTCTTCAGCTCTCAATGACTTCAACATCAAACGTTGTCCTCTAATCTCACTTCTTTCTCTCTTTATTCAGGTTGGTGACCTGCAGTTTGTCAGAGATCAGCTGTACTGTTGTGTTCTCACCTCGGAAATCCAACCCCGCCCTCCAGAAACATCTGGAAGATCTGGACCTGAGTGAGACCCCTCTACAGGATTCAGCAGTTGAGCAGCTGTGTGGTTTTCTGCAGAGTCCACTCTGTCGTCTGCAGAATCTGAGGTCAGACTCCATGTTTGAGTGTGTTTCAGTAAAGTAGTGTTGACACTAAAGGTCAGACATCAGGCTGATCTGAGAGTGATCCACACTGAGGATCTCCAGGAGAAACGGATCTTCTTCTCTGGTCTTTAGTCCTGTGACTGTGGCAGAGCCGTGTGCAGCTCCACATTTCAAAGCTTGCTAGAAGAAGAAAGGAGCTGCAGTGGATCATTGACTGTGAACCTCTGACACGCTCCATGTTGACCTTCAGCTTTCAAAGCAGGCTGATCTCTCCTGGATCAAGCTGTCACTGATCTCCCAGCTGGAGCTCCAAACTCTCAGCAACTCTGCAAACTCTGGACTTGTTGGCTTTCTGTCCAGTAACCTTGGCTGTTGACATGTCCTCCACTGGACTCTGCTTCTGTTTGGTCTTTTCAACTGTGATTTACAACGAAAGTTAGAAACAAATGACTCATCAAATGTGGAAAGATTTAGAGTTCTTCAGATTATGCCTCTTATATTTACAGCTTGTTTGGCATCAAAGCCAACCCTGCACATGTCCCGAAGTCTGTGAGGAGGACAAAAAAAAAAAAAAAAATCACACTACCAACTCAATATATTATTCATACGTGCATTAATTGAAGCATGGAAAAACAAACCTCACTCCATCCACGTCTGGCTGCAGATCACCTCTGGACCAGTTCTGGTTCCTCAGTAGACCTTTGATTGAAATAGTTCAGTTAGTTACCAGTATAACGAGTGGAAGACATTTACACACTGAGACTGAACTTTATGGTCAATATTTTTTTTTTTTTTTTTCAATTTTATTTTTTCAAAATTTCACACATTTTTAAAACAAACAGTAACAACAAAGAACCAGAGGTGTACACAACAATACAGGAGATCATACAAATTCGGGTCTCTTAGGTAAAACATACATTAACCATTTTGTCCATACTTTATTAAACTTATTCAACTGGAGTTTCTTATGAAATGTTATTCGTTCCATTACAAATATTGAATAGATAACATCATGCCAGTCATTCAGGTCAGGGCAAACACAATTTAGCCATTTCTTAGTGATTGCTTTTCGAGCTGCTAAACTCAGTATGCCAAACAGATGTCTAGTCTCCTTTTGCATATCAGTGGAATGTAAACATCCAAATAGTAACTCATCCCAATGTAGTGAGTGTAAGTTTAATATTGATTTTATCTCTATTTGAACCAACTTCCAAAAAGTTTGTATTATTGGACAAGACCAGAACAAATGGTGTTGTTTTACATCATGTGCACCACAATGTCTCCAACAGCTCGAAGAACCTGAAAAGTGAGCAGTTTGTGCTGGAGTTGTAAAGTATCTACAAAGGCTCTTCCAACCAAAGCATCTCCATAGATTAGAACTAGTAATTTTCCATTGAAAGGCACAATGATTTAACCAAATTTCTTCCAATATTTGCACATTTGCTTCCTTTTCCCATTTTTGCTTTAAATAATTTGTATTTGACTTATTTAGCTCTTGGAAACCTTTATACAATCTTGAAATCAATTTAAGACCTGAATCTGCTATGTAAGTGTTTGTAAAAATCTTTAGAATTGGTATTTCAAAAACATTCTTATTTTTTGGCATAAAAGTATGTATATGGTGACGTATTTGTAAAAACCTAAAGAAATCACTGTTATGCACTTGGTGGTCTCTCTTAAGTGATTGAAAATCTTTAATTGTCCCATTATAGAAATAGGTGCAGTAAGATGATAAACCTTGGTTTGTCCAACTTTTGAAACTCGGATCTGTTTTGCTCGGTATAAAATCGCTATCATGATAGGGCCAGCGTAATACTTTTATCTCAGACTGTAAATGATTTTTATTGATATATTTTAACCAAAGTTTTAATGATAAATTGATCCACTGATTATTTTTTTGCATTTGCTCCTTAATAAGCCTTTTATCTCCCAGTCTTGCTTGAATTGGGCACTCTCCCGAAATACTCATTTCTATGTCCTTCCATTTAGCCAAATATTCTGGGTTACACCAACAGACCAAAGTTCGGAATTGCGCTGACATATAATAATCTTTAAAACAAGGTAATGCCAGACCACCTTTCTGTTTTGCCAGTTGAAGGGTTTTGAGTCGCACTCTTGGTCTTTTTCTTTGCCATATAAACCGCATAATTATCTTGTCCCACTTTTTAAATTGTTTATCTGCAATAAAAATAGGAATTGTTTGGAAAAAATATAACAACTTAGGTAAAATGTTGATTTTGACAGTTTCTACTCGTGATTCAAAGTTAAATATAGGTAATAAATCCCATCTTCTAATATCATTATTAATTTGTTGATATAATGGTTCTAAATTTAGATCATACAATTTTGATAAATCTTTTGGTATATTGACACCAAGATATTTTATATATTCCAGCTCCCAATTCACATTCATTTTAGAAATCAGTGTCCGGCTAGGGGTATAATTAAAACTCAGCAATTGTGTTTTAGAAATATTAAGTTTATAGCCGGACACTGAACCAAACAATTCCAAATACGAGAGGAGATGAGGGAGAGATGCATCTGGATTTGTCAAATAAATCAGAATATCGTCCGCAAAGAGAGAGATCTTGTGTTCTTGTCCGAACATCTGTACACCAGTAATAGAGGCATTCTGAATAAGTCCCTGGCTTAATGCTTCAATAAAAATGGCAAATAACAGAGGGCTACTTGGACACCCTTGACGACTTCCTCTTTCAAGCTTGAATGAGTCTGAAAGAGCCCCATTAACCTTAAGTCTTGCTTTTGGACATCTATACATTGTTCTAACAACTTTTATAAATGATTGGTTAAATCCAAATTTCTCTAAAACTCTGTATAAAAATTCCCAGTTGACACGGTCAAATGCCTTTTCGGCATCTAGGCTTAGGAGTACCATCTTATTTTGATTTTTAACAGTATGATCAATGATGTGCAGGGTCCGGCGAATATTGTCTTGTGTCTGTCTCTTTTTAATAAAGCCAGTCTGATCCAAACTAATTATTTCAGGCAGTACGTTCTCTAACCGTTTGGATATAATGTGAGTAAATATTTTATAATCTTGATTAAGCACACTTATGGGCCGATAGTTACCACAATCAAGCCTATCTTTACCCTCTTTAGCTATCAATGAAATGGATGCCTCATTCCACGATGGAGGCATTTCTCCATTTTTTAAAACGTAGTTGAAAACTGTTTTCATAGTTGGAACAATGAGGTCTTTCATCTCTTTATACCACTCTGATGGAAAGCCATCAGGCCCCGGTGCTTTGTTTGTTTTACAGTCAGAGATGGCTTTTTTAATTTCAGATTCAGTGATTTCAGAAGTTAAATTTTTGTTTTGATCTTCAGTCACTCTTGATAAAGTAATTGTATCTAAAAAATCAGCCATATGGTTTCCATCCACTTCCGGTTGACTGTATAAAGTCTTATAAAACAATAAAAAGGCTTCTTGAATATCATCTAATTTATTCATAACCATATTTGTTTGGGGATTTTTTATTTTATGAATTGTATTTTCTAGCTGCTGTTTTTTCAGTTTGTATGCCAATAATCTTGCTGATTTACCTCCTGCCTCGTAGTAACTTTGCCGTAAAAAGGTCATTTTTCTTTTAATTTCACTTGAAAAAACTTCATTTATTTTATTTTTTATCTTGTTTAGTTCAATTTTTAAGTTTTTGTTTGGAGTTATTTTTTGAACATTTTCCATGTTCTTTAACTGTGCTTGAAGCTCCTTTAAATGTTCCTTTTGTTTCTTTTTCAAAGTTGAACTATATCCAATTATTTTACCCCGCATAACTGCCTTAAGTGCATCCCATAATATTAAGGGAGACACTTGGCCATTGTCATTGTCAAGTAGATAATTTTTAATATCATCCCTAATTTTCTCTCTCATTGGATGTAAAACACTTGTATTTAGCCTCCAAAAGGTATCCCTTTTTTCTTTGCTAAAAATGATTTCCAAATACACTGGGGCATGATCTGACAGGTCCATAATGCCTATATTACAAGAAAACACTCTGTGCATATCATTTTGGAACATGAAAAAATAATCCAATCTAGAATAATAATTGTGAGGATGGGAAAAGAAACTATAATCCCTTTTCGTTAAATTAAATTCTCTCCATACGTCCAAGAGTTGAATTTCAGTCATTAATGATTTGATATTTTTTGTAGTTTTATTTAACCCCCCAATCTGTGGATTAGATGAGTCTATGGACGGGTTCAATCGAATATTCAGATCTCCCCCTAAAACCAGAATGCCTTCCGACTCTACATTAATAAGATCAAAAATTTGTTTATAAAATTTCCATTCTGATCCTGGGGGAGCATACACATTTATAATAGTGATTAAAACACCCTGTAAATATCCTTTAATCAAAACATACCGACCCTCTTTGTCTCTTTTTTCTTGAGTGCACTCAAAGTTTAATCTATTTGAAACCAATGTTACAACACCTCTCTTAGAACTTTGTGGGCAAGAAGAAGAAAACTGTTTGAATCTCCATTTTTTTAATTTATCGTGCTCTGCCTGATTTAAATGAGTTTCTTGGAGTAAAGCAATTTCAATTTGTTCTTTTTTAAGTTTTGTCATAATTTTGCTTCTCTTAATAGGGTTCCCCAAACCATTTACATTATAAGTTGCAATTTTAATTGGCTTGACACCCTGCATTACTTGTGTAAGGGATCATTCCTGTATGTAAACCCAATATAATAAGTACACCTCTCAGAACCAAACTAGAACAGTTTAAGAACATCAGAACAAAAAAAACACAAACATAAAATCCACGGATTTCCAAAGAGAAGGCCATCCAGTTGGCCAAGGGAAAGGGAAGGGCCAGTCCGTCTTGTTGTACAGGAGCGCCCTCTTCAGCCCGTAGGCCAGTACCACATGCGTCTGAAGGGATCATGTTGTGATTTCCCGACTATCGGAGTATAATGTCCTCGCCCCCAATTATTATGATAACGGCAGAAATAGCAAAGTGTTCATCAAAAAATACAAAACCAAAGTAATCGAAGTGCGTTTATATTCCTATATGCTTAAAGTTTACCTCGTAAAAGAAAATCCAGTGTCAGACTTTATCGCGAATCTTCTTGGTGTCGGAAAGCCTGAAGCCTCTCCTTAACTCTTTCAATGCTGGGATCCTCGCGTGACTGCCCTCTTCTTCCGCTCCTTTGCCAAGTGGATTGTCGGATTTGATCCAAAAGTGACATCGGTTTTTTGATGGGAGTGTCTAATATCCCCCTTTGCACCATGTCCTCAGTCGCCTCCTGTGCAGAGTTGTATGTCACTGTGCCTGTACTGTAGAACACTCTCATCTTGGACGGAAATGGTGTTTGGAAGCGAATATTCTTTTCCCGGAGCGCTGCCTTAGCTGTGTTGTACTCCTTTCGCCTCCGCTGCACCTCTGGGGCATAATCATTATCCAGATACACCCGCTTCTCATGAAAGTCAAAACCCTTTGCTTCCCATGCCTTTTTCAGGATCATTTCCTTTGTTGTGTAACTTGAAAACTTGACCACGAAGGATCTCGGTGGGGCTCCTGCTGGTGGTTTTGCCGCTAGCGCCCGGTGCGCCCTCTCAATAGCAAGCCCTGACGGTGAAGGGAGACCTAGGCCGTTTTCGAGTAAAGTTGTCACAAAGTGAATCACAGATGGCGAACTGCTTTCGGCTCCCTCCTCTACGCCGTATATCCTCACATTATCACGGCGCGATTGTCCCTCCAGGGTTATCAGCTTAGCTTCGGTCTGAGCGTGGAGTTTAGCTAACTCCATTAGCATCTCCTCTGTTGACTGGACGCGTGTCTCCACGGATTCAATCCTTTCCTCTGCTTCGTCCATTCTCCTGCCGATGCCATTCATGTTCTCTTGCATTGCATCCAGTTGCGCCTTGTTATCTTTCCTGAAATCTCGTAGTTCCTTCAGTATTAGGTCAAACTTGGAATCCCCGCCTTTAGCATTAGCATCACGCTCGTCCTCCATGTTGCTATTAGCTTGCGAAAAGTCTTCATCTTCATCTTCATTCTGCTCTCTTAAACGGCTGCTTGTCAAAAGTTTCCTTTGTTTATGGGGCATTTTCAATCGTCGATTGAATCCCTTTGCCTATTTTACAAAATGTATTCAATTTCGAGTTAGATTAAGGGATTTCTTTAAAATATAGTCGGGAGCTCGCTCTTCACGTTGTTGCTTGTTCTCCCTCCAGAGCGGAAATCCTATGGTCAATATTAAAGGCACTATCTGCAATTTTAATTTAACCAGGGTGAGAAAAATGCTTTTTACATCATGTACTACGAAGTCCATGCTATATTTCTGTGAAAAAAAATCACACATTGATCAGCGTGCTTTGGATATCTGGCCCCGCAAAGCGCTGCCTGAGGATTTAGCGTGACGACCTCTCTGCTCCAGTCACAGCGCAGCAGCAGTGGGGGCGGGTGTGGAGCGAGGTTGTCGTCAGCGCGTGCACAACACCGGTAAACAGACCAGCATGGAAGTCGAATGAGCAACAAGCTACTTTCTGCATTGAGCATGTAGTGACAAGGTAAAATATGGTTTCCCTGAGACGAAGTGGCCATTTATTTTGAACAAAAAAGAGTCGAAGTGGCTTCTGCTGTGGTTCCTCCGGAGGATTGTGCACGCGTTTGGGATGTGCATGTAGCGTTGTGCACGCTGAGTGGGAGGAGAGCGGAGGGGGGAGTGGGAGGGTTTTCTCATTGTGAGGAACCAGTCAGAGAGCTCGGGGGGCGGAGCCAACATTTCAAACTGAAGTCAGAGCTCAGAATTGTGCAGAATCACGGATAGCTCCTTTAACATTCACCTAGCTGAGCACCGGGTCGCCTCGTTAAGCCGTCTGGTCCCCAGATGTCCGAAATCATCGGAACAAATTTTCAACTAAGCTTGATATGGACAGCATGACCCCATATCAACATTCTAAACAGCTATATTCTCGCTTTAAACACCGTTAAAGGGGCTGTATCATGCAAAATTCACTTTTTGTATGTTTTAACCTTGTTATATGGCTATGTACTCACCAAAAACACCCCCAAAGTGTTTTTTTCCTTCGTGCCTGCATGTTTGAGCTTTCCTCCTTGTTGTGCTGCTCAGAGAGGCAGCCCCTCCCACACCCGTGAAAACGCTCTGTTTTCCCACGTTCACGTCACACGGTAAAGACGGCTCCCCTGAGCCCCCCTCCCGCAGGCCCTCGGCAATCAGCGTTGCCGCTTTTTTCTAACTCTGATTACGGAGATAAACTTTAACCATCGTCTGAAAGCAACAGTCAAGCAAGAGCAAGAGTCTGAAGGGTCTGCGCTTGGTGAGTTTCTAACAGGAAAAGATGTTTTCGCGTGTATTTCCGTGTGGAGAAGCTAGAGCTAAAGAGCTAAAGCTAACCCTTAGAGACGCTAACGAAGCGCTGATTGGTTAAAACAGCTGTCAGTCAAAGTCCACAGGGGGAGAGGCGGGATTTTCAGTGAAACAGAGCGTTTTCTCTTCCGGGTTTCAGAATTAGCCCCAGAAAATCTTTTATTTCACACAAAATGACTTTTCCTTTGCGCCAAAAATAAACTATTACCATGTTAATGCCATTTCTAGGGTTTGGACTAGCTAAAAAAAGCATGATACAGCCCCTTAAAAACCATGTTCTGTTAAACAATAACGCTAATACTTCAGAGTTTCTTTACTCACCGCTGTGTGTTTACACCTCTGGCATGTCTTGCGAAATGCATTCTGGGTAATTTCGCTTCTCAAGTCTGCACAAGTCTGGTCTGATGCAGACTCGGTAAAGTGGGCGGAGTTAGTCACATCCGGGTATTTCAATCGTACTTGGTAAGATGTGTACTTTGAATTGGAACAGTACTTGGTCTCTGACTGATGACGTTTCAGGAGTCCGTGAGTTCACAAGTACAGAGAAGTACTCGTATTGAGAAACGGCCTATGTCTCTTGGCTGGCCTGGGAACGCCTTGAGATCCTTCCGAAAGAGTCTGAGGACAGGGAAGTCTGGGAATCTCTGCTGAGACTGGTGCCCCCGTGACCTGGTCCCGGATAAGAATCAGAATCAGAATAGTCTTTATTGTCATCGCAACAAGTTACCGAAGTTACAAGTTACAATGAAATTGCTTGGGTTTTAAAGATGCCCAGGCAGCCAATTACGGCGCTCTGTCTTGAAAAAGAAACAGAGTTGAAGAAACTCAGATAGAAATTGTGTGTGTGTGTGGGGGGGGGGGTGTTAAAAAAAAAAGATACGTCAATTCAGATCACAGTTCCAAAAGGGAGTCGTGATTAGAAGTGAGATAAAAAAAAAAGCAAACCTGCGCACAAACACAGCAAGACACGTGAGACAAGTTGCTATCAGACTAACAGATCAGCGGTCGCAGCCATAACATCAGCGCAACACGTCATCACCACTAGTCGTCAGCAGAAAAGTGTGGTGGAGACGTTGAGAGTGGGGGAGGGAGTGTGTGTGGCATGTATGTGGCATTTCAGTTCATCAGTCCATGTACGTGTGTGTGGTTTGGCCCGCCTCTCCTTTGCGCTGCAGCTCGGATGGTTGTTGCCGGGACGGCCTTGAACGAAGCAGTCCAAAGGTGAACTTGAGTAGCAGCTGGGAGAGAGAGAGGGAAGAAAGCAGTCAATCTGTCCTTGAATCTCCAGGGAGATTTGTTTAGTCTTCCAGGGGTGCCAAACACAATCAGAAGGTTTCTTAGCGGTGGAAGATAGATGGATGGATGCATGAACTGCTAAGTTAGTGTTGAGGGTCTGTGTAACGCTGTGCTACATTTTCAGGTCTCCTTGTGGCTGGACATTAATTTTTAGTTTTCCCTCGAAGAGCATTTCGGTACAGCTAGCCAGGGCAGTAAGAAGATAATATTCCAGCAGTGTCATCCCAAATACACACTTCCCAGATAGATGTGTGTGGAATTTTCCCAGACAGATGCATCCCTTTGTAAAAGATCCATTTCAGGACAAATTCTGGTCAAAATATTGTTGTATTATCAGCTCGTTACCACAGAAGCCCTAAAAATACTTTATTTGTCCTCCGTTTTGCCGTGATCATGAGCGATTTGGGACGCGTCCATGTCAGACAGATCCATTCATAAAGATGAATTCCAAGACAAATTCTGGTCTAGATCATGTTGCTTTATACTTTTTGATTATTATTATGATTAAAAAAACATTCATAGGCAGCAAAAAAGCTACATGACAGAATGATGGAGCTCAGTTGGCAATTTAGTTCAAATAAATACCAAATGTTCTATAATGTTGCATATAGTGTTTTTATTCTTCAATTGGTTGATATAAACATATTTGATGTTATAGAATGTAGTAACGTATAGAACATGAAAAATAACTAGGGCTGTCAAAAATAACGCGTTAATTGCGTTAATTAATTTATGTAAATAATCTGATTAAAATTTTTAATGCGTGTGCATCATGACAAGCCTCACCTCTACCAGCGGGTGGCAGTAGTGCACCCGCATGGAATGCAAGCTGCTAGCAACAGAAGAAGAAGAAGAAGCCTCACCTCACCTCAGCCTCGGCTTGTCCATGCTTCACATGTACGCGTTTCTGCGTCTGCTTTGGAGTGTCCGCGCACTACCTATGCGCACACGCTTTCTCCCATACTACAATCAGGCTGCTGCGCGGAAGTCCGTGGATCGGTCCGCGCGGACCCTAGCGGACAGGAATTCATGACAATTTTTACGTCACGCGGACCAACGCGCAGCACACATCCACGCGGACATGTGAAGCCTGGACGGGCAGCAGACAGGAGGCAAAGGAGGCCTGGCGTCAATCAATTTATCAAAACAGAAGCAATATGGAGGGAGAGAAGCCGGCTGGCCCCATGGATTCTACTTGTTTGATTAAAAAAATGTTGCAGCAGTTTTCTGTTTTCCACACTAAAAGGAACACTGGCTAGAATGTCCTGTTTAATTGTGCAAGAAAAAGTGTGGTATCTCTTTTAGTTTTACTTTTCTTGTGGTACGACATTTGTTACAGACCTTAAAATGTAACTCCTGCCAAAAGCTAACTTTAGAGGGACTGCAGAGGGAGCGCTGCACACACACACAGACAGTATGTTATGGTGTGCATGTTTTAGTTTTTGAATATTTATTTTATTTGGAGCCTTAAATATAAAACACATCACATGTTAAATATATAAAATCACGTCCTGTCGTTTTTTTGTTAATGCAATACAGGAAAAAAGGGTATATTTTAGACATAGTTGGAAATTGCGATTATTTAAATTGTGATTAATCATGATTAATTAATTTGTAAGCTGTGATTAATCTGATTAAAAATTTTAATCATTTGACAGCCCTAAAAATAACGTCAGATACTTTGCTGAGTAACTGATACTCTTACAATGAGGTAACTGAGTTACTAGTTTAATTACTTTTTGGGAGAAGTAATTTGTAATTCTAACTAACTACCTTTTAAAAGTAATTTTCCCAACACTGCCGGTCTCCTGTTTGTTTCCCCTAAAGTGTAATTCCGTCACGTATTTTGGTGTGGTCCACACGAGGATCATGAATATGTCAGGTTAGAGCGGGGCTACAACCCTGAAATAGGTAGACAAGAGAACTCACCAGCAACAGGAAGCAGGCAGAGACAGACATCAGTTTTCCTCATGAGTGGAGAGACAGCTGACTCCATCAGGGCAGCTTCCTTCATCTCCGAAGACCTGCTCACCTCCAGGCTTCTTTATTAGAAAACTGATGGATTGTTACAACTCATAGTATAAATTCCTTTCTGGTTACAAAAGCTTGCAGTATTTTTCTACTACATGCATCATAGAGCACTGGCATGCTGTGCCTTTATTCATGGGCCCTTAAGGGTTAAATATTCCAGACAGGATAAATCAGTGAGTGTCTGCATGAAGCAATGATAATAACTGCATTTTTCCAACAGTGTATTTTTCAATTTCTCTGAGCAATTCCAACAGTGTCCTTCACCCAACCCCCCCCCCCCCCCCCCCCCCCCCCTTTATGTGCATATCTGCATAATAAGAATTTTTTTGTAGACAAAATAGTTATTGAGAGGTGGATTGGTTCAGGCGGATCTGTTCTGAAGGCCTTAGTGTGAAATGCACGGTCCGCCACTGAGTTTCACTGATGAGGGGCAGAGTCCATGAGGTCATGTATTAGATCCTGTTCGTTATTAATTAATTCCTATCTCTAGTTTAGTAGTCCAGACCACATAAATCGAGTCCACAGTGTATCCACACCGAGTCAAAACCGAGACCATATCAAATGTGACGGAACCATTTTATTCAACAATGATTCAATGTAGTTTTTAGACAAGTGTCCTGACAACCTGTCTGGTTCTGTCCAAGACACACAGCGTTTAAAGCTCCTTTGCACCATCTCAGAAGTTGAGATGTTGTTCCTCCTTGTGATGTTGGAGGATGAACGGATCATTCAAAATGAGCTCGTTGGTTGGTGGCTCACAGCTAAGCTAACAGCATGCTGCTTTCACAAAGTGTGGCCCTTAAAGCAGCAGGGAGCTCACACAGCACAACAGGTTATTTACTGACGCAGAGGTTTTCAACCAGGTGATGGAGGAAGTTTGGAAGGAGCTGGATGCAGGTCAGGGTTACTGGACTGTATGAAAAAAGAATTGAAATCATTTCTCAGTGTTTGTTAGCTTTTGGTGAAGATTTCTGCTCGTGTGCTATGTTCACTCACACCCTTTGCACCTCCTAAGGGCTGAGCCCCCCAGTCCTTAAAACCTAGTGACGCCCCTGTCTGTCAACATGAAGACTCACTACTCACTGATCACTGAGCAGAAGCAGAAATCATTGGTGAATCATGTGACAGCAGTTTGATTCTTGGCTCTTTCAGAGTGATGACACACAATTTACTGAGTAACACTGCCTCATAACGCCTGGTCTCCAGACTGAGACTGGTCTTCAGTACAAGACTACCTATCTCTGTTAAATATGAATCATTATTGATCACTGAACGCTCTATAAATGTGATTCCCAACATGAGCTCTTCTCCTCCTGTTGGCTTCAGCTGTTTGGACTTTACATTTCTAAACTCTTCCAGTCTGAACCTTCTTCAGCTCTCAATGACTTCAACATCAAACATTGTCCTCTAATCTCACTTCTTTCTCTCTTTATTCAGGTTGGAGTTCTGCAGTTTGTCAGAGATCAGCTGTTCTTCTGTGGTCTCAGCTCTGAAGTCCAACCCCTCCGTCCTGGAACATCTGGAACATCTGGACCTGAGTAGGAACCCTCTACAGGATTCAGCAGTTGAGCAGCTGTGTGGTTTTCTGCAGAGTCCACTCTGTCGTCTGCAGACTCTGAGGTCAGACTCCATGTTTGAGTGTGTTTCAGTAAAGTAGTGTTGACACTAAAGGTCAGACATCAGGCTGATCTGAGAGTGATCCACTCTGAGGATCTCCAGGAGAAACGGAGCTTCTTCTCTGGTCTTTAGTCCTGTGACTGTGGCAGAGCCGTGTGCAGCTCCACATTTCAAAGCTTGCTAGAAGAAGAAAGGAGCTGCAGTGGATCATTGACTGTGAACCTCTGACACGCTCCATGTTGACCTTCAGCTTTCAAAGCAGGCTGATCTCTCCTGGATCAAGCTGTCACTGATCTCCCAGCTGGAGCTCCAAACTCTCAGCAACTCTGCAAACTCTGGACTTGTTGGCTTTCTGTCCAGTAACCTTGGCTGTTGACATGTCCTCCACTGGGCTCTGCTTCTGTTTGGTCTTCACATCAATTAAGCTCTCCACAAGATCAAAGATGAAATCAGGGAGAAGAAGAACCGTAGTTCTTCTTTCAGTTCCTCGGAGCTCGAACCTTCTTAAGAAGAACAAATGAACAACAAGGATCAGTCTGATCAGTCTCATCTAAAGAGGATTAACTCCTTGTTTCAAGTGTGATTTACGACTAAATTTAGAAACAAATCACTCATCAAATGTGGAAGGATTTAGAGTTCTGTGTAGAAGAGGTTGCAGTTCTTGAATTTCATTTTCCAAAATGGGGGGGTCGGGGGGGGGGGGGGGGTTAAAGGGATTGTGCCCTGCCAGTTTCATATGAGGAGAGATTTATAATCTTCAGGGGGGAATTATATGCTTGAGCCTAACTTTCAGTCTTCCATTGTCAATACAAATGAGTATTTTCACAAAACAAAACAATTTCCACAGAAAATGTCAACAATTTCAACATGAAGCCAATTTTAAACCTTCCAAAATACAGTGAAATGTCAAAGATGTCTTGTCGCTGTTGTAATGTGCGTATGTACGAGGGGGGACCCAAAAGTTCCCGGACTGTGGTTATAACTTTATTTTTTTATTTTCACATTTAATCAAAACTGTCACCTTCAAAGTCCTCTCCTTCAGCTTGAATATAGGGCTGCAGCCAGGATTTCCATTGCTCAGAACAGTCAGCATGTGCGTAAAGGTCCCTTCAAGAGCGTCCTTCAATTTTTTTTCACCTCTTCCACGTCATCAAATCTCGGCCCCTTCAGCTCCTTGTTCATTCTTGGGATGAGACAGAAGTTGCAAAGGTGTAAATGGTGTAAATGGAGGGGATACGGCAGATGGAGCAGCAGGGTCATGCCATTTTTCATCAGAAACTGTTTTACGCGCAGAGCCCTGTGTGTAAAACAGTCCCCACTCTCCCACAGCGCCGGCCGCTTCAGCCTGACCGCCTCCCAGAGCCCCCGCAGCAGTGATGATCTTCCCAAACAGCCTCCGTCGTCCTCCAGCTGCCTGTTCAGCTCCTGGCACATGTCCACGCCAGCCTGTTTCTGCTCCGTGGTTAAGAGGCGCGGGACCATTTTTGCATTTTTCGAAGAAGGGAGCAGGACTGTCATAACATAAACACTGCCTGTGAGCTGCCTGTGTGTCTTTGGGAGGTGAAATTTTTCACAGTTATACTTAAGGCTTTGCTATAGCGACATATAATGGTCTAAAGTCTGAAATCATTCTTGTTTTTCTTTTTTTTTAAAACCACAGTCCGGGGACTTTTGGGTCCCCCCTCGTATGCAATTTTATTCAAAAAAAAGGCATCAAACGGTGAATTCTTGGTGGTCTCAATTTATTAAGCTGCGCAGCTGAGAAATCACACAGTCACGAGAGTAACGGGGTGAGTTCTGCCCTCGCAGGGGCATGCCAGTCTCTAAGAACTATCTGCAATGTTCACTCCCAGAGGCCTTGACTGCACCCAGCTGTGGGCTGGACACAGGAAGACTCCTACAAGTGCCCTCAGCTGCTAAGCTAAGATTATCAGGAAAAGTAAATTCTAGACAAAGCATTCGCGGTTCCCCTCATATCTGAGTGTGTGAGAGCTACTGTTAGTCATAACAAATAAATCTAAGCACTACAGAACAATTAAGCATGCACTCATTACAAATTTCCACCACACACGTTTCTCCAAACTCACCCTGACAGCAAGGTCAGATCAGAGCCTCTTGTGGGCCGGTTTTGGCCCACAGGCCTTAAGTTTGACACCCCTGTTCTGGTCTTCCCCTGTCTTCTGTCTCCTCTGCTTCACCTCTTTCCAGCTGAGAACAGGGATTAAAGCAGAAACACACTGTGAGCCTGAGAGGTTGTGCAGGGTTTGATCCTGTCTGTGATATTAACTCACTGCCTTCCAGCTGTTTTCAGATCAGCCAGCCTCTCACTGCCAGCCGCTTTAGAGCCTTTTCACTGATTTAAAGACCCACAGAATATTGAGTTCTGGGACTATGGAAACACTGAAACCACCAAATGAAAGAGTAGGACTTGTGGGACTCATGGATTAAAGTTCTCCATCGTCACAATGACTTTCCATCAGCGGGAAAATAAGAGGGAAAAAAAAAATAAGACAAAAAAAGGCTCCACATGTTTTTGTAGTGTTTTTATTGAGGATCTCGGGCTCGGACCCTAATGCATAGTTCAGTGTTTCTTTTGATATCAATTTCATTGGCACTCATCCTGAATTGAGTCTGAACCTTCTTCAGCTCTCAATGACTTCAGCATCAAACTTTGTCCTCTAATCTCACTTCTTTCTCTCTTTATTCAGGTTGTTTCAGTGCAGGTTGTCAGAGATCAGCTGTTCTTCTCTGGCCTCAGCTCTGAAGTCCAACCCCTCCCTCCTGAAACATCTGGAACATCTGGACCTGGGTTGGAACCCTCTGCAGGATTCAGGAGTTTCTCAGCTGTGTGGTTTTCTGCAGAGTCCACTCTGTCATCTGCAGACTCTGAGGTCAGTTGACTGTCTGTTCCTGTTGTAGAAGGAGAAATGTTTGTCAGCAGCTGTGATCTGAGACTCTGATCCTGCAGTGAGAGAGTGGACTGAGCTCAGCAGCAGCTGACTGGTGTGTGTGGACATGAGGAGGAGTGTGAATGTTGTGCTGACATGTGGATGATGTGTGTGATGAAGATCCACAACAACAGAACAGCTCATTGATCAGGACTCAGTAATGTGGAGCTGCTCATTTCTCCATCAACACATCTGATTGGTTCCTCCTCATTGATTCTGCTGCTTTCTCTCTTCATTCAGGTTGTGGAACTGCAGTTTGTCAAAGATCAGCTGTTCTTCTCTGGCCTCAGCTCTGAAGTCCAACCCCTCCCATCTCATGACCCTTTACCTGGGTTCCAACCAGCTGCAGGCTCCAGATGTGCAGCAGCTGGTTGATCTCCAGCAGAGTCCAGACTGCAGCCTGCGTAATCTCTGGTCAGTAGATGGTTGGAGTGAGTCCATGCTGCTTTCAGCAGGTTTGGACTAAACACAGTCAGTGTGAGAACAAAGATCCAGTGTTTGACTCTCAGTGAGGCTGTGAGAGGAGAACGCTGAGCAGCTTCAGGATTGGACAGCAGAGGACACACGGTCAGCCAATCAGAGGAGCCACAGGCTTGTTGTGTTGGTGTGACAGTGGTGGTCCTTCATGAGCTCTGAGCTGCTGACTGCTGCTCTGAACAGGACTGAAGTCCTCACTGCTTCACAGAGACTCTGATCATCTCCTCTCTTCTCTCTGCAGGTGGAGATGAGAGCAGAGCTTCATCCAGCAGTGAGCGACAGAGGAACCAGCAGAAGATCTGCAGTGTGAAGAGCTGTGAGAGTCCAGCATCGAACCAGGGTTCCTCTGGATGTGACTCACTGGTTAACAGGAGAGTTCCATGTTAAGATGGTTGCAGATCTGTTCCAGACAAAGACAGATGGTGTTTGACTCCATGAATCAGTTTATAAAAATGACAGACTTCAGAGCTTTGCTTCAGTAACAGTGAAGCTCCTTTTCTGACCAAATCAAATGATTCCTGGATTCCATCAGTGGATCCTGAACACTGTGTCTACATATCCAGGTCTGGAGTCAAGAAGTCAAGTCTGCTTCAGAGAATCTGCCTGGGATTGGAAAATGGTTAATTTGTGGTAGGGATGCATGATATGGCAAATTTTTAACCGATAACCGATAATTAACTACTTCTCATGGCCGATGCCAATAACCGATAAGTTCAGATTGTTATATTCAAAATATTCTTAAAATAATCTTTGTACCAAGTTTGTACCAAGGAGAATAAAAACATCGAAGATGCGGCGATGAAAAAAGTAATACTTTCGTAGCTCTGGCCTGACTATAACAGCTAACAGTACAGGCTCTTCACATGTTCATTTATTTTTTGCGAAAATATCAGTTACAATGAGAAACAGTCTATTTTTTCCAAACAAAAATAAATCAAAATAAAATCTCCTGTAATTGTTTAAACAAGCTGTCAAACTTCTCAAAACTCAGTGTATCAAATATGACATCAAATACCAACTTAAGCAAAAACTGCATCCTTTAAGAAAAGGGTTTCACAGAACTGTGACTTGTTTGCCAAAAAACGAAGTGAAACATTTTTTAACTATGAAATAAAATAAATGCATTGACATGTCAGCCTCAAATCTAAAAACTAGGGGTGTACTGGTAACACTTTACAATAAGTGCACACTATAAAGCATTAGTAAATCATTAAAGTATTTGGAAGTGATCAACTCACTATTAATTACACATTTACAAAGTATTCTTTCACATTACTTAAGCATTTATAAGTACATCTGTAAATGCCTTACTAAATATGTATAATAAATTATTTAAAATACAGTCATAATTGATGATAAACTACTTATAAGCACAGAATAACATATGTTGGTCATTATTTAGAACAGTTTTGCAAATCATATTGAGCCGAAAGTAACTTTTAATAAATCATTAGTTAATAGTTAAATTATGATTTGTGAAGGAGTTACAACAAACTTAACACTTCATTTGTTGTTAACAGCAAGTGTAACTTCTTCAAACACAATAAGCATTAACTAATCCTTAATTAAGCATATGTCAATGCTTAATTTGACGTTAAACACATTCTTAATTACCGAATAGTTATAATTGTATGAACCCCTTAGTGAAACTTTTCCCTTTGCCGAACTTATTTCTTATAAATCATTTAAAACTCATTCATAATTGATTGTAAATTATTAATAAGAACAAAAAAAATATGTTGCCTGTTATAAGAACAATTGCAAATAATATTGTGCCTAAAAGTTTCAGTAAATCATTAGTTAATAGTTAAATTATGATTCGTTAAGGATTTACAACTGACCTATAAACACTTCATTCATGTTAACAGCATGTGTAACCTGCTCAAACACAATAGCATTAACTCAGCCTTCATTAAGCATATGTCAGTGCTTTTAAACAAATTTTGTAAACACTATTAATTGCTACTTTGTAGTTAGTAATTGAATAAACCCCTTACAGAGTATTTGTTTATGTTAGCTATCTCAAATTTCAGGTGTTTGGACAATCAACTAAGCCTTCACTAAGCACTCAACATTTCTTACTTATAAGATGGCTGTATTTTCCACGATAACTCATTTGTCAATGCATATGATGTATTTAGATAATAGTTGACCAACTTACTTTTAAAAGACAATTTATAACCAGTTATTAACCCATTAAAAAAATAAATAATTAGTTGTAAAGCCTGCATTAGCGGTTAGTAAAGTATTTCAAGAGACCTTATCTAAAGTGATGGTGAAATTTCCATTGTAACTCATTTTTAGATGGATATCATATTGTCATTAAGCATAACAAACAGTAAAGTATTTCTTTGTAATATCATACTCTATAAATGCCTAATAACCTTAAAATAGTAGTTTTAAAGCATCTGCTAATCATTTGTAAAGTATTTCAAGGGAGCTTTTCTAAAATGATGGCATATTATACATTCTAACTTATTTATTAACGTAAATGATCCAGAATTAGATGCATGGGAATGGAATTTAAGGGAAAATGTAAGAACGAACACACACAACAGAAGTAGAAACAAATACTTGTTCATATGAAACATTACTTAAAACACATACAAAATAAAGTCTTTCACAAAACAAATAACGGAGCTTTTCTCAACAAACATGAGCACAGTAACAAAGTAATTCTATAGCTTTGCTCAGTATACTCAAGGGTACACAACGGGGGTAAAAGTGCTAACAACTTTGCGTCGTTGGCCAGACGCACTGAGGGTACGCATCATGAAAAGAGTGGTACTCAACTATTACTCAACAATATCACATACAAACGAAGCTCAGTTTTTTGAAAAAGTGGACTATTCCTTTAAGAATGTTCAGTTATGGACTCCTATGATTGAGAGCACTTACACAGACATATTTTGAACCTTTAAAACAAACTAACAAATGTGACCCTGAGGCATGTGATAGAACATTATGGCATATCAGCCTTGGATTTCAAGGGAAGGAGTTTCCCAGTGTTTTTTTAAAACCTTGATGCGGTTTTCAATTTCGGGATCTTGCTTAATTGCGGCAGTGCATTGGGCCGCAAATTCCGCCAACTTCCGAGGCCTTCCCTTTTCCAGTTCTTCATACTTGTGAGGAGCTGCAACATGAAGCTCGGCGATGGGGGCTGCAGCCACTACTGTGTTCCGGTCAGGGCCGTCGCGATAAGGCAGGCAAACCAGGCAATTGCCTGGGGCCCCCTGCTGGCCTGGGGCCCCAAGACAGCGACTGTTATGAATAAAATGCAACGACAAACCGTGTGAGCGCCCCTTGGCAGCCAATGTACAATGACACTGTCATCGGGAGTCGGGATCCCCCCTCAAGGGGGGCCCTCTCAGGAGTAGCTGACAGCATGCAGCAGCCAGCCGGTTTCATGAGCCCTGCAGCCGGCAAAACATAAAACAAATCCAAGGATGAAGCAAATTTATCCATCCAAGATAAAAAAAAAAAAAAATGTTTTTGCCACCTTAAAGTGGTGGGGGAGTTTGAGTGCCCACGTGATCCCAGGAGCTATGTTGTCCGGGGCTTTATGCCCCTCGCAGGGTCTCCCATGACAAACAGGTCCTGGGTGATGGGCCAGACCAAGGGCAGGTCAATAGCCCTTATGAATATATTACAATCGAGGCCCGTGACGTCGCCCGGTATGGCGCAGCCGGGGCCCCACCCTGGAGCCAGGCCTGGGGTTGGGGCTCGCAAGCGAGCGCCTGGTGGCCGGGCCTTTGCCCACGGGGCCCGGCCGGGCTCAGCCCGAAGGGGCGACGTGGGCCGACCCTCCGGTGGACCCACCACCCGCCGAGGGAATCGTAGGGGCTGGGTGCAATGTGGATTGGGTGGCAGCCGATGGCAGGGTGCCCGGCGACCTGATCCTCAGACACAGAGACTAGCTCTAGGGACATGGAATGTCACCTCGTTGGGGGGGAAGGAGCCCGAGCTTGTAAGGGAGGTTGAGAGATACCGGCTAGATATAGTCGGGCTCACCTCCACACATAGCCTGGGCTCTGGAACCCAACCTCTCGAGAAGGGCTGGACTCTCCACTTCTCTGGCGTTGCCCGCGGTGAGAGGCGGCGGGCTGGTGTGGGTTTGCTTATAGCCCCGCAGCTCAGCCGCCATGTGTTGGAGTTCACCCCAGTGAACGAGAGGGTCGCATCCCTGCGCCTTCGGGTCGGGGATAGGTGCCTCACTGTTGTTTCAGCTTATGGGCCGAACAGCAGTGCAGAGTACCCGGCCTTCTTGGAGTCCCTGGGAGGGGTGCTGGACAGTGCTCCGACTGGAGACTCCATTGTTCTACTGGGGGACTTCAATGCCCAAGTGGGCAGCGACAGTGAGACCTGGAAGGGGGTGATTGGATCGCATGGCCTCTCTGATCTGAACCCGAGTGGTGTTCTGTTATTGGACTTCTGTGCTAGTCACAGTTTGTCCATAACGAACACCATGTTCGAGCACAGGGGTGTCCATAAGTGCACTTGGCACCAGGACACCCTCGGGCGGAGGTCGATGATCGACTTTGTTGTCGTGTCATCTGACCTTCGGCCGCGTGTTTTGGACACTCGGGCGAAGAGAGGAGCAGAGCTGTCGACCGATCACCACCTGGTGGTGAGTTGGATTCGCTGGCGGAGGAGAAAACCGGACAGACTTGGCAGACCCAAACGTATTGTGAGGGTCTGTTGGGAACGTCTGGTGGAACCCTCTGTCAGCAGGGTTTTCAACTCCCACCTCCGGGAGAGCTTCTCTCATGTCCCGAGGGAGGTTGGAGACATTGAGTCCGAGTGGACCATGTTCTCCACCTCCATTGTCGAAGCAGCTGCTCGGAGCTGTGGTCGTAAGGTCTCCGGTGCCTGTCGTGGCGGCAACCCCCGAACCCGGTGGTGGACACCGGAAGTAAGGGCTGCCGTCAAGCTGAAGAAGGAGTCCTATCGAGCCTTGCTGGCTCATGGGACTCCCGAAGCAGCTGACGGGTACCGGCAGGCCAAGCGAACTGCAGCCCGAGCAGTTGTGGAGGCAAAAACTCGGGTCTGGGAGGAGTTCGGGGAGGCCATGGAGGAGGACTATCGGTCAGCCTCGAAGAAATTCTGGCAAACCGTCCGGCGCCTCAGGAGGGGAAAGCAGGTCTCCGCCAACACTGTTTACAGTGAAGGTGGGGAGTTGCTGACCTCAACTGGGGATATCACAGGACGGTGGAAGGAATACTTCGAGGACCTCCTCAATCCCGTCGCCACGTCTTCCGTGGAGGAAGCAGAGGCTGAGGTCTCAGAGGTGGACTCGTCCATCACCCAAGCTGAAGTCACCGAGGTGGTTGGTAAGCTCCTCGGTGGCAAGGCACCGGGGGTGGATGAGATTCGCCCTGAGCACCTCAAGTCTCTGGATGTGCAGGGACTGTCTTGGTTGACACGTCTCTGCAACATCGCGTGGCGGTCGGGGACGGTGCCTCTGGATTGGCAGACCGGGGTGGTGGTCCCCCTGTTTAAAAAGGGGGACCGGAGGGTGTGCTCCAACTATAGGGGGATCACACTCCTCAGCCTCCCCGGGAAAGTCTATTCCAGGGTACTGGAGAGGAGGATCCGACCGATAGTCGAACCTCGGATTCAGGAGGAACAATGCGGTTTTCGTCCTGGTCGTGGAACAGTGGACCAGCTCTATACCCTCCATAGGGTGCTCGAGGGTTCGTGGGAGTTTGCCCAACCAGTCCACATGTGTTTTGTGGATTTGGAGAAGGCATTCGACCGCGTCCCTCGTGGTGTCTTGTGGGGGGTGCTCCGGGAATACGGAGTCCGGGGCCCCTTGTTAAGGGCCGTCCGGTCTTTGTATGACCGGAGTAGGAGTCTGGTCCGCATTGCCGGCAGTAAGTCGGACCTGTTCCCGGTGCATGTTGGACTCCGGCAGGGCTGCCCTTTGTCACCGGTTTTGTTCATCATTTTTATGGACAGAATTTCTAGGTGCAGCCAGGGGTCGGAGGGGGTCCGGTTCGGGGACCACAGGATTTCATCTCTGCTTTTTGCAGATGATGTTGTCCTGTTGGCTTCATCGAACCAGGACCTACAGCATGCACTGGGGCGGTTCGCAGCCGAGTGTGAAGCGACAGGAATGAGGATCAGCACCTCCAAATCCGAGGCCATGGTCCTCGACCGGAACAAGGTGGCTTGCCCTCTCCAGGTAGGTGGAGAGACCCTAGCCCAGGTGGAGGAGTTTCAGTATCTTGGGGTCTTGTTCACGAGTGGGGGACGGATGGAGCGTGAGATTGACAGGCGGATCGGTGCAGCGTCTGCAGTGATGCAGTCGTTGTATCGGTCCGTTGTGGTGAAGAGGGAGCTGAGCCGAAAGGCGAAGCTCTCGATTTACCGGTCAATCTACGTTCCCACCCTCACCTATGGTCATGAACTTTGGGTCATGACCGAAAGGACAAGATCCCGGATACAAGCGGCCGAAATGAGCTTCCTCCGTAGGGTGGCTGGGCGCTCCCTTAGAGATAGGGTGAGGAGCTCAGTCACCAGGGAGGAGCTCAGAGTAGAGCCGCTTCTCCTCCACATCGAGAGGGGCCAGCTGAGGTGGCTCGGGCATCTGTTCAGGATGCCTCCTGGACGCCTCCCTGGGGAGGTTTTCCGGGCATGTCCCACCGGGAGGAGACCCCGGGGAAGACCCAGGACATGCTGGAGAGACTATGTCTCTCGGCTGGCCTGGGAACGCCTTGGGATCCTCCCGGAAGAGCTGGAGGAAGTGTCTGGGGACAGGGAAGTCTGGGCATCCCTGCTGAGACTGCTGCCCCCGCGACCCGGCCCCGGATAAGCGGCTGAAGATGGATGGATGGATGGATGGATGGACAAAGTGTGAGTGAACTGAAAACCTGTAGAATAATTTTATAATATTCTTTACATCATGCTTATTATTTTATGTTATTTACTATTGTTCATGTAATGCATGTCTCTGTTAGTTATAGTGCGCTAGTAGACACAGGTGTAGAAAAGACATGTATCCTTTTTCTGTTCGCCAGCCTGCCATGTTTCATTTTTACGGCAGCCTCTTGGCAGCTGGACAGTTTGTTTTTTTAAAACTAAGACTACAGGTCAATTGTCTCTCTGTCTCCCTCTGGTGCAAATGAGGCTCATTGGATAAGAAATGTAACACTATGATTTGTTGCACAACACCTGGCATTTGGAGAGACTTGATGGAGACTTGATGGAGGCTGAGAGGGCCTCCCAAGGGGTCATGGACCTTGACCTTTGTAGGGAGGGGGGAAGAGTCAACTGAGAAGCAACGAATGGTTTTGAACAATTGAGTCTTGACGAAGAATCAATTGAGAAGCAACAAACTCCCAAGAAATAGTATAAATAGATGGAGCGGAGAGCGATCGGGGCGTCAGTTCTTTGGTCGGCCTGACTGCCAGGAGGTTTTTTTGGGAATAAAGTCCTCCTTTTGCATTCTGACTCTGCCTGATTTTTCTGAGGAGAACTACGATGGAAGACTTCAAGAACCAAGAGTGGATATACTTGAGGATTTTACGTTTTTTCTGGAATATATGTTTGTGGGGTTTTTTGCACCGTGACTGGCCTAGGATACTTTTTTAAATAAAATTCCACGACAAACCGTAACCCTATTTTTTTTTTTTTGGGGGGGGGGGGGGGGGCTCAATGTCCATCTTGCCTGGGGCCCCCAAATTCCTTGAAACGGCCCTGGTTCCGGTCCACTGCGCAGCGTTGAAACGCACTGGACATAGTGCCCCCTCTTCTGTGGATGCGCACAAGCTTCGAGTAGCGAGCAATCACATGATCAGGATCTGTTGCTGGAAAAAAAAATGAAACATTATAACAAACACCATATTATTGACTTTAAATTTTTCAAACAATATTTTAAAACTTAATTGAGATTCCAATGGAAACCCATAAAGATTACAAAACTATTGCAAATAAAAATGACTTTTTAAATAATTTGAAGCAGTGCAGTGGGTCTCGTCTTGCCTTGGTTGCCATGGTTGTCAATTTACCTCTGTTTCTTGTGATTTTTTCCTCCTTTTCCGTCTGCATCCTTTTTTTAAGCTTCTTCACTTTTCCCTTCTTCTTTGGTTGTTTGACCTCTTCTGAGCAGTCAGAAGAAGAGTCATAGCTTGATGACTTGTTTGTAGATTCCGGAGAGGACGACTTCTCTGGAGAAGAAGCAGGTGACCCATTCCTAAGAGTCAGCACATCTTTGGGAGTTGTAACAGCTGGTTCTTTTCTTTTCAAAGCTATAAAATAGAAAAACAAATAAATACATTTTTTTTCCAACCACACTATTTGCTGAAATGGGATTTTGCTGATGTTATTCTGCCTCACAGCTTTGTACAAATGTGTTTTTAAACTGAACCTGCAAGTAATATTTAATGTGTATTTGATGCAGCGATGCTTTTCAGACATGAATTATCAAGTTAATCTTGTCCATACACAGTGAAGGCATATTTTAAATTTATTAACAGTCATCTTCAATGCTGAAGTGTCTTTGTTGTTAAAATTAAAGGTGCATTAAGGAGTTTGCACGTTTTATGTGAAACAGCGCCCCCCGCAGGCCTTGGGCGTAACGCAGCTTAGTGAAAAACTCGTCCCTGTGGCTTGCGTGCACGGAAGCGGGGGACTCCGTCTTCGCTCGTTTCGTAGCGCTCAAGTAAGATTTAAGTTTCTTTTCCCTGGTGGAGTCTGTGTGGAGCTGTGGCAGTGCTAGAAGCCAGTCTGTTCTTACTTTCTGGAAGCTCCTGCTCAGTTGTTGCTCACTAAGCATCTGGCGGAGTAATGGCGGACAACACGAAACTTAACTATATCAGGCCAGCCGGAGCGCGGATTACGTCATTCCTTTCAAATTCTCCCCAAAAAAACTCTGGTGCCGGACCGGCACTGTGACTTTCAAGTGATAATTTAGCGCTGTTAGAGGTTCTTGTAATGAATATGTCAGGGCACATTGTACACATCATTAAAAACGGGCAACATATTTATGGTGGAAAATAAGTATTTTTAAGGTTGTAAAACTCCTTAATGCACCTTTAAGTGTAAAACCATTTCAAGCCTATTTGTTCTTGTTTCATCAGGCGTTTATGTTAAAGTCACTATTTCTGCTGTGTTTGACAGTTTGAACCCGAAGTAGCTCAATGTCACACTTAAAGCGATACTTCAACATTTTGGCAAACTGGCCCATTTAGCGCAATTCCTTAGCCATTTGGAACAGCATACTTACTTTTTTTGTGAGGAAGAGCTGTTGTTTATTCAGAGGCGAGTCGGGGAAGGTTTTCGGGACGGACACAATGAAAGTGGATGGTATTTTTGTTCCCCCTCGTCAAACTCATCAAATACAAAATCCAACAACCCCAAAACACTTTGGTGGACACGTTATAATCCGCACATTCACTACGCTGTGGAACACCAACAAATAATATTGTAGCGTTACGACATTGAAGCAAATACTGGGAACTACTTTTTCTTTTGAAATCACTACGCCCAGATGCCATAAGTATCTCCGTCTTAGCAATCTTCGCATAAACAACTCAATCTGGTAATTTTGCATTAATATTTCACAGCGTAGTGAATGTGCGGATTATAACCTGTCCACCAAAGTGTTTTGGGGTTGTTGTTTTGGGTTTAATAATATTTTAATGTACCTTTAATCATTACAAAAAAAGTCTATATTATCAGGAATAGGCAAGCAAAACTGATTGTAAAAATATTACATGGCTGTAAGTACCGGGCTTTGCAAACTGAATACTTTAATACTGCAGTAATATTTCTTTTAATCTTAAATCACGTGAAATATTATCTCAGTTGTGAGTTTTTGAGTTTAAATAATTGTACAATAATAAGTTCTCTCATGAGTAACCTTTATTGTCTTCAACATATTTTTATTTTCACAAAATGATATTTGAAAAATAGGGGTCGTGTTATATTCAGAGTCGTCTTATATTCGGGCCAGTACGGTATATCCCGGGGCGGTGCCGAGTTGGGCAGGCCCGACTTGGATTGGTGCCGACCTGACTGTAAACCCCCTGACGCCGCCTGTGTGGAGGACGTTTCAGCACCTTGCTGAGCTGCTTGGTGGGAGACTGAGTCCCAGCAGAATGGAGCTGGTCCTGTTTTTGGAGGCCAGGCTTCCTGACCACAAATGGACAACACCATGTTTACTCTCAATTTGTGTGTGTGTGTGTGTGTGTGTGTGTGTGTGTGTGTGTGTGTGTGTGTGTGTGTGTGTGTATTTGTATTGTAGTGTATGACACGGAAAAAAATCTTGTACTCTGTTAAATTGATAGTTCAGCACCATGGACAATGTCATGTTCACTCTTGCCTTTATCTGGTTGGTTGTCGATTTCCGTGTCTGTTTGAATAATTGTGCATTTGTGCCATGCATCATATTTGTCTTGGTACATGTGTATATGTGTCGGTGTGTTTTTGTGTGTGTGTGTGTGTATCAGGCATAAAAAATAGTGAATAACTCTATGGCGTTGATTCTGCATCGAGGACAGAACAGTGTCTGCTCTAGATGTGTGTCTTTGTCTGATTGTCCATTTGTGTGCTTGTGTTTGTATACAGTAATTGTGTGTGTGTGTGTGTGTGTGTGTGTGTGTGTGTGTGTGTGTGTTTTGAGTGTGTGAATCAGGAAATCTTTCATTCTTTTCATTTTCAGAATTCAGCACCATGGACAGCACCCTGTTTACTCTCGACCATCAGTGTCCTTGTCTGGTTGTTTCTCAATTTGTGTGGCTGTGTTTGTATAATTGTGTGTGTGCGCACGTGCCCATGCGTGTGTGTGTTGGTGTGCGTGAATGTGTGCATTTGAGTGTCCGTCAGGAATAAAACTGTTTCCTCAAGTGTGTTCAGATGACACTTCAGCACGTGTGCGTGTGCGCATGTCCTTTTTTTCTGACTTCACCGGGATTTAAACTCTGACAGGAGAATGTGCTTGGAAAAGGAAATGCTGAAGAGGAAAGAAGAAAAATACAGAACTGCATGAAATATGAAATGAGCACTGTTTTGTCTTGCATGAGAGAAACAACAAATGTTAAAGGTATAATACAGGATTTTCTCGAAAAGACGAAGCCAAACGTCTGTTACTCACTTTTTGAACAACGCGCATGCACCAGACCATCCGCCCGGCTCTCCTGCTTCTCCCAGGAAACGTGGAAGCGTGCGAGCGCGATCTCCTCTTCTCCGGGCGTGCACGGCTCTGTTTACAGTTTCTGCGATCGGCTTCGCTCATACATAAAGCTTTTTTTTTCCGAAACAGTTCCAGTTTCATTATGTCAGACTCGCCATCGGTAAGTACTAGCTCAGAAGCTCACCGGCTACATAAACACTCTGAATGCGCAAAAGGGAGAAGCTGATTGGGCGCAAGCACGTAGAACCGCCTTACGAAACGAGCGCATCAGAATGATTGACAAACAGACCCACCAATTACTTAGGTGATCCACCTGGAAATCAAAATCCTGTATTACACCTTTAATGAGACTTACACTTAGTGAGTGGAAATATGAACGACCAGGAACGACTTTTTCTTTGTGTTTATTTGATTCTTATTCAAGAGTCTTTGATATTAATGTAATATATTGTGAATACAGGCTGATGAGGAATAATGTTTTGTTTTCAAGTTCTCTGGGACACAGTGTGAAGGACGCACTGTTTAGCCTGAAGTCACCTTGGATTCATGAACTCCCATCCGAGAAACAACACCTGCTCTTCTGGTCATATCTGTCTATATGACTTGATATTGACTGAAATTATATTAAAAACAATAGCTATGTTACACAAAAAAGATTCACTGGATAACAAAGCGTTGTACATTTTATATAACACCATGATTATTCCACATCTGACCTACTGCATTGAAGTATGGGGAAATGAGTGCAAAACATATACTATATATTCAGTCAGTTGTCATTTTACAGAAAAGAGCCATAAGAATATTCAGCAGAAAATGGTAGAGATCCAAGTAATCCATTATTCCTTCAATTAAAATTGCTGAAATTCCAAGAATTGGTGTTTTACAAATTATGCTGAAAGCTCACAGAAATGCGCTGCCAGTTAACATCAAGAACAGGTTTGGAAAAAGACAAAGCAAGTGTAACTTAAAAAGAACAGAAATCTTTAAAAAAATAAACCAAGGTTTAGGACTAAAATGATGGAACGTTGTGTGGCTGTAATCTGGAGAAAGAAATCAAAGAATCTAGATTAATTAAATCCATTATGTTAAAGAAATATAATGAAATATACTGGTTACATTTGATTGTCTTTTTGTTGTTGTTGTGAAAAGCACTAAGTTAATTGTCATTGAAGAATTACTGGTATGTCATTGTCTGTGTTGGCCAGCAGCTATTTTGTTGTATTATAAGTATGTGTGTGTGTCTGTGTGTGTGTACATGTCTGTATATGTGTGTATTTGTGTATGTATGTGTGCATGTATGTATATATGTTTGTATGTATGTATTGTATGTATGTAATTAAACTGTTAGGGATATACTTTAATTGGCACTACTACTATGGAATAATTGTATTAACTGTATATTAGGCCTCTCCTGAGAGAAGAACACCAAGGTTATAAGATGTTCTGCTCTACCGATGTCCCCACGTCTGGGGAGGCGATAGACTCAAGCCAAGAGGTCAAGCGCCATACAGAAACCGAGTGAGTGTCAAAATAGGAGGATCTGCTCTACCAGTGTCCCCTGGGCCTACTGCCACAGATTCAGTGAAAATACACACCACGCCGATAAAGGGTTCCACACACACTGCTCGTGTTGTCTGATGTGGTCTACAGTGGGGGACATGGGGTCCCGCTGTCCACCGCGCCGGGGAGGCAGAGGGCTCTGTTTCTACCTGGGGGTGGCCCAGGCCCGAGTCGCCGGTTTGAGAGTATTTCCACTTTTAGTCCCGTAGAACTGGGAAATCTTGCTAACCTTCTCTCAACCCCTCTGGTCTCCCTTTTACTACAGACTCAGAGTCAGTGTCCTCTGGTAGCCGATTCAAATTATGCCCGTATTTATTGTTTTGCACTATCACCAACCACAATGTCCCCACAGAACTGTGCCTGGAGACCCCCGTGCAGTCGGAGGGTTTAATTCACTTCAGAGCACAGGAACCATCCCACAGCTGATGTGAAAAACAATAAAGATGAAAATATGTCCCTGTGTCCTTATTTCCTCTTCACTTATTCTCTTAACTTCTTCTTTATTCTTCTTTATTCTTCTTCTCTATAGGCGAGTCCCCGACTCCCTTGGGTCCCCGACCCCACGTCCCAGGCCAGACGTCTTCGGTGATACGCACCGGCGGTCTCAGACCGACCTAGTCCCTGACTAGGGCTTTTCTAAAATTTGCAGGCGTGTAAAGTCCCAGGTCTACCTAGTCCCAGACTAGGATTTTCCAAGAATTTTCGGACACCCGTCGTTTTTACAGAGGGCCGATTCCCAGAATCATTTGAGTCCTTATGTTTTCCAATTAGAATTTAGGTCGGACACTTATTTACTTTCCCTATGTGTGTTTTATGTGATTTATACATTACATGTGGCTATATAGAGAGAAAGGACTAAAAAGTCGTTGCTTACAAATATTAGGATCTTTCTTCCGGACCTCTGATCTCCGCCCAAACGACAAACAGACCGAAGTCCGGCAGAAACTTTAGAAAAGGCTTTCTGCTTACCTCTTTTGTTGGAGCTCCTTTGTCGTTGGGTGGTGAAGACAGGCCCGTCTGGAAAGATCGTGGTTCCGAATGACCTAATACCAAGAAGAATCCGGGTCACGGCACCAATTGTTGGAGCCCGGACTTCCGTCCCGCTGACTCCACCCGGTTCTTTTATTCTATGCTTGGTATAAAGAATGCCAAAACAACTGACTTCAGATTATTACCATTTATTTATGTATAGCCAAATGTAATGCTCAGCGCTGGACCTTACAGGGAAAGATACAAAGTATTTCGCCCCGAAAGGATCCTGATTGTTGATGAATCAGAGTTTTTATTCCATGTTCTTCTGGGCTGGGCCTGCCCCGACAGATAGGCTGGACTTTGTTCGCAATTGGACAATTTGGTATTGATGTCAGCTGCCAACCAAGAGCTGACATCCTTATCCGGTATGTTTTGGAACACTAGTGAGTGTGTGTTGGTTTCTCCGGAACGTGTGGGTATGTTTACACTTTAGCAGAACATCTTATAACCTTGGTGTTCTTCTCTCAGGAGAGGCCTAATATACAGTTAATACAATTATTCCATAGTAGTAGTGCCAATTAAAGTATATCCCTAACATTTGCATGTATGTATTCCGTCAATATTCCAGTTAATAAAGAGTTTTTGCCTTGATATAAACGTACTTAATCTCACGGCATTCGATCTCGCGAGATCTCGTGGCATTGCGATCTCGCGAGATCTCGTGACACGAGATCTCGTCCCATCCCTAAATAAAAACCAAACCAAAAATTATGCAGAGTTGGGTTGAGTTCTTCTTGGAGCAACAAACTTGATCTCAATCAGCGGATTTGTGTGTGTATCCTCTGCCATCCTCAATAAATCCTTTGCAACTTAAACACCTTGACTCGTCAACTTTTGCTCTGATTCACCAAAATTCCACAACAGTTAGGGGACTCGTGTGGGATCTAAATACAACATGAACGAGGTAAGTGCAAATGATTCCTTTGTTAATATTTAAAGGGGACATAGTCACCTCAAATAGGTCTCAGAGGCCCAAAAACAGTATTTAAGTTTGTTCGGCCCAAATTCATCCTTTTTGCGGAGTTTCAGCTGTCTAAAAAGTCGCTCTGACGAACCCTCCTCAGAACAGGCTGTTTCTGAGCCTGCTTCCCGGTATGCACTTGAACGCGTCCGCTTTTTTCAGGTGAAATATGGCCTGAAATAATTTGTACAGCCCCCTGTAAGTTAAGAAAGAAGTGAGCTAGTCCTGTGAAACTCTGCAATAGGATCAGTTTTAAACAGAAATGATCACAACATAAATGTCATGATACTAGTTTATGATTTTACCATTCTCGGGGGGTGGGGGGGGTTCCGATTTTTTCAGGAGAAATATGTTCTGAAATAATTTCCACTGTAGCTTAGGGAAGAAGTGACATGGTGCTCTCAAACTCTCCAATATGTTCAGTTTTAAACAGAAATGAATACAAAATAAATGTCATGATGCTAGTTTATGATTTGACCATTCTCAGGTACAGATTTTTTCAGGTGAAACATGGCCTTAAATAACTTGTGCCCCCATATCAATTAGGGAAGAAGTGAACTTGTCACGCCCTGTGCCCCTGCAGCCATGTGGGGGCGCTCGGGTCCTGTTTGTCTGCCCTCATGTTCTCCTGTCTGGTCTCTGTCTCGTTAACTCCCTAATGTGCTGCACCTTTCCTGCCCCCTTTATAAGCCCCGCTCTCCTGGTGTGTCTTGCCGGCTCCTTGTGGGTCTGTCTGTGTGCTTCCGTGCCCCTGCCTGCACCTCACCTCAGCTCTGCTTGCCTTGTGTTCCGGTATCCTGTGTTCGTGGCAATAAAAGACCTTTTGAACTCCACCTGGCTGCCTGCGCGTGGGTCCTTCCACTTTGCACCGCGACAGAAGGAGCCGACCATCTCTGGACCCAGCAGGCAGTAAGTCTGAAGCCGCAAGCCACCCGCATAAGTCTTCAGCCGGTCGGTGGCGGTGCTCCCCAGTTTCGACCCGACCTGTCCCGTTCCTGTTGCTGCATTTCCGACCCGATCCGTCCCGTTCCTGTTGCTGCTAGCTGCAGTTCCGACCCGACCCGTCCCGTTCCTGCTGCTGCTAGCTGCAGTTCCGACCCGACCCGTCCCGTTCCTGTTGCTGCTGGCTGCAGTTCTGTTCCCCTGTTCCAGCTCCCGTTTCTGCTAGGTGCAGTTCTTTCCTGTCCCTCTGCCCCCGTCTGAGTCTGGTCTCTGTCCCGTCCCGTCTCCCCGCCTCCTCTGCCCAGGAGGGTTGCCTCGTTGTGCGCCATGAGGCGCACATTAGGAGGGGGGTACTGTCACGCCCTGTGCCCCTGCGGCCATGTGGGGGCGCTCGGGTCCTGTTTGTCTGCCCTCATGTTCTCCTGCCTGGTCTCTGTCTCGTTAACTCCCTAATGTGCTGCACCTTTCCTGCCCCCTTTATAAGCCCCGCTCTCCTGGTGTGTCTGTCTGTGTGCTTCCATGTCCCTGCCTGCACCTCAGCTCTGCTTGCCTTGTGTTCCGTTATCCTGTGTTCGTGGCAATAAAAGACCTTTTGAACTCCACCTGGCTGCCTGCACGTGGGTCCTTGCACCGCGACACAACTAGTCATTTGAAAATCTCCAATATGTTCAGTCTTAAACAGAAATGATCACAAAACAAATTTCATGTTGCTATTTTATGTTTTGACCATTGTCTGGGGGGGTTCAGATTTTTTCAGGCGACACATGGCCTGAAATAATTTGAACCTCCTGTAAGTTAGGGAAGAATTGAGCTAGTTCTTTGAAACTCTTCAATATGATCAGTGTTAAACAGAAATGATCACAAAATAAATGGCATGATGCTAGTTTATGATTTGACCTTTCTCAGGGGGAGAGGGTACAGATTTTTCCGGCAAAATATGGCCTGAAATAAGGCCATGGGGGGGAATAAATGTTTGCAGCCTAAATATGTTCTCTTAATAGAGCTTGCAATGTACTAAATGGATCAGTGATACCATTCTTATCATTATCATTGGGTTGGCAGAGCTTTAAGAGAAGCTTTCAAACTCTGTCTCTCAAATGAAAGTTTAGAAGTTTGTGCTTGAATACCTGTATATGGATATGGGCTTTTGTTTTGAAAGTGTGGATAGAACTTCTGGATGATTGTAAATAGCTGTAAGAGGTAGAGCTAACAAAAAAAATATCCCAAAGAGCAATCAAAACTCAACATATGAGCATGGTATGAAGAGCAATACTAATAAAGTCTACTGATTCTTTGGCACATTATTGTCATAAGGCGCTACAGTGTGATAAAGGACAACAGTTGAAAAGCTAGGGATTTCAAACAATGGACTTGTTTACTTTGATATATTAGTTATGCACAATAAAAGAAAACACCACAGGAAAATGGTAACACTCACTACAGCCATACAAATATCTGCAAGATAGTACTTGTTCAGCGTGGAGTCCCATCCCAAAAGCGTTTTAAGTGCATGCGCCCCCCCACCCCATCAGCACAGGGACTATGTAACATGAGGTGCTTCAGGCTGTGGACTTAGTATCTTGTGTTTGTTGTTGTTGTTGTACTGCACTGGTATAGTCCTGTTTCTGAGTTCATGACTGTTCTATGACATGAATCAGACACTGGAAAAGAAAAGAAAATGGAAGAAAAAAGATGTAAAAAAACAAGGAAACAAACAAAACAATAGCACTGTGAGAGTTTGTGCCTGTTGCTTTGCATGGTATTTACAGCATTACTTGTTTATTTTTCTGTTGTTTTGTTGTTTGTGCACACCTTGATGGTGGTTCATAGAAATGAGGACATTTCAATGAAATTAGGACATTTCGTGTGTGACTGAGGACGACTGGAACATTTGATGTGGAGATAATCATATTCATTTGCATTTCTTGGTTTTTGTATTAAATTAGGCAGTGCTTTGCATATTACTTAATTGTTTAGAGGGATTTGTTGTTTTCTGTTTAATTCTAACTCTGCTCTGTTTTTCGACTCAGACTCTGCAATGCTAAAATTGCTAGAGGAGCTGCACGATATTGTTCATTTACCACTAGTAATTTGTTGAAACACTTCAGGGCGAAGCATGACGCTGTTGTGCTGGAAAAAAAACAAAAACAAACTCCTGCAGCCAACTCGACGGCAAACTCTGCAGAAGACCGAGAAACTGAAGAGCAGAGATCCGCGAGCAGCACAAATAACACCAGCAGCTCTTAGAGCAACACTTAAAACTCAGGGGTTGTTCTATCTTTGACTTTAGTTCATAAAAAATCATAAAAATGAGTATATTTAAAAACTTTAGTTCATGTAAAGTGTAAAAAAGTGTAAAACAATTTTTTTTTCACTCTATTATTTTGGACTTAAACATAGTGGCTGTGCTGCCTTTTTTCTTAGAAATGAAAGTCATTTTTAAAAAATGATCTGTCATTGCATTATTTTAAATTTTAAGTATCAAAAGTATCGGTATGAGTATCGGCATCGGTGAGTACTGAAGATGAAGTACTCGTACTCGGTATCGGTCTGAAAAAAAGTAGCATCGAACATCCCTAGTTGTAACTTATGATATCTGCAATTTCTCTGGCTTTTCCTTTCTGCCAACTGTTGGCCTTCATCACGTTATCTTCAGAGTTCACAGTCTTTTCAGTGGTTTCAAAGCTTCTCAACTTAGACTTGAACTCGCTGAACGTTATTTCTTTGTCGCTTTGGGTAATGTGTAATTAAAATGGCTTGAAAGATTCAGGCAATCCTTTTAGCACCATAGCAAGGAGTAATCTTTCACTCAATTTCTCTTCAGCATTTCTGAGAGCTGTAATGGCTGTTTCCGCCCTTACGATATAGTCTTTAACGCTCTCACTGGCCAGCTTCTGTAGCGATGTTAGCTGTGTGTACAGGATCACGCGTGGCTTGCCCTTACCAGCGTAGTGTTCTCTGAGTATTTGCTTTCCTTCCATCAACTGTGGCTTCTCTCATCACAAGGGAAAGGCTTCTGTCATCCAGCACTTGCATAAGCTCTGCATTAGCTTCTCCGTTTTTCTCCTCTCCGTCTTCATCGTCTTGGCTCGGCTCAAACAAGATGGCGTCCTTTAGCCCGAGTAGCTGCAAGTGTCCCAAGAATTTAGTTTCCCACAACTTTTAGTTTCTTTCGTCCCTGTCGAAGCACAAGCGGTTCCACCGGCTTCCTCCATCCCTTCTGGCCCAATAATCTGTTGGTCGACTCATCTTTCGTTCAGGAATACCTTGATGACACGCACATTTCGCGGAGGAAAAAACACAACACACATCGGTAACATTGACCGGCTCAAGCTCACACTGAGCACCGTGCCGTTTAATTCAGAACTTCCGGTTTGTACCCTTCAGTGTAAGAGCACACAAAATAACATTGCAGCCTCTAAAGCGTATTGGGCCAACATGCTCAATGTTTAAAATGGCGGGTTTGTATTGTCTTGTAAGAACTCAGCTCAGGGGTGCACTGGTGAGCCAGAGGGAGACAGTGTGAGCCCAGGTTGTGTGAGTTGATAATAAACATGCTGAAACCTCTCCTGCTGTTTTGGTGACATATTTATCTTCATGGAATAATGGACGCAAGGTACCTGTAACCCGTTAAACCCACTGCCCTGGAGACAGAGGAGAAGGCGATTTTTAAGGGCTCCATTTTGTTCATCAAGAGAACAATTCTTTGTGTTTGAGTCAAAAAAAATTTCAGCGGCTGTGAGCGCTGTGTTCTGGAGGTCGGGGCTTGTTTTTGATCGTATGGGACCAGTGATCACAGCACTTCAGCTGTTTCTTCATTCCTATTCAAAAAAAAAAAAAATACTAAACCTTCAGATGAACCATATCAATAAAAACTCATCACTTTTCTGATGGAAAGACGTTTCTTGCAGGACATTAACACCGTGCAGTGATCAGGATGAGACGACAAGACGGTGAAGGCTTTTTAAAGACATGAAGTCAGAATGTGAGCCTCTTTAAAGATTGTTTTAAACTTTTGAGTCTTGAAATCAGTTTAAAATGTGATCAGTTTCACCTCCAAACCCTGGTTGGAGTCTCTCCAAAGGGTTAAATGATGCTCACTGAATGATCAAGGTGTTTTTAACATTAGAATCCAGTGTGCTGGGAGCAGCACTGCTGGACATTAAACATGGTTTTGTGAGTCAGTTTTGAGCTCTGAGGCTGAATTTAGTGTCAGACCTGGCAACCTGCTGTTTGAGGCTCCGCCCACATTCCCTGTTCACTGCTGGAGAGAAGACTTCCTCAATGTGTTGTGGAGTTACTTTTCTAGGTTTGTTTCATTCTTCTGATTGTTCTGCTGTCAAACCAGCGTTCTAACTCCAGACGTGTGAAACTCTGTCTGTGTCTCCAGAGATCTCTGCTCCATCCTGACTGCTGGTGAGGAAAAGGTGAGTTTTAATGAGCCTCAGTGTCTCACTGCGTCTCCAGAGTTTAGACAAGTTTGAGCAACTATATTAGAGTCCAACTCCTCACATGGGATTGATTTCACGCTTTATGTTGAGCATTTACTCTGAGTGCATGCTTTTACTTTTTTTTCTGTTTGAAATAAAGTTTCTATGAGATCTGAAACTGACAGTAAGTCTTTAACTGCTGACAAACAGTGAATCATTTGCGCTCTCTCTCTCTTCTCTCTCTCTCTCTCTCTCTCTCTCTCTCTCTGTGTGTGCGTGCGTGTGCGTGTGTGTATCGTTATAAGAGGTGTGTCCTGATCCTTGTTGCTGCTTTCTCTCTCAGACCGAACATGTCTACTGTGGATGAAGAGGAGGACAGATCAGAGTCTGAGGACAGGTGAGAGACGTCAGAGTCCACAAATATTACTGGGCTTTGAGGGTCTGACCTTTGACCTGGTTCATCTCCTTACTGTTGTGTTTTATGATTAAGATATTGAATTACTGTGTGTGTGTGTGTGTGTGTGTGTGTGTGTGTGTGTGTGTATAGAGATCAGCAGCTCAGACACTCAGCAGAGTCTTCAGGATCCAGCAGGTTGTCTCTGAAGAGTGACCGGTCTAAAAATCTTCCTCCAGTCTTCAGTGTTGAACCTGGACCTTCAGACTCAAAGTAAGAAACTGTTTGTTTCTCTTTTTTTTTCCTCAATATCAGTGTGTATTGACTGTGTTTGATCCAGAACCTGATAATTCCAAAGCGTTGAGTGTGTTATGACAGATTCTGATCCAGTCAGAATGGAGACACTTTGTGACTGAATGTGACTTTGAGAAAACTCCCAGAGTTCCTTGAGCTCCTCACCAGCTGCTGGTAAAAGTCCATCAGTGATTCCGAGCTGCTGCTGCTGTCAAACAGAGTCTCAGTGTGACTGACCTGATGGAGAGTTCAGCAGCAGACTGGCTGAGTGCTGGGAGCAGGCTGGAAGTGACCTTTGACCTCATCTGACACTGGCTGCTGACCTCCAGGAAAAAAAAAAAGTCATGTGTGAGTTTAATTTACAGTTTTTCACGATTGTTAACACACATTTCTTAATACAATATCAGCTTTCTCAATACTGCACACACAAAACTGAAAACTGCACACAAAATGCTAAACCTGACACTCCCTTTGCAAGAACACTCTTGCCATCAAATCTCTACATTTTGTTCACAAAATGGAACTCATGTTTTCATGTGCTGCACACAGTCGTATTTCACATACCATTCAGTGAGCACACACAAGTCAGCTTTTGCTGCACACTACCAAGCATTTACAGCACATTGTAGTGCAAAACTAAAAACACTATTGTAAAATGGAACACACCATATGAATGACAGTGACTCTGGAAAATAAGATATTTCTCCTTTCGTAAAAATGACTCAATGCAGCCTACTTTTTTCATAAAAAAAATTAAAACTTAAAACAGCACCGAAATATGCAGCCAAAAATGTTGTATTTTTGGACATAGTTGAGGAATCATCATGATCAAGCATCATCATGCCTTTGGTTCCTGTCAGGCCAGAGGCCTCGTCCTCATCACAGGCCATGTTCTCCCTATGGAGACATCTCTGAAGAACCGCCTTGAGCGGCGCATGAACCCCTGAATGGACTCCAGGCTGACGTCCCCACAGGCTCCTTCCATGGCCTGGATGAGTGGGACCTGGGTCTGGGGGTTTCGCTCACACACCTTCCACCTCCAAGCAGAGAAGAACTCCTCTATGGGGTTGAGGAATGGAGAGTGCGGCGGGAGGAATAACACCGTAAAGTGTGACTGGTCCTGGAACTACTGATGTACAAGCAGAGTCCGGTGGAAACGCACACTGTCCCAGAGGACAACATCAGTCATTCTTTGAGGATCATTAGTGTGACCTGGTGGAACAAGTTGTTCGTGGAGGTTATCAAGGAAGGCCAGCAGCAAGTCTGTGTTATAGGCACCCAGATGTCCATGGCGGTGCAGGACATCATGGTGATTTATTGCTACACACACAGTTATGCTCCCACCACGCTGGCCGGGGACCCCAACAATGGCCTGCTGGCCTATTACAGTAAACCCAGCCTCATCTATGAAAATAATGGTCACGCTTTACTTGAAGCACCTCTGTGTAACACATTATCAGTACATTATAGCACTGTATAACTATAGTTATAAATACTCATAAATGATCAACATGCATCATAACATCAGGACCTAACCCTAACCCTAACCCTAACCATAATCCTATGGTGTGTAGTTGGTTATAAAGCATTGTGATCTTTTATGAGTTTTTATAACTACTTACAATGTGTTATACCGGGTGCTTCAAGTAAAGTGTTACCAAAATAATATATTCATAACAGCGGGAGCTACGGAGGCATACATCCACGGCGCGGGGGGGGGGGGGGGGTTTGTACCGCCGGCCGAGGCATACATCCGTGGCGCGGTGGGCGGAGGCCGTCCATTTGGGGGGCGTGCATCCGCTCGTGGGCCCGGGGGGGTGCGTGTGTGCGTGTGTGCGTGCGTGCATGTGTGTGGGAATCCAGTTGCGGACCACCAGTTGCCGACCCCTGGTATCCAGTGTACTGACCTGAATTTGTTGAGTTTCGAACACTTGTGTGTTTTAGTTTGATACCACTGAGATGTGACATGAGAAGTGTGTGAAGCCACAGAACATTGTTTGTAGTGTTTTGACAACAAGTTAATGTGCAGTTGGCTGCAGAGTGTACTGTAGGTTGAAGCTGTGAGCTTTTACATGAGAGATGTGTGCAACAACTGAAAATAGTGTGTAGTGTTTAGACCACAAGGTGATGTGGGAATGGTGTCACAGTGTAAAGAAGGAAAGTCAGTGTGTAGCAGAGTCATAAGGGAGTGTGAAGTCCTGACAATTCGGGTCGAACGAAAGGTATGTGAAGTTAAGGTTGTGCAAATTATGCCAAAGTTTAGATTTTTGTGTGTTAACAATCGTGAAAAAATTTAATAATTACCATATGCTTTTATTATGAAAATCCAAGTTAAGCATGACTAATAGGATGCAGTTATGTTCTGATAGAAAGAGGTTATTGAAATTTTCTGAGTGAGATTTAATGTCTCGCTGACCGAACCTCCACCTTCACTCTGAATCATCTCCACCTTCAGCCCATTCTGAACCACCTCCACCTTATAATAATAATAATGATGGATTTTATTTATAAGGCACTTTACATTTGTGGATAAATCCCAAAGTGCACTAACAAGAAGACAAAACAATGATAAAGACAATACAAGAACACTAAGACAGTGTAAACAGTAAAAGCAGTCAGCAGTAAAATCACTCAGGAAAAGCAGCACGAAATAAAAAGGTTTTCTTTCATGTTGAAGGTTTTTCCTTCATCCCCCTCTAAACTACCTTCACATTCAACCCTCTCTGAACCTTTGTTCATCTACTTTTATGTACTGGAACTAACTGTGCAACAAAGTCTATACTTTGCGTTATTTTTAAAAATATGAAAAGTGCTTTACAAATAAGGTTTGATTTGATTTGATATACTGCTCATATTATCATTTATGTTTTTATGTTATGTCTGAATGTGAATCCGCTGCAAACCAAACTGCCCTTCAAGGGACAAATGAATAGAATGAACTATGAACTTTGAACTATCCACCTTCAACCCACTCTGAACCACCTCCACTCTCACCCCCTCTAAACACATGTGGACACACACACACACACACACACACACACACACACACACACACACACACACACACACACATTCATACAGTTTAGGTTGAATAATATTATATTGTTCCAGTTAAATTTGGAGCACAGAGTCTGAACTGTGTGAATGAGTTTCAGCCAAATGTGTCCATGTGTGCATGTGTGTGGGCGTGGGCCCGTGCGCGCATCCGACGGATGGACATAGGTGAAAGTAAGCCGGAACGCCGTGCCGGTAAGAAATACACTGGCCTCTTCTACAGGAACGCCCCGGAACGCCTCTGAAAAGCAACTTTCACTCATGCATACAAAGCGAGCCCTTTTTTTTCCAAGCAAATTTTACCGAAATAAGTGTAAAATTGATGAATACATAAAACTCATCTCCAGACGACATCGTCTGTGACGTGTTGAACAAGGTTAATGCGCCTGACGAGCACTGGAGCACTCGCTTACCGTGACAGGTTGCAGCTTGTAGCGGCAGTCTCTCGCTGTAGCGTAACGTTAATCCAATGTCCACTGTTGTGTGTTTTTTGCAGACAACAGGGTAGTCATTTTTGCAAAATAAACAAAACATAAATCCACAACTAATAAATTGTGAGGGTTCACGCATCGTAAAATATTCTCCATCTCTCTGTCATGCAAGCAGCATCACTCCTTCCGCAAACAAGCACAAGTGGAAGTGGGGTAAACTCAATGCGTTCTTTTCATTGGATGGCTGGTTGCCTAGGTGATGTAAGGACACTCCCCCCCGTCCCCATCTCAAGAGACAACCAGGACAGGTCAAAAATGCAAAGAAACATTTTTTTAACTAAAAACAACATGTATACATATATATATATATATATATATATATATATATATATATATATATATAATTTTTGCGGCGGCAGGCGCCGCTGGGGGCCGCCATACTGTTTGGTGCCGCAAGGCATCATGGGAGGGGATTGTTCGGGCCATTTCAAGATGTATTTTGTGTTAAAATTTGTTAAAATGTACTTCGTTGTTGTAGGTGTGTTAAGTTATTGTTTTTCTATGTGTTGATGCTGTCTTCCGGTCTTTTTATGTTAAGTTTCATTTACGTTATGTTGGACCAACAGTGAGAAGGGTCGGTGTGAGAGTGACGTGGGCTCTGTGCTGACATTGTTTGGTGTGAGTAACATGCTCCCAGCATATATTAGTTGTCACAACAACAAAAGCGTCGGTTGAGCAACAGGGCAGTAGTCCTCAGCAGTAGTTACCTCCATCATGACGAGGCCGCCAACACAATATGTATGATAATTACAAATTCAAAATAAAATTAAAACAGTTAAAAATACACTATGCTTTCAAGGATGTCAAAAAAGCAGGCTTTATCAATATCTGTTTTGTACTATGCTCGCACGCTTTGCGCGCAAACTAAAAAATTTTTTTGAGTTGCACAGTTCCTGCAAGAATCTTATCTTACTTTCACCCCTGCGGATGGATCCAACTCAGTCCATCTCTGCGACGTCCAGTAGAAATTCAGATGACTCGTTTTGGAGGTTCACGTGAAGAAAAGAGGTCCGGTCCGCGTCGGTCCAGACCCTCTGTCGGCTGCAGGGGAGGCGGAGCTGCAGGTCCTGCTGGAGGGCAGCTTTAGCCCGTCTGCTCCGCTGCTGAGAGCGGAGAAGCCCGGTCAGAGCTGGCAGTGCTGCAGCGCTCACTGAAGCCTGGTAATGCAGGCTCTCTGCAGTGTGGTGCTGTGACATTAATCCTCTGTTTTATGTTTGTCCCCTTGTCCTGGGAAAGTTGGGGGGGGGGGGGGGGGGGGGGTTGGTGTTGAACAATTCTAGGGGAAGTTGCCCCCACCACCTGTCCCCAGGTCCATCTGCACACATACATTCAAACCAGTGTCAGTTCAAACATCAACAGGTTTGATGTCTCATTCGTACCACTGAGTACACACACACACACACACACACACACACACACACACACACACACACACACACGCTCAGTCTTGTATTTCTATCCTTGTGGGGACCGTCCATTGACTCCCATTCATGTCTAGCCCCTAACCCTGACCCTTACCCTAACCCTAACCCACACCACAACAAAGCCTAACCCTAAAGAAATGTTTTTGCACTTTTACTTTTTTCAGTAACAACAACATGGTCAAGAAAACACTGTTTCTCCTACTTAGGACCGGAAAAAGGTCCCCACAAGGCACGTCGTTCCAGGTTTTGCTATCCTTGTGGGGACATTTGGCCCCGACAAGGATAGAAATACAAGAACACACACACACACACACACACAGACACACAGACACACAGAACACAGAACACAGAACACAGAACTTATCATTCAATACTTAGGTCATTCATTCAAACGTGTGAATTTCTACTAGGTTATATCAATCCGTGTATCATTCGTTCAATTGATATTCAATTAAGAATCAAAAAACAAAATATTGAAAAATGAGTCGTATATTGGTTTGTTTTTCAGTATCCCGTTTGTTAAGACAGATCATATAAAGGAAAGTTGAAATATGGCCGCAGAGCAGACTTTAATGTGATTTTTCAATTTCTTCGATCTCCGTGACCCGGAAGTTCTATCGTCTGTGTTTTGGTTTTTGCCCGGCGGGAAAGTGGGCGGGTCACGGGACCCTGTGGGCCAGTTTAAGTCCAGAACACTACAGGATGATCAGGCTGAATTTTGCCCCGATCTTCTCCTCCTGACCTAAGCAGACAAGGTCCGACTGTTGGGAGTATGATAATGAGTTCGGGTCCGATCTTCGTGTAGTGTGCTGTAGTGTAGTGCTCATTCATCTGCATCGCCAGTCCTGCAATAATCCCAATGTTTGACTTCATCTCCACTATTAACCATCATGGAAAAAAAAGAAGAAAAAAACTTTCACCGCCTTCAGAGAGAGGAGCAACGAATAATTAAACTTACCTAATCAAAGCTCAAGGAGTTTTTATTCTGGTGTAAACTATCCAATCTGGGGACAAAAAGAATGATTTAAAATATGTGCGTTTTTTTTTTTTGTTGTTGTTTTTTTTTTTACTTGTGGAGCAGTAGAATAAAGTTATTAGTAGCAGTCTGTGGTACTTTTTTGAATCACTAAATATCTTAAATCATTCTTTTTGTCCCCAGATTGGATAGTTTATACCAGAACAAAATCTCGTTGAGCTTTGATTAGGTACATTTCATTATGCGTCGCTCTTCTCTCTGAAGGCACGGAGTCAGGATATTAAAGTTGTTGTTTTTTTTTTCATTTATTTTTTTCCCTCATTCTTCCGTGATGGTTAATGTAGGACTTGCAATGCAGATCGGAGTTTGGGTCTGAATGGAGGAAATACAGTTCATCCAGGAGCGATACAGGTATTGAGGATTAACCTCTCACTTTCTGCACGGCTGAGTTTAGGAGTTCTGACTTTTCTCTTTCACTGTCATATAGTGAATATATTTCACGTATGTCTCCATCTCTGACAGCTGAGAGGGGATTATTTTTTTTAAGCAGCAGCACCAGCCAATCAGGGAGCTTTATTCCGAGGGTGTGGACAGGTCAGCTCTCAGCTGATCGGCGCCTCTCAGAGCACCACACTCCACAGGATTTGCGATCAGAAATATTCAACATGTTCATTATCTACGATCTCCCCTTCCGACGCCTCCCGAGAGGCTCCGATCGGAAAACATCTCTCTGAACACACCGCACACTACACGAAGATCGGACCGAACTCATTAGCATACTCCCGGACCTTGTCTTCGGTCGAGAGGAGAAGATCGGGGCAAAATTCGGCCTGATCCTTCTGTAGTGTGTGCTGGACTACAGGGTCCCGTGACCCGCCCACTTTCCCGCCGGGCAAAAACCAAAACACAGACGATAGAACTTCCGGGTCACGGAGATCGAAGAAATTGAAAAATCACATTAAAGTCTGCTCTGCGGCCGTATTTCAACTTTCCTTTATTTGATCTGTCTTAACAAACGGGACACTGAAAAACAAACCAATTTTCATTTATTTGTTTTTATTTTAAAAATAAAAAAAGGAAAAACGACTCATTTTTCAATATTTTGTTTTTTGATTCTTAATTGAATATCAATTGAACGAATGATACACGGATTTATATCAAACTTGATCTTTGTGTCTTTGCTGTGTTGTGTTGCTCAGAGTAAATGTTGCTTGGTGTCCACAGAGAGAAGAAGAGCAGTGATGTCTGTGAGGAGCAGCCAGAAAGATCCAGAAGCGTCGCTGCACCAAGTAAGAGTGGACATGTGTCTCTGAGGGACTGGTTTGTCTTCACTGGACTTGTTGTTGTGTTGTAGAGTCATGGAAGCTTGTTGTTTGTGTGCAGTCTGATTGTTGTTGTTGTCTCTGAGCAGGTGTTGGTCTGCAGCAGCTTCTAGAAGAACATAAGAAGAGTCTGAGGAGGCGATGTGAACGTGTGACTGAAGGAAGTGATGAAGCAGGAGGAGGAAGCCTCCTCAACAGGATCTACACTGAGCTCCACATCACAGAGGGACTCAGTGAGGAGCTTCAGAGGGAACCTGAGCTGAAGCAGCTGGAGACAGCTTCCAGGAAGGAGAGCCTCCATCACACTGCCATCAGGGTTCAGGACATCTTCAAAGCCTCGGCCCAGCAGCTCAGACACATCCGAGTGGTTCTGACCAGCGGCGTGGCCGGCAGTGGAAAAACCTTCTCGGTGCTCAAGTTCAGTCTGGACTGGGCCGAGGGCCTGGAGAACCAGGATGTCAGTGTGCTGGTGGTGCTCTCCTTCAGGGAGCTGAACCTGCTGGGAGAGCGGCCGTACAGTCTCCTCTCGCTGCTGGCTGTTTTCCATCCCACGCTCCAGAAGCTGACGGCAGAGGAGCTGGCTGTCTGCAAGCTGCTCTTCATCTTGGACGGCCTGGATGAAAGCAGACTTTCTCTGGACTTCAGCAGCAGCCGGCGGCTGCTTGACGTCTCCCAGCAGTCTTCAGTCAGCCTGCTGCTCACTAACCTCATCCGGGGGGATTTGCTGCCCTCGGCTCGGGTCTGGATCACTTCCCGACCGGCGGCGGCCCATCAGATCCCTCCAACATGTGTGGACAGACTGACAGAAGTGCGAGGCTTCACTGACGCCCAGAAGGAGGAGTACTTCAGGAGGTGGCTGAGTGATGAGGAGCTGAGCAGCAGAATCATCTCCCACATCCAGACATCCAGGAGCCTCCACATCATGTGTGGAATCCCAGTCTTCTGCTGGATCACTGCTACAGTTCTGGAGCACATGTTGAGCAGCGAGCAGAGAGGAGAGCTGCCCCAGACCCTGACTGACATGTACTCCCACTTTGTGCTGGTTCAGACACACAGGAAGAAGCTCAAGTACCACGAAGGACCTGAGACGGGTCCACGGGAGCTGACGGAGGCTGACAGGGAGCTAATTCTGAAGCTGGGCAGGATGGCCTTGGAACATCTGGAGAAAGGAAACATGGTGTTCTACCAAGAAGACCTGGAGCAGTGTGGTCTGGATGTGACTGAGGCCTCACTGTTCTCTGGAATCTGGACTCAGATCTTCAAAAGAGAGTCTGTGATCTTCCAGAAAGTCGTTTACAGCTTCGTCCATCTGAGTGTTCAGGAGTTTCTGGCTGCAGTCTTCATGTTCCACTGTTTCACCAACAGGAAGACAGATGTACTGGGGACCTTCATCGGAGAGGAGGATGAGGATTTTGCATTTGCATCTTGGATCTTTCAGATCGAGGATGATGATGATGGTGATGATGATGATGATGATGGTGATGATGATGCTTTCCAGTCTCTGGACAAATTCTTGAAGAAAGTCCTTCAGAAGTCCCTCAGAAGTCAGAACGGCCACCTGGACCTGTTTGTCCGCTTCCTTCATGGCCTCTCTCTGGAATCCAACCAGAGACTCTTAGAAGGTCTGCTGGGTCAGACAGAGATCAGTCCAGAAACCATCCAGAGAGTCATCCAGAACCTGAAGTGGATCAACAGTGATAAAATGTCTCCAGACAGAAGCATCAACCTCTTCCACTGTCTGATGGAGATGAAGGACCTCTCAGTACATCAGGAGATCCAAGAGTTCCTGAAGTCAGAGAACAGATCAGAGAAGGAACTCTCTGAGATCCACTGCTCAGCTCTGGCCTACATGTTGCAGATGTCAGACCAAGTCCTGGAGGAGTTGGACCTGAACAAGTACAACACATCAAGGGAGGGACGAGGGAGACTGATCCCAGCTGTGAGGAACTCCAGGACGTTTCGGTGAGTCCACATGTCCTGATCAATATCTCAGTGATGTTTGTAGAAGGTACTTCCTGTAGTTACTCTGTGGAGATGTTCCTCAATGATCCATCATGAAGAAACTCAAGCTGCAACAAAAGATCTTGATTGTCAATTTGTCAGATTATGGAGCACAAAACATGAAACTCGGGATGTCCTGATCCGATCACATGATCGGAAATCGGCCCCAATCACGTGATTACGGACTCGCTCGGGATCGGAAGTTTCCTCTCGATCTGGACTCGGTTGAATGCAGATGTTTATTTTTTCTTTAATTTCCTTTTTAACCCATTGAAGCCGGGACGCATTGACGGTAGTGGCGTTGTTGCGCAATTCTATCATTAAACCCGGAAGCGCTGTTGCACAGTTCTACCATTGACGCCGGGTCTTTTTTCTTCTTCTTTGCGCTAATCAGCTGTTTCTTGGGCAATGAAATGCATCAAACTCGCGCATATGCATAACTGATCCTGTTTCCGGGTCCAGATCGTGTTGTTGCACTGCCTTCTAACTTTGTATTGAACTCTTCTGGCCACTGCTGCACACTGAAGCATGCTTCAGCGGTAATGTGTGCCTGGCTTTAATGGGTTAAATGAGATGTATTTAGGTTTTCCGTGCTTCAGAAAGATGTAATTACAGAGATTTTTTGTGTTGTTTTGAATTGACGTTCAGAAAATAAAAAAGGAGAACTTTTCATAAGATTTTTTGGTTTTTTTTATAGATAATGTACATATTTTACTATATTAGAAAAAAAATCGGATCGGGACTCGGAATCGGCAGATACCCAAAATGATAGGACTCGGACTCGGTGGCAAAAAAACCTGATCTGGACATCCCTACATGAAATGGTTCTTATTCAGCTATTAAAAGCTCAATTTTTCATTCTATAGTTTCAGTTGATTACTGATTTAGTGAAAATGATACTGAGAACATTTAGGTGTAAAATACTTTAAATGAATTTGCTGTTAAACATTGTCAATAATAACCCTTACAGATTAGTCATTTTAGTATATCGATAATCTCAAGCAGTCAGTCTTGTTCAGGGGGCACATTCGTGCACGGTGCACAAATGCTTCACAAATAGTATACGTATCACTTTGTTTCTCAGAGAACCATTCAATATTTTCTTCATGGAGGAATTGTTCATTTAATAGCACAATTCCTTTTCTTTAACATCTGCAGCTCGCCTGTAGCAGTTTAGCATTAGCCACAGGAAACAGAAATGGTGGAGGTGGCGGTCAGTCCCCCTTTCAAAATCGTGTATTGTTAAAAAAAATCATGACGTGTTAAACTGGAAACGTTAACACGTAAATTTTTTTTTTTTTTTTTTTAATTGTTAAATAAATACAATGCAATCATACAAAAGCCCCGGTGTTGACGGATTTCCATCCGAATTTTTCAAAACATTTTCAGAGACTCTCTCACCATTACTTTGCTCAGTTTTTTCTGAGTCTTCTCAAAAGGGCTACCTACCTCAGTCCTTTTTGGAGGCGTGCATTATACTCATAGCAAAGAAAGGAAAGGATGCCACAAACTGCACCTCCGACAGACCCATATCACTTCTCAACACGAACGTTAAGGTACTTGCTTCAATATTGGCTCGCAGGTTGGAGAACATCCTTCCGATAATTATATCCAAAGATCAGACTTGTTTTATTAAAAACAGGCAATCCTATTTTAACATTAGACACCTTTGTAATATTCTATATTCCATGAGGATCAACCAGAATGTGTTGTCTCAATGGATGCAGAGAAAGCATTCGATCGTGTTGAGTGGCCGTACCTGTTCGCTGTGCTGGAAAAGTTCGGGTTTGGGCCCGCTTTTATTTCATGGATTAGATTGCTCTATTCTCACCCTACTGCCATGATTCGTCCCAACTCCCAACTCTCCAGGCCATTTAATTTGCACCGTGGTACTCGCCAAGGATGCCCTTTGAGTCCAATGCCTTTTGACCTCGCCATAGAACCTTTCGCTATAGCACTACGGACCTGCAATAAAATTTCTGGAATCTGGAGAGGCGGTGTGGCGCACACCTTTATGCCGACGACCACCTGCTTTATGTGTCCGATCCGGATGACTCTATTCCTAATGCCTTGGCACTGCTAAACAACTTTGGAACAATCTCAGGCTACAAATTAAATTTCAACAAGAGTGAGTTACGCCCGATTAATGACCAGGCACGACATCTGGACTTTTCCCATCTGAATTTTAAGATCGAATATCATGAACTTTCATATCTTGGGGTTACAGTTACTAAAAAGCACAAGGACTTGTTCAAAGAAAATGTCACTGTTTTATTAAACCAGACAAGGTGGCTGATGTGACAGTGGTCACCCTTATCAATGTCTTTAGTGGGGCGTGTGGACTCTGTCAAAATGGTTATTCTACCTAAATTCTTATACCTCTTCCAAACATTACCCATTTTTGTCCCAAATCTCTTTTTTTAACAGCTGGACTCAATCATAAACTCTTACATCTGGCAGGGCAAAAATCTAAACTTGAGGGGGGCCTTGGTTTTCCCAATTTTCGCTTTTACTATTGGGCTGCTCACCTAAGGTGTCTAGTACAATAGTTCCACTATTACGATCAGCTGGACTGTCCTGACTGGGTAGCATTAGAAATCTTTTCACCAAATTGCTCTCACTTAGCGTCAGCGGGTTCTGCTCTGCCTTGACCTCCCCCCTTACAATATTTGACAATCTTGTGGTCAAAAATACACTTAAGGTTTGGGTTCAATTCAGGAAACTGTTTGGCCCAGATGGTTTCTCTCTCTGGTGCCCTATTCTAAACAATCATTTATTTAAGCCGTCTGTCATTGATGCAGGCTTTCAGAAGTGGCACCGAGAAGGGGTCAAACGTTTTAATGGTTTGTTAGTAGATGGTACTGTGGCGTTGTCTGCACAGCTGAAAGAGAAATTTAACCTTCGCAACACTGATTTCTTTCGTCATTGACAGATATGACATTTTCTCACCACACAACTGTCAACTGTTCAAGTGTTTTCACAAGCAAATATAATGGACAATATATTATCACTTAAACCATCCAAAGGTCTGATTTGTAGGTTGTATAATGTCATATTAGATCTTAAGAACACACCAGCTGATACATTTAAAAAGGGCTGGTCCTACCTCTGGACGTGGGCCCGTCTCTTCTCACTTCTCCCACCTCTCTGTCTCGTGAGGAGCTGTCGCCCTGCATCCTCCCCCTCCTCAGTCCCCAGGTCACAAACCACCTCCTCTCCCTCCTCCTGTCCAGCTGCTCAGTGTCATCTGTTGAATTTGAACGCAGAAGCTGGTTATGTTGCTAATAAACAGTTAATAAAATGTATTCATTTCTTTGTTTTTGTCATCTGGAGTTTGATGCCATACTGATCAAGATTCAAAAGGCCAAGCAAGTTAATTTCACATGAACCTGCAGTGCAGGTGTGTCACGCTTGGTCTATGAAAGAGTCCCTGATGTCAAACAGGAGAAATCCAACTAAGTGTCCTCTCTCATAGCAGCTTCCTGTCTTCTCTCTGTCTCCTTACAGAGTTTGTGGTATCTACTACCTCTCTGATTCTGAGTGTGAAGTGCTCTCCTCAGCTCTGAAGTCTGACCCCTCCCATCTGAAACATCTGGACCTGAGTTTCATCAGACGGAATGATTCATCAATGAAGATTCTGTGTTCTGGACTGGAGAGTCCAAACTGTCAACTGGAGACTCTGAGGTCAGTTCACTGTCTGAAGGTAGAATCTGTTGGAGTCAAAGAATGCAGAGTTGTCCAGTCAGAGTAAACTTTGCTTTGTTTCCTGGTGTTTGTTGTTAAACTCAGCTCATGTGTGTCCATGAAAAAGAGCAGAAGTCCTCGGTGTGCAGCTGCTGTGTGAGCTGGAGACCTGAGATGTGTCTGAAAAGAGCTCTTCTCCTCCTGTTGGCTTCAGCTGTTTGGACTTTACATTTCTAAACTCTTCCAGTCTGAACCTTCTTCAGCTCGCAATGGCTTCAACATCACACTTTGTCCTCTAATCTCACTTCTTTCTCTCATCTTATTTCAGGCTGGAGTTCTGCAGGATGTCAGAGATCAGCTGTTCTTCTGTGGCCTCAGCTCTGAAGTCCAACCCCTCCCTCCTGAAACATCTGGAACATCTGGACCTAAGTCGGAACCCTGATCTGCAGGATTCAGGAGTTGAGCAGCTGTGTGGTTTTCTGGAGAGTCCACTCTGTCATCTGCAGACTCTGAGGTCAGTTGACTGTCTGTTCCTGTTGTAGAAGGAGAAATGTTTGTCAGCAGCTGTGATCTGAGACTCTGATCCTGCAGTGAGAGAGTGGACTGAGCTCAGCAGCAGCTGACTGGTGTGTGTGGACATGAGGAGGAGTGTGAATGTTGTGCTGACATGTGGATGATGCCAAGTCAAGTCAAGTCAAGTCAGCTTTATTTATAGAGCACATTTACAAACGGCTTAGCCGCATCAAAGTGCTTCACATAGTGCAAAAAGACATTAAAAATGCATAAAATTCATAAAAAGAATCAGAAAAGCAAACTCAGAACTAATTGAAGGCCAGCGAAAAGAGGTGCGTCTTCAAGTGAGATTTGAAAATCCCTACGGACTCGGCTGCTCGGATGTGGGGGGGAAGGGAGTTCCAGAGTCGAGGGGCCGCTATAGAAAAAGCTCTGTCTCCCCTAGTTTTCAACCTCGACCTGGGGATGACAAGAAGGCGCTGGTCAGCCGACCGTAGCGCTCTGGTCGGGGTGAAAGGGAGGAGAAGATCAGCCAGGTATGGTGGGGCAAGGTGATGCAGAGATTTAAAAACTGTTAAGAGAATTTTAAAATCAATGCGGTAGCGGATGGGGAGCCAGTGGAGGGAAGCAAGAACCGGAGTAATGTGATTGTGTTTGCTAGTGCAGGTGAGGAGTCGAGCGGCCGCGTTCTGGACTAACTGCAGGCGGTGAAGTTGGGCTTTTCCTATGCCGGTGTAGAGACTATTGCAGTAGTCCAGTTGGGATGTGACAAAGGCGTGGAGGGCCTGCTCTAACCCTGCCTGGGGAAGGTACGCTTTAATCTTTGCCAGGGTCCTCAGGTTAAAAAAGCTTCTTTTCACAACTGCACTGATCTGGTGCTCAAACTTAAAAGAACTGTCTAAGAACACACCCAGATTCTTAACCGCTGACTTAGAGTAACTGGCGAGAGAACCCAGGGTGTTGGTGTTGAGTGCTGAAGGGGTTTTGCCAAACACAATGACCTCTGTCTTCTCCTCGTTGAGGAAGAGAAAATTTGCTGACAGCCACGCCTTAATGTCCGACAGGCAGTTTTGCAAAGGCTGGAGAGCAGTGGGGTCATCGGCCTTAAAGGGGAGATACAGCTGGATATCGTCTGCATAGCAGTGGAAGGAGATATTGTGCTTTTTTATGATATCTCCTAAGGGCAGAATATACAAGAGAAATAGAATGGGGCCTAGGATGGAACCTTGTGGCACCCCACAGGAGAGGGGGGCTGCAGAAGAGGTGAAGTCTCCCAGTTGAACAGAGAAAGTCCGACCAGACAAGTAGGAATGGAAAAACTCCAGGACTGTACCTTTGATGCCCAGGTTTTCAAGGCGAGACAGCAAGATCTTGTGGTCCACTGTATCAAAGGCAGAGGTGAGGTCCAAGAGGACCAGGACCACAGGGCTACCTGAGTCCGCAGCCAGGAGCAGGTCATTCAGGACACTCAGGAGGGCAGTCTCTGTGCTGTGGCCAGATCTGAATCCCGACTGGAATTTTTCAAGGAGGTTGTTATTTCTTAGAAACAGTTGCAGCTGGGTGTAAACTACACGCTCAAGAACTTTAGAGAGGAAGGGCAGTTTGGAAATGGGCCTAAAGTTTGCCATTGTAAACGGGTCAAGGTTGGGCTTTTTTAAAAGAGGTTGCACCACAGCGTGCTTGAAGGCAGATGGGATACAGCCGGCGTCTGCAGACGCGCCTGAGGGCACGTGTAGTGGCGTTCAGCCATGGTGTGGGCTGAGATTTTTTGCCCTTGAACTTGAGGGGGGCAATTGTGTCCAGAATTGACGTGCAAGCTGAAGAGAACACAGAAAGAAGGTCATCAGCAGGAGTACTGACTATAGAGTCTGGAGGCAGCCTACACACCGGGGAGACCCTGAAGGCGGCAGAAAATTGCTCGGCAGTAGATGCATTGAGACAGCGAGAAACCTGTTTGAGGGCCTTATAAGAACTACCTGTGCATTGTAGTGAGACAGAAAACAGAATAGGGGAGTGGTCAGAGAAAGCCATGGGACAGATTTCATTAACGGAGACGGAGACACCATGGGCTAGGATGAGATCGAGAGTGTGGCCCTTTTCGTGGGTGGGGCCATTAACAGCTTGAACGAGACTGAAAGAGTTAAGTAGGTTTGAAAAATCCCGGGACAGAGGCTGTGAGACACAACAAACATGGATATTAAAGTCACCGCAGATAATGAAATTGTCATATTTGACCACAAGCCCAGACACAAAATCAGCAAAGTCAGAGATTAAGTCCTTATTGAATTTGGGGGGCCGGTAGACCACTGCACACAGAAGAGGTGGAGACAGGTTGAGTTCAAAAAGTTGCAGTTCAAAGCTATCAAAGCCGTTGTGAAGGATCTGGCGACAGTGAAAGGACGTCTTGAAGATGGAGGCAAGGCCTCCACCTCTCCCTGATGATCGGGGAGAATTTAGAAAACTGCAGTTGGGTGGGCAGAGCTCAGAGAACGGCGTGTTATCTCCAGTGGTGAGCCAGGTCTCACAAAGAAACAGGAAATCCAGCCTTCGAGCAGCAAAGAAGTCATTGAGCGCAAAAGTGTGTGTGGGATGTGTGTGATGAAGATCCACAACAACAGAGCAGCTCATTGATCAGGACTCAGTAATGTGGAGCTGCTCATTTCTCCATCAACACATCTGATTGGTTCCTCCTCATTGATTCTGCTGCTTTCTCTCTTTATTCAGGTTGAGGGGCTGCGGTTTGTCAAAGATCAGCTGTTCTTCTCTGGCCTCAGCTCTGAAGTCCAACCCCTCCCACTTGAAGGAGCTCGACCTGTGTTGGAACCAGCTGCAGGCTCCAGATGTGCGGCAGCTGGTTGATCTCCAGCAGAGTCCAGACTGCAGCCTGCAGACTCTGAGGTCAGTAGATGGTTGGAGTGAGTCCATGCTGCTTTCAGCAGGTTTGGACTAAACACTGTCAGTGTGAGAACAAAGATCCAGGGTTTGACTCTCAGTGAGGCTGTGAGAGGAGAACGCTGAGCAGCTTCAGGATTGGACAGCAGAGGACACACAGTCAGCCAATCAGAGGAGCCACAGGCTTGTTGTGTTGGTGTGACAGTGGTGGTCCTTCATGAGCTCTGAGCTGCTGACTGCTGCTCTGAACAGGACTGAAGTCCTCACTGCTTCACAGAGACTCTGATCGTCTCCTCTCTTCTCTCTGCAGGTGGAAGAACAACTGAGAGCAGAGCTTCATCCAGCAGTGAGTGACAGAGGAACCAGCAGAAGATGTGTAGTGTGAAGAGCTGTGAGAGTCCAGCATCGAACCAGGGTTCCTCTGGATGTGACTCACTGGTTACCAGGAGAGTTCCATGTTAAAACGGTTGCAGATCTGTTCCAGACAAAGACAGATGGTGTTTGACTCCATGAATCAGTTTATAAAAATGACAGACTTCAGAGCTTTGCTTCAGTAACAGTGAAGCTCCTTTTCTGACCAAATCAAATGATTCCTGGATTCCATCAGTGGATCCTGAACACTGTGTCTACATATCCAGGTCTGGATTCAAGTCTGCTTCAGAGAATCTGCGTGGGATTCGAAAATGGTTTGTTTGTTTGTTTGATAAAATAAAAGTTGAATAACAAAAACAAAAAAATGTTGTGCAGCTTCAGTCCTTTGAAGTCAGTCAGATTTGTGTCATGTGTAGAGAAACTTTCCTGATGTGTCAGAGGTCAGTCGACTGGTGGAAACATGGAGCTGCAGACGTCCTCACAGTTCAGTATACCTGTTGGTGTGTGTGTATGTGTGTGTGTGTGTGTGTGTTTGTGTGTGTGTGTGAGTGGGCAGGCGGGCCTGTGTGACCCCAAAATAAATGAATACGATCCAGCTGTTGTTCCCTCTGACTCCAAAGTGTCATTTCCCTGCTCATCAGTTCATATTCTGGGGTCATGACCTCCGGTGGCCTCTTGCTCTTTTCCAATGATCCCTGAAGGGAAGCCTGGCCTTCAAAGGAGGAGCAGCTCCATTCTGCTGGGACTCAGTCTCCCAACAAGAGCTCACGTCCTCCACCTGGACCACCACATGGGGGCAGTATTGCCCTGTTTTCTGTCTCCCCCTTCCTTCTGTTTCCCTCAGGTGGGCGTGTCCAGGTGTGCGAAGGCTGCTGGGCAGAGCAGGGAGAATCACTTCAATGGTTTCATCTGGAACCAGTGGCCTAATCTTCATCTCAGAAGTGAAGAGGACCAATATTTTAGAGGTCTGTTGAGTGAGTGACCCTGGGCTCACATTGGCTCCAGTTTGGACCCCACAAGTAATCAGTAGTCATTAAAATCAGTGTTGGCTCGCACCAGCCACCGTGCAGCTGTGACGGAGGTTGTGTGGTGCTGCGCGAGACTCAGCGAACACACACACACACACACACACACACACACACACACACGAGTGGGCATGCATGGAGGTGTTTTTGAGTGTGCATCATGCATCCAAAATATGTTGCAAATGTATGGTGTCAGTGTCTGATTTTTGATACTTGAGCACATTTGGACAACACCATGTGTACTCCCAAAATGTGTGTTTTTACATTTGTCTGTGTATGTATTTTATAGTGTATGACGTGGAAAACATCTTGATCTCTGATCTTGATCTCTCTCTTTGATAGTTCAGCACCATGGACAGCGTCTTTACTCTCAACTTGCTTGCCTTTGTCAGGTTGGTTGTCCATTTCTGTGTCTGTCTGGATAATTGTGTACTTGTGCAATTGTTTTGATATGTGTGTGTGTCGGTGTGTTTGTGTGTGTGTGTGTGTGTGTGTGTGTGTGTGTGTGTGTGTGTGTGTGTGTGTGTGTATCAGGCATGAAAAATTTTGAATAACTCTATTATGTTGATTCAGCGTTGTGGACAGCACCAAGTGTTCTCGATCTGTGTGTCTTTGTCTGATTGTCGATTTGTGTGTGTGTGTGTGTGTTGGCATGCGTGCTTGTATGTGTGGGTCAGGAATTAAAAATGTTTCCCGACTTGTGTTCATGTGATACTAAAGCACCATGGACAGCGCCATGTTTACTTTCGACTTATGTGCCTTTGTCTGATTGTTTGTTTCTTTGCGTGTGTGTGTGTGTGTGTGTGTGTGTGTGTGTGTGTGTGGGGGGGGGGGGGGGGGGGGCCTGTGTGATGTGTGCGTGCGTGCATTTTTGAGTGTGGGTCAGGAATGAAAACTGCTTCCTCAAGTGTGTTCAGATCATATTTCAGCACCATGTTTAGTTTTGACCTTTGTGCCTTTGTTTTTATTTTGTTTATTTTTTTTCCCCTTGTCCTGTTCGTACAATATTGTATGATTGAAACCTTTTACTGTCCGAACAGATTGTAATGTTAGCAGCAGGAAGAGACTGAATCTCCTCCTGCTGCTGCCTTTATTTGAGACTGGCATCTGGCATGGCTGCTGAACAGGACAGGGACGGAAACACTCAGAGAGCAAGAGAGAGACAATAAAAAATATATAAAGTCACAATACGACATATCACATCTAACAGAGAACAATCCGAAACCACAGCACCGATAACTAACAGAGAGACTGACAAAAAATCAATAGCTAACACAAAGACTGACAGAACCAGAACAGTTTTCTTTTCATTTTATAATTAAACACCAGACAATCGGCAATCTTACAGATTTTTTTTTTTTTTTGGGGGGGGGGGAGAGTATAGCTCATAGTGAACTGGGGGCGTGCAAACTGAGAAATCGTGTAAAAATTACGACACAGCATCAGGAGAGGTCTACTACAGATCACCATTAGTCTAACCCACCACAGGAAAACAAGGCAACTGAGTCCACAGGTAGAATGTGAAGAGTGACTAAAGATCAGCGTGATCATGCAAATGTAATAGTGATAGTGATGGTGTTCAGGCATATATGACCTCTGACCCCTGAGAAGGCCAGAAGCAGGCCAGAGAGGCCCTCAGGGCCCAGATATCCATGCGTGCGTGTCCTTTTTCCTGACTCCTCAGGGATTTTATCTCTGACAGGAGAATGTGCTTCGAAAAGTAGGACAGAAGAAAATACAGAACTGCATGAAATGTGAAATGAACACTGTTTTGTCTCAGAAGTTTCCACACAAACAGAAACAGGAAACTTTAATGAGAGAAACAACAAAGGTTAGTGAGACTCACACTGAGTGAGTGGAAATATGAAAGATCAGGAACAACTTTTTCTTTGTTTATTTGATCCTTATTCAAGACTCTTTGATATTAATGTAATATATTGTGAATACAGGCTGATGAGGAATAATGTTTTGTTTTCAAGTTCTCTGAGACACAGTGTGAAGGACGCACTGTTTAGCCTGAAGTCACCTTGGACTCATGAACTCCCATCCGAGAAACAACACCTGCTATTCTCGTCATATCTGTCTGTATGACTTGGGGTTGACTGAAATTATGCAGAGTTGGGTTGAGTTTTCCTCGGAGCAACAGACTTGCTCTCAATCAGCTTATTTGTGTGTGTATCCTCTGCCATCCTCAATAAATCCTCCTTGTGCAGCGTCAACACCTTGACTTTTCATGTTTGGCTCAGATTCACCACATTCAGATTCACAACATGTTTGACAAGATAAAAGAACTATTTCTTAGATGATTGTAATTGTTATCACAGATCATAAGCCCCCTGCTCAGCCTGAAGAAAACCCCAGTGGACAACGATCCCACTGGCAGACGCAGCAGATGGGTCCTTGAACTGAGTGTGACGACACAATCACACATCGGGAAGGTAAACAGCATGGCGACGCTGATGCCTTGTCCAGACACATCAGCATAGACTAGATTGACACAGCCGAGCAGTGTGTTGTCACTTCATTGGTATCATCCCATTGGGTGGTATTAACAGAAATATGAAATCAGAAATGTTCCCAGTCAGTTGCTGTGCCCCCCCCAGCCCTGCCACTCAACTTGTTTAGCATACATGAAGCAGTCTTTATAATCATATTTACCCATTCTTTCAACTGCGGGGCTTTGGGAGTTTTCCAGTGTCTGAGGATAACTCCAGCAGCCACTGAAATCCCAACCGTAATAACAGAGAATTTTGCTTTTGATATGTCAGCTATCTGTCCTTCATCACCCAGCAAACACAGTGGTGTTTCAAGTGGAGGATCAAGGTGTTTTTTAACATTAGAGTCCAGTGTGCTGGGAGCAGCACTGCTGGACATTAAACATGGTTTTAGTGTCAGACCTGGCAACCTGCTGTTTGAGGCTCCACCCACATTCCCTGTTCCTCCTGCTGGAGAGAAGACTTCCTCGTTGTGTTGCGACGTCACTTTTCCAGGTTTGTTTCATTCTTCTGCTTGTTCTGCTGTCAAAGCAGCGTTCTAACTCCAGACGTGTGAAACTCCGCCTGTGTCTCCAGAGATCTCTGCTCCATCCTGACTGCTGGTGAGGAAAAGGTGAGTTTTAATGAGCCTCAGTGTCTCTCTGCGTCTCCACAGTTTAAACACGTTTGACCAACTAGATGAGGGTGACCATAGTCCTCTTTTACCCGGACATGTCCTGTCCGGAGCGTCCGGGCGGGTTTTGTTTAATTCAAGGAAATGTCCGGGGTTCACTGTTTCTCATGGCACCAGCGCTTTGCACACAGTACGATGATAATACTTTGTTGCGCGACGTGCGCGCGCGCGCGCACACACACACACACACACACACACACACACACACACACACACACACACACACACACACACACACACACACGCGGAGCGGAGCGGAGCAGGCGGGGTTGTTCAGACAGCGGAGCAGGAAAAATATGGTCACCCTAAACTAAATCAGAGTCCAACTCCTCACATGGGGTGGATTTCATGCTTGATGTTTTTACTTTTCTTTCTGTTTGAAGTAATGTTTCGTTGAGATCTGAAACTTGCAGTAAGTCTTTAACTGCTGACAAACAGTGAATCATTTGCTCTGTGTGTGTGTTTGTGTGCGTGTGCACGCGTGTGTGTGGTTGGTCCTTGTTGCTGCTCTCTCTGTCAGCCTGACCGAACATGTCCGGTGTGGATGAAGAGGAGGACAGATCAGAGTCTGAGGACAGGTGAGAGACGTCAGCTGCTCCTGCAGAGTCCAGGTCCAGAGGCCACAAACATTATTGGGCTGTGAGGGTCTGACCTTTGACCTTTGATCTGGTTCATCTCTTTACTGTTGTGTTTGTGATGAACTTCTCAAATTACTGTGTGTGTGTGTGTGTGTGTGTGTGCGTTCTCGTATTTCTATCCTTGTTGGGGCCAAATGTCCCCACAAGGATAGCAAAACGTGGAACAACGTGCCTTGTGGGGACCTTTTTCCGGTCCTAAGTAGGAGAAACAGTGTTTTCTTGACCATGTTGTTGTTACTGAAAAAAGTAAAAGTGCAAAAACATTTCTTTAGGGTTAGGCTTTGTTGTGGTGTGGGTTAGGGTTAGGGTAAGGGTTAGGGGCTAGGGTTAGGGTTAGGTCCCCACAAGGATAGAAATACAAGACCGTGTGTGTGTGTGTGTGTGTGTGTGTGTGTGTGTGTGTGTGTGTGTGTGTGTGTGTGTGTGTGTGTGTGTGTGTGTGTGTGTGTGTGTGTGTGTGTGTGTGTGTGTGTGTGTGTGTGTGTGTGTGTGTGTGTGTGTGTGTGGGTGGGTGGGTGGGTGGGTCTGAGGCTCTCAGCAGAGTCATCCAGCCATGTTGAAATACCGTGAAAAAGAACTGTTGCTTGGAGAGCTCCTATTAGTACAAAACACAACTGCCAATAAAATACAAATAAAGATAATTATATGGTGCTGGGGTTTACGTTGGGTAATTCACTTTAGATTACTGGAGTATCGATTACTTGGAGTAATTGATTACTTTAATTTATTCGGTCATTAATTTGAGTGAATTGTTATTTATCAAATAATAATTGCAGATCATTAACAGTGAATACTAAATAACAATCAATTACGGTGTAATAAACTGTTTCAAGTGAAACACAAAGTGATTTATCCCAAATTCAATTATTATTAATCCAAATAAACGATTATTTATTCATTAATGATGTAAAATTATCAGGTAATTAGGAATGAGTAGATCACAGAGTGATTTACCAACCAATGTAACATCTTGAAGCCCTCTGAGGCAACTGTTGTTGTGATACTGGGCTATACAAAAATAAAATTGAATTGAATTGAAATTGAATTGAATTTAACCATCAGATCATTGATTAACTAGGTGTGCGAGTGTGTTCTGACCCCCTGCTGTCTGCGGGTCTCCGTAGATGGTGAAGGGGGGTGAATGTGCTCACCTCTCCCCGTTAGTCAGACGGGGCGACACGCGGCATGGGCGTGGAACCGTGCGCGGATCCGACGGACGGATCCAACTCAGTCCATCTCTTTTGGAGGTTCACGTGAGGAAAAGCGGTCTGGTCTGCGTCGGTCCAGACCCTCTGTCGGCTGCAGGGGAGGCGGAGCTGCAGGTCCTGCTGGACGTTAGCTTTTCATCTGCACACATACATTGACACCAGTGTCGGTTCAAACAACAGGTTTAATGTCTCATTCATACTACTGAGTTCTCACACGCACGCACGCACGCACGAAGAACTTATCATTCAAAACTGAGATCACTCATTCAAATGTGTGAATTTCTGCCAGTGCCACTGGTGCGGGATGGAAGGACCCATGTGCAGGCAGCCAGGCGGGGTTCAAAACTCATTTATTTGCAGGTAACGGGAATGCAGGGATACAGGAATGGGCAGAGCTGAGGCAGGCCAGGACACACTAGCAGAGCACACGGACAGACCCACAACGAACCGACACGACACACCAGGGGAGCAGGGCTTCAGTAGGGGGCAGGACAGATGATACCCATTAGGGCGGTAACGAGTGAGGCAAGAACAAGAGGGCAAACAGAAAACAGGAAGAGAGGACATGCAAAAATGAGCAAACCAAAACCAGCCCAGAGCGCCCCCACATGGCCGGAGGGGCACAGGGCGAAACCATTTGTTTATATGAAGCTGTATCTTTGTGTCTTTGCTGTGTGTTGTGTTGCTCAGAGTAAATGTTGCTTGGTGTCCACAGAGAGAAGAAGAGCAGTGATGTCTGTGAGGAGCAGCCAGAAAGATCCAGAAGCGTCGCTGCACCAAGTAAGAGTGGACATGTGTCTCTGAGGGACTGGTTTGTTGGACTTGTTGTGTTGTAGAGTCAGGAAAGTTTGTTGTTTGTGTGAAGTCTCATTGTTGTTGTCTTTGAGCAGGTGTTGGTCTGCAGCAGCTTCTAGAAGAACATAAGAAGAGTCTGAGGAGGAGATGTGAACGTGTGACTGAAGGAAGTGATGAAGCAGGAGGAGGAAGCCTCCTCAACAGGATCGACACTGAGCTCCACATCACAGAGGGACTCAGTGAGGAGCTTCAGAGGGAACCTGAGCTGAAGCAGCTGGAGACAGCTTCCAGGAAGGAGAGCCTCCATCACACTGCCATCAGGGTTCAGGACATCTTCAAAGCCTCGGCCCAGCAGGTCAGACACATCCGAGTGGTTCTGACCAGCGGCGTGGCCGGCAGTGGAAAAACCTTCTCGGTGCACAAGTTCAGTCTGGACTGGGCCGAGGGCCTGGAGAACCAGGATGTCAGTGTGCTGGTGGTGCTCTCCTTCAGGGAGCTGAACCTGCTGGGAGAGCGGCCGTACAGTCTCCTCTCGCTGCTGGCTGTTTTCCATCCCACGCTCCAGAGGGTGACGGCAGAGGAGCTGGCCGTCTGCAAGCTGCTGTTCATCTTGGACGGCCTGGATGAAAGCAGACTTTCTCTGGACTTCAACAGTAGCCAGCGGCTGCTTGACGTCTCCCAGCAGTCTTCAGTCAGCCTGCTGATCGCTAACCTCATCCGGGGGGATCTGCTGCCCTCGGCTCGGGTCTGGATCACTTCCCGACCGGCGGCGGCCCATCAGATCCCTCCAACAAGTGTGGACAGACTGACAGAAGTGCGAGGCTTCACTGACGCCCAGAAGGAGGAGTACTTCAGGAGGAGGCTGAGTGATGAGGAGCTGAGCAGCAGAATCATCTCCCACATCCAGACCTCCAGGAGCCTCCACATCATGTGTGGAATCCCAGTCTTCTGCTGGATCACTGCTACAGTTCTGGAGCACATGTTGAGCAGCGAGCAGAGAGGAGAGCTGCCCCAGACCCTGACTGACATGTACTCCCACTTTGTGCTGGTTCAGACACACAGGAAGAAGCTCAAGTACCATGAAGGACCTGAGACGGGTCCACAGGAGCTGACGGAGGCTGACAGGGAGCTTCTTCTGAAGCTGGGCAGGATGGCCTTGGAACATCTGGAGAAAGGAAACATGGTGTTCTACCAAGAAGACCTGGAGCAGTGTGGTATGGATGTGACTGAGGCCTCGCTGTTCTCTGGAATCTGGGCTCAGATCTTCAGAAGAGAGTCTGTGATCTTCCAGAAAGTCGTCTACAGCTTCGTCCATCTGAGTGTTCAGGAGTTTCTGGCTGCAGTCTTCATGTTCCACTGTTTCACCAGCGGGAAGACAGACGTACTGAAGACCTTCATCGGAGAGGAAGATGAGGATGAGGATTTTGCATTTGCATCTTGGATCTTTCAGATCGAGGATGATGATGATGATGATGATGATACTTTCCAGTCTTTGGACAAATTCTTGATGAAGGTTCTTGAGAAATCCCTCAGGAGTCAGAACGGCTACCTGGACCTGTTTGTCCGCTTCCTTCATGGCCTCTCTCTGAAATCCAACCAGCGACTCTTAGAAGGTCTGCTGGGTCGGACAGAGATCAGTCCAGAAACCATCCAGAGAGTCATCCAGAACCTGAAGGAGATCTACAGTGATAAAATGCCTCCTGAGAGAAGCATCAACATCTTCCACTGTCTGACGGAGATGAAGGACCTCTCAGTTCATCAGGAGATCCAAGAGTTCCTGAAGTCAGAGAACAGATCAGAGAAGAGACTCTCTGAGATCCACTGCTCAGCTCTGGCTGACATGCTGCAGATGTCAGACCAGGTCCTGGAGGAGTTGGACCTGGAGAAGTACAACACATCAAAGGAGGGACGACGGAGACTGATCCCAGCTGTGAGGAACTGCAGGAAGTTTCGGTGAGTCCACATGTCCTGATCAATATCTCAGTGATGTTTGTAGGAAGTACTTCCTGTAGTTACTCTGTGGAGATGTTCCTCAATGATCCGTCATGAAGAAACTCCAGCTACAACAAATGATGATTTTGATCGTCAACTCATCAGATCATGGAGCACAAACCATGAAAAGGCTATTATTCAGGTATTCAAAATTAGTTGTTTTTTTTTTTCTTCTATAGATTCAATTGATTACTTAATTAACCCATTCATCCTTCTTCAACCGGTTATCCGGGTCCAGGTCTCAGGGGCAGAAGTCTAAGCAGAGATGCCCAGACTTCCCTGTCCCCAGACACTTCCTCTAGCACTTCCCGTAGGACCCCAAGGCGTTCCCAGGCCAGTCGAGAGACATAGTTTCTCCAACGTGTCCTCGGTCTTCCCCGGGGTCTCCTCCTGGTGTGACATGCCCAGAAAACGTCCCCCGGGAGGTGTCCAGGAGGCATCCTAAAAAGGTGCCCGTGCCTCCTCAGCTGGCCCCTGTCAATGTGGAGGAGTAGCGGGCTCTCCTCCGAGCTCCTCCCTGGTGACTGAGCTCCTCACCCTATCTCTAAGGGCAATAGTATATGTCTGCAGTCGGATGCTGCACGAATACGAACCACACGAATACGACCCTACACTTCTGGCAAGTTTAGACCACTTTCTAAAGAGACCGCCATCTACCGGAGCCTGCACGAATACGCCCTGAATGAATACTCCTCACACGAGAGCGCCACCTACCGTAGGCTGCACGAATACGCCCTGCACGAATACGGCCCTACCGCAATTTACGTTTTAAATTGGGTTCGGGTTAGGGTTAGGGTTGTAAGTATATTTTGAGTGAATTCACCAATTTAAAATGTAAATTGCGGTAGTGCCGTATTCGTGCAGGCTTCAGTAAGTGGCGCTCTCTTTAGAAAGTGGTCTCAACTTGCCGGAAGTGTAGGGTCGTATTCGTGCGGGTTGTATTTGTGCAGCATCCGGCTGCAGCCATAACCTTCTCTCTAAGGGAGCGCCCAGCCACCCTACTTAGGAAGCTCATTTCAGTCACTTCTATCCGGGATCTTGTCGTTTCGGTCATGACCCAAAGCTCATGACCATAGGTGAGGGTGGGAACGTCGATTGACGGGTAAATCGAGAGCTTTGCCTTTCGGCTCAGCTCCCTCTTCACGACAGTAGACCGATATGACGACTGCATCACTGCAGCTACTGCACTGATCCGCCCGTCAATCTCAAGCTCCATCCGTCCCCCACTAGTGAACAAGACCCCAAGATACTTAAACTCCTCCACTTGGACCAGGGTCTCTCCACCGTTCTTCTTCCAGTCGAGGACCATGGCCCTGGTTTTGGAGGTGCTGGTCCTCATCCCTGTCGCTTCACTCTCGGCTGCAAACCACCCCAGTGCATGCTGCAGTTCCAGGTTCAGTGGAGCCAACAGGACATCATCATCTGCAACAAGCAAAGATAAAATCCTGTGGTCAAGTCGGACCCCCTCCAGCCCCTGGCTGCACCTAGAAATTCTATCCATAAAGATTATGAACAGAACCGGTGACAAAGGGCAGCCCTGCCGGAGTCCAGCATGCACCGGGAACAGGTCTGACTCATTGCCGGCAATGCGGACCAGACTTCTGCTTGTCACCTGAACTTGTTTGGCGAACTCCCATGAACCCTTCAGCACCCTATGGAGGATATAGAGCTGGTCCAGTGTTCCACAAACAGGATGAAAGCCGCATTGTTCCTCCTGAATCCAAGGTTCAACTATCGGGTGAATCCTCCTCTCCAGTGCCCTGGCATACACTTTCCCAGGGAGGCTAAGGAAAGTCTATGCAGGGTACTGGAAAGGAGGAGGATGGAGCCAGGCCTGGGGTTGGGGCTCGCAAGCAAGTACCCGGTGGCAGGGCCTTGGCCCACGGGGCCCGGCTGGGCCCAGCCCGAAGGGGCAACGTGGGCCAACCCTCCGGCGGACCCAGCACCCGCCAAGGGAACCGTCGGGGCCGGGTGCAATGTGGTTTGGATGGCAGCCGATGGTAGGGTGCCTGGCAACCCAATCCCCAGATACAGGGACTGGCTTCACTTAATTAATAAAAATGAAAATCAGAAAATTTTGAAACATTTTTTAAATCAAATTGCTGTTTCAAAATGCCACTTATTAGTAGCTTTCAAAAAATTCTATATTCTCAAGTTATTTTCTCAAACTTTCAATCTTCTTATTCCTGTTAGATTCATTGTGGTCTGTAATTCTTCAAATAAATTTGAAATGTTCAAGAACATTTTTAAGGGAGTATGAGTAATAATTGATTTTCTCCATGAATTTACAGTGTTCTACTTCACCAACATCATCATCAACTAGTTTGTACATGTTCAGTCCACCTCAGTGCGTACAAACAGGACAACCAATGCATTTTTTGAACTGAGCAGCAACTGAAGACACTTTTTGTTCTTCAGTGAAGCGATGAAGCGAAGCCATGAGAGCTGTTCAGTCACTCGGACCTCTGTCAGATGTTCAGAAACTGTTTTTCAAGGAGCAGGACATCCAACCCCGCTCCACACCTTCTCTTCAACATTTAGAACTCAGGACATGATGAAAACATCTGGAGCTCAATGTTCTCTCCTTCGTGTGCACATGAAGCCAAAGTCAAACGCTGAAGCTCTGATAGCAAACAGGAGGAATCCGACAGTGTCCTCTCTCAAAGCAACTTCCTGTCTTCTCCTCTGTGTCTTTACAGAATTTTTCACTGTAGGCTGGTTGACTTTGACTATGAAATGATCTCCTCAGCTCTGAAGTCTGACCCCTCCCATCTGAAACATCTGGACCTGAGTAACAACAAACTGAAGGATTCATCAGTGAAGATTCTGTTTTCTGGACTGGAGAGTCCAAACTGTAAACTGGAGACTCTGAGGTCAGTTCACTGTCTGAAGTTAGTCTGTTGCAGTCAATGAATCAAGAGTTGTCCAGTCACAGGAAACTTTGCTTTGTTTCCTCATGTTTGTTGTTAAACTCAGCTCATGTGTGTCCATGAAAAAGAGCAGAAGTCCTCGGTGTGTAGCTGCTGTGTGAGCTGGAGATCTGATATGTGTGTGGAAAGAGCTCTTCTCCTCCTGTTGGCTTCAGCTGTTTGGACTTTACATTTCTAAACTCTTCCAGTCTGAACCTCCTTCAGCTCTCAATGACTTCATCATCAAACTTTGTCCTCTAATCTCACTTCTTTCTCTCTTTATTCAGGTTGGAGGACTGCAGGATGTCAGAGATCAGCTGTTATTCTGTGACCTCAGCTCTGAAGTCCAACCCCTCCCTCCTGAAACATCTGGAACATCTGGACCTGAGTGTGAACCATCTGCATGATTCGGCAGTTGAGCAGCTGTGTGGTTTTCTGCAGAGTCCACTCTGTCGTCTGCAGACTCTGAGGTCAGACTCCATGTTTGAGTGTGTTTCAGTAAAGTTGTGTTGACACTAAAGGTCAGACATCAGGCTGATCTGAGAGTGATCCACACTGAGGATCTCCAGGAGAAACGGAGAAGAGGTCGCAGGGCTTGAATTTCATTTTCCCAAATGGGGCTGTTGGGGTGGGGTTAAAGGGATTACCCCCCTACCAGTTTCACATGAGGAGAGATTTATACTCTTCAGGGGGAATAATATACTTGAGCCTAACTTTCAGTCTTCCATTGAGTTCCACTGAAAAGGGGCGGAGTCCACGAGGTCATGTGATGTATTCAATCCTGTTCTTCAATAATTTATTCCTATCTCATTGTAATCCAGCATTGTAATCCAGACCACAGAAACCGAGTCCGCAGTGTATCCAGACCAAGTCAAAACCGAGACCATACCAAATTTAACGGAACCATTTTATTAAACACTGATTCAATGTAGTTTTTAGACAAGTGTCCTGACAACCTGTCTGGTTCTGTCCAAGACACACTGCGTTTAAATCTCCTTTCCACCATCTCAGAAGTTGAGATGTTGTTCCGCCTCGTGATGTTGGAGGATGAACGAATTGTTCAAAACGAGCTTGTTGGTTGGTGGCTCCCCCTACTGGTCTCCTGTGAAAGCTCACTGTCGTAAACATTCACCCCCGCCTCCGCGCACAGGGAGCGTCCCACTCCGATTTCCTTTTTTTCCACTGGTCAGACAAAGGTTTTTTCTGACTTTTGGTTCTGCCATGCGTGAGCACCTCAGGGTGGCGTTGCTACCGCGAGCAAGGGGTTCATGGTTTTTTTACGCACTTTTATACTTGTACTCCCATATGAGTGCCATAAACGAGGCTTGTTCTCGCGAGATGTAGTTGAGTCCGCTCCTCGGAAAGTTGCAAGTGCTGTTTTCAGGACACAGACACCGGGGGGAGGGGAGGGACCGGAGAATCACTGCACCAAGTCGTTGTTTACCCACACAGGGATTCTAAAAACATTTATTGAGACAAAAAAGTTGCATAGTTCTGCTTTAAAAAAGAATTGAAATCATAATTTCTGTGTTTTTTTTACTGTTGGTGAAGATTTGTGCTCGTGCACCATGTTCACTCACATCCTGTGCACCTCCTGGGGTCTGAGCCCCCCCAGTCCTTAAAGGGATACTTCAACATTTTGGCAAATTGGCCCATTTAGCGCAATTGCTCAGTCATTTCGAGCAGCATACTTACTTTTTTTTGTGAGGGCGAGCTGTTGTTTATTCAGACGTGAGTCGGGGAAGGTTTTTGGGACGGACACAATGGAAGTGGATGGTATTTTTGGTTCCCCCTCGTCAAACTCATCAAATAAACAATCCAACAACCCCAAAACACTTTGGTGGACACGTGATAATCCGCACATTCACTACGTTGTGAAATATTAATGCAAAATTACCAGATTGAGTTGTTTATGCGAAGATTGCTAAAACGGAACTACTTACTAAACGTGGTGTCTGGGCGTAGTGATTTCAAAAGAAAAAGTAGTTCCCAGTATTTGCTTCAGTGTCGTAACGCTACAATATTATTTGTTGGTGTTCCACAGCGTAGTGAATGTGCGAATTATAACATGTCCACCAAAGTGTTTTGGGGTTGTTGGATTGAGTATTTGATGAGTTTGACGAGGGGGAACCAAAATACCATTCACTTCCATTGTGTCCGTCCCGAAAACCTTCCCCGACTCACGTCTGAATAAACAACAGCTCGCCCTCACCAAAAAAGTAAGGATGCTGTTTGAAATGACTAAGGAATTGCGCTAAATGGGCCAATTTGCCAAAATGTTGAAATATCCCTTTAAAACCTACTGATGCCCCTGGCTGTCAACATGAAGACTCACTACTCACTGATCACGGAGCAGAAGCAGAAATCATTGGTGAATCATGTGACAGCAGTTTGATTCTTGGCTCTTTCAGAGTGATGACACACAATTTAATAAGTAAGACTGCCTCATAACGCCTGGTCTCCAGACTGAGACTGGTCTTCAGTACAACACTACCTATCTCTGTTAAATATGAATCATTATTGATCACTGAACAGTCTATAAATGTGATTCCCAACAATAGAACTGAGATGTGTGTGAAAAGAGCTCTTCTCCTCCTGTTGGCTTCAGCTGTTTGGACTTTACATTTCTAAACTCTTCCAGTCTGAACCTTCTTCAGCTCTCAGTGACTTCAAAATAAAACTCTGCCCTCTAATCTCACTTCTTTCTCTCTTTATTCAGGTTTGAGGACTGCAGTTTTTCAGAGATCAGCTGTTCTTCTGTGGTCTCAGCTCTGATGTCCAACCCCTCCCTCCTGAAACATCTGGAACATCTGGACCTGAGTAGGAACCCTCTGCAGGATTCAGCAGTTTCTCAGCTGTGTGGTTTTCTGCAGAGTCCACTCTGTGGTCTGCAGACTCTGAGGTCAGGCTCCATGTTTGAGTGTGTTTTAGTAAAGCTGTGTTGACACCAACCTTGGCTGTTGACATGTCCTCCACTGGGCTCTGCTTCTGTTTGGTCTTCACATCAATTCAGCTCTCTCTTAAAGATCAAATCAGGGAGAAGAAGAACCGTAGTTCTTCGTTCAGTTCCTCGGAGCTCCAGTCTTCTTCAGAAGAACAAATGAACAGCAAGGATCAGTCTGATCAGTCTCATCTAAAGAGGATTAACTCCTCACTTCAACTGTGATTTACAACTAAAGTTAAAAACAAATGACTCATCAAATGAAGAAGGATTTAGAATTCCTTGTAGAAGAAGTTGCAGTTGTTGAATTTCATTTTCCAAAATGGGGCCGATGGGGTGGAGGTAAAGGGACTGCCCCCTACCAGCTTCATATGAGGAGAGATTGAGACACTGGTTTCAGTTTCGTCTGGATGGGCTGATGTTATGTGTGGATATACATTACAAACTGAAAATTAACACGGTTGATAGACAGCAGCTTCTCTGCTGACATTACTGTTAAGTTGCCATAGACCGTAGAATGGCAACTTAACAGCAATCTTAGCAACGTCCCCACCCTCACCTGTGGTCATAAGCTGTGGTTCCTGATCAAAAGGACAAGATCCCGGATACAAGCGGCTGAAATGAGCTTCCTCCGTAGGGTGGCTGGACGCTCCCTTAGAGATAAGGTGAGGAGGTACTCCTCCAATTGAGAGGAGCCAGCTGAGGAGGCTCGGGCACTTCTTTAGGATGCCTCCTGAACGCCTCCCTGGGGGGGAGTTGCTGGAGAGACTATGTCTTGCGGCTGGCCTGGGAACGCCTTGCGATCCTCCCTGAAGAGCTGGAGGAAGAGTCTGGGGACAGGGAAGTCTGGGCATCTCTGCTGAGACTGCTGCCCCCGCGACCCGGTACCGGATAAGCGGTGGAAGATGGATGGATGAACCGTTGAATTAATATTGAGGGTCGGGGTAACACCACGCTACATTTGTGTGTCTCTTCATGGTTGGACATTAATTTTTAGTTTTCCCTCGAAGAAGAGCAGTGTGGTACAGCTGGCCAGGACAGTTAGAGGATAATATTCCAGCAGTGTCGTCCCAAATAGACACTTCCCAAATAGATGCATCCATTTGTAAAAGATGCATTTCAGGGCAATTTCTGGTGAAGATATTGTTGTATTATCAGCTCATCACCACAGAAGCCCTGAAAACACTTTATTTGTCCTCTGTTTTAACCTGATCATGAGCCATTTGGGACGTGTCCATCTCAGACGGATCCAATCCAATCCAACTTTATTTCTAAAGCACTTTAAAAACAACAGAGTTGACCAAAGTGCTGAACACGACAAATAAAATTACAGTAAAAATAACAATAAAATAGTAAAATAACAGACACATAAAAAGTCAAACAACTCTTCCTGTATTGAAAGGCCAGGGAGAAAAGGTGAGTTTTAAGAGCGGACTTAAAAACAGGAAGTGAGTCTATCTGTCTAAGATACAAGGGTAGATCATTCCATAGATTTGGACCCACACTGGCAAAAGCACGGTCTCCTCTCGTTCGAAGATCCGTATCGAGAGTAGTCAGCAAGGACTGGCCTGCTGACCGGGCTGGGGCAACTCTGATACTTGGGAGCGAGACCATGAAGACATTTAAAAACAAGTAAGATAATTTTAAAATCAAGATGATAAGAAACAGGGAGCCAGTGCAAGGACTTTGAAATTGGTGAAATGTGCTCTCGCTTTTTAGTGCCTGTTAAAAGCCGAGCAGCAGCATTCTGAGGCTGATCAGACCATGTTCAGGCTGTTTACAGTGTATTTCCTGTTCCATGGTGAATGTCAAACTTGGTGGTGAGGCTGTGACCACACCCTCAGAGTCTTGAGGAAGATTTTGATGAACTTCACTCACCAATACAGTTTCTGTTAAGTGGAAAAATTTCAGGGCATTTGATATCATCCCCGAGGCCGGTGGTTCTCAATAGGAGGCCCCCGGGCCGCATCTGGTCCACCGGCCTCCTTGTTTCCCCTAAAGTGTAATTCCTGCACATGGTTTGGTTTGGTTTGCACGAGCATCATGTACATGTCAGGTTTGAGCAGAGCTGCAACCCTGAAACAGGTGGACAAGAGACACACCAGCAAAAGGAAGCAGGCAGAGACAGACATGAGTTTTCCTCATGAGTGGAGAGACAGCTGACTCCATCAGGGCAGCTTCCTTCATCTCCGAAGACCTGCTCACCTCCAAGCTTCTTATTAGAAAATTGGTGGGCGGTTACAACTGATGGTATAAATTCCTTTCTGGTTACACAAGCCCACAGTAGCTTACAGCGCGGTACTCACATGCAGCGTCGGAGCATGGAGTGTCGGGTCGGAGTGCCCCTTGCACGGCCTTGTACGTAACCGCGGCGCACAGACGACGCCATGACTGCATTTGCACTTCATGCCACTCGGTGCGCTGTTTGCATGTTCAACCTTATTTTACACAGACACCACAGAGGAAGAAGGGCGCCGCAGCCGCTGCAGGCTCTCTCTGCATCAAGACGTGGTAAAATGTTCATTGATGCGATGCACCGTTTTTTCAATAAAAGAGAAGAACTGAACGATCGTTTCCGCAAATTTTCTTTACGTCGTATCAATTAAACTGTATCACAAGTAGTTTGTGGACTCAAAAGACCAAGATTCCTTGCAGATAGAACATGCGCAGAACAGTATTTCCTGTCCTTTTCGACCGGGTTTTTAAATATGAATATGAGCACATTCAGGGTTTTGCACGTGTTTATATGGCTGTGCGCCATGTAATGTATCATTTCATCAATATTCCAGTTAATAAAGAGTTTTTGCCTTGATATAAACGTACTTAATCTCGCGGCATTGCGATCTCGCGAGATCTCGTGACACGAGATCTCGTCCCATCCCTATTAATTATTATATTGATTCTCATGAGTCAATCTACAACCCGCGACCCGACCCGCAAGCTATTTTTCCCACCCAGATCCGAACCCGAAAAAAAAAAAAAAGCTTTTTAAAACCATCCGCAAATCAGCTGTTTTTGCGGGTACCCGACCCAGTGCAGGACTCTGCCTGGTGGAGCCATGGAGAGATGAATTCTCTTGTTTTAATTGATTGGAGAAGATAATTATAAATTCGTTTTATAAATTTTGTGTTATTGCCTTGCACAATTCTTCCCCAGTACCCAATCATTCTTTGTTTAACAGTGATACCTATGGGGAACCTACCCAGTTCTCCTTATATCATATTGTTGCAGGTGTTTGTTTTCACTCTCAGCATGTTCTTTAAGAAGCGCAGGTACAGTCTTTCAAGTAACTCAGTAGTTTCAAATCCCCAGACTTCACAGGCATACAGCATAACTGAGGTAACCAGCTTGTCAAAGAGATCTAGAATGACCTCTAGTGACAAGTCATGTTTCTGCGCTTTGCCTGGACAGTGAATATTGCTCTATTAGCTGCATCATGCAACCCTTTAATAGCTGGCTTCAATGACCCATTATGTTTCAATGTAACTCCTAAATATTTGAAACAAGGCACAACCTCTAACTGATTTCCATCACACATAAAGTTAAATTCATTGGCGTGATACTTCCTGTGGCCGAATACTGAGATTTTAGTTTTTGTGCCTTGTTAGAATTCATAGTTCAGTGTATCTTATCACATCAACAAATTGGTCCCCAGTTCCAATGAAAAGGGGCGGAGTCCACGAGGTCATGTGATGTATTCAATCCTGTTCTTCAATAATTTATTCCTATCTCATTGTAATCCAGCATTGTAATCCAGACCACAGAAACCCAGTCCGCGGTGTATCCAGACCGAGTCAAAACCGAGACCATATCAAATTCAACGGAACCATTTTATTCAACACTGATTCAATGTAGTTTTTAGACAAGTGTCCTGACAACCTGTCTGGTTCTGTCCAAGATGCACAATGTTTAAATCTCCTTTCCACCATCTCAGTAGTTGAGATGTTGTTTGGCCTCGTGATGTTGGAGGATGAACAAATCGTTCAAAACTCGCTCATTGGTTGGTGGCTAACAGCTAAGCTAACAGCCTGCTGCTTTTACGAAGTGTGGCCCTTAAAGGTCTAATACAGGATTTTCTTGAAAAGACAAAGCCAAACGTCTGTTACTCACTTTTTGAAAAACGCGCATGCACCAGACCATCCGCCCGGCTCTCCTGCTTCTCCCAGGAAACGCCTATAATGGTGGAAGCGTGCGAGCACGACCTCTTCTTCTCCGGGAGTGCACGGCTCTGTTTACAGTTTCTGCGATCGGCCTCGCTCATAAAGCTTATTTTCCGAAACAGATATAGTTTCATTAGGCCAGACTCGCCATCGGTAAGTAGCTCCTTGCTGAAACCGAAGCTCACGGCTACATAAACACTCTGAATGCGCAATACGCAGAACGTGATTGGGAGCGAGCACACAACGGCTTGACGAAAGCAGCTCGTCAGAATGATTGACAAACAGACCCACCAGGTATTTTGATGATCCACCCGGAACTCAAAGCAAATAGAAAATCTTGTATTACACCTTTAAAGCAGCAGGGAGCTCACACAGCACAGCAGGTTATTTACTGTCGCAGAGGTTTTCAAACACTGATCACTGAGCAGAAGCAGAAATCATTGGTGAATCATGTGACAGCAGTTTGATTCTTGGCTCTTTCAGAGTGATGACACACAATTTAATAAGTAACACTGCCTCATAACGCCCGGTCTCCAGACTGAGACTGGTCTTCAGTACAACACTACCTCTCTCTGTTAAATATGAATCATTATTGATCACTAAACGCTCTATAAATGTGATTGCCAACATGAGCACTTCTCCTCCTGTTGGCTTGAGCTGTTTGGACTTTACATTTCTAAACTCTTCCAGTCTGAACCTTCTTCAGCTCTCAGTGACTTCAACATAAAACTCTGTCCTCTAATCTCACTTCTTTCTCTCTTTATTCAGGTTGGAGGGCTGCGATTTGTCAGATATCAGCTGTTCTTCTGTGGCCTCAGCTCTGAAGTCCAACCCCTCCCTCCAGAAACATCTGGAACATCTGGACCTGAGTGTGAACGATCTGCAGGATTCAGCAGTTTCTCAGCTGTGTGGTTTTCTGGAGAGTCCACTCTGTCGTCTGCAGACTCTGAGGTCAGACTCCATGTTTGAGTGTGTTTCAGTAAAGTAGTGTTGACACTAAAGGTCAGACATCAGGCTGATCTGAGAGTGATCCACACTGAGGATCTCCAGGAGAAACGGAGCTTCTTCTCTGGTCTTTAGTCCTGTGACTGTGGCAGAGCCGTGTGCAGCTCCACATTTCAAAGCTTGCTAGAAGGGATTGCCCCCCTACCAGTTTCACATGAGGAGAGATTTATTCTCTTCAGGGGGAATAATATGCTTGAGCCTAACTTTCAGTCCTCCATTGTCCATTCATACCTCAGAACAACAGACGGCTAAACTCTTCTCTTCTTTCTCTCTGGGCTGCATCAGTGGCTCCTCTTCTCTCCATGTTCTCGTCCGGGGGGGGTCTAACGTGTTTTAGTTCAGGGCCCACATCCAGCTCAGTTTCATCTTGAGTGTCCCGCAGCAGTAAAATAGAGATAAAATGATCTTTAAATTGAAGTTTTAATTTTTTGTTGTTGTGCTGCAGAGTATACATGATACAAATGTGTATTTTCACCAAACAAAACAATTTCTACAGAAAATGTCGACAATCTCAACAAATAGATACTTTCCAGATGATGCTTCCCTTTGTAAAAGATGCATTTCAGGGTAAATTCTGGTCAAAATATTGTTGTATTATCAGGTCACAGAAGCCCTGAAAATACTTTATTTGTCCTCCGTTTTGCCGTGATCATGAGCCATTTGGGACGCATCCATCTCAGACGGATCCATTCATAAAGATGAATTTCAGGACAAATTCTGGTCTAGATCATTTTGCTTTATCAATTCCAGTAGTGTCCTTCACCCCCCCATGCTCACGGGCTCGGACCCTAATTCATAGTTCAGTGTGTCTCATGATATCCACTTAATTGGGACTCCCTTGAGAAAGAGGTTTTTAATCTCAGTGGGACCTACCTGGTTAAATAAAGGTTAAATAAATAAAAAATAAATTGGCTCTGATCCTGGATTGAATCTGAACCTTCTTCAGCTCTCAATGACTTCAGCATCAAACTTTGTCCTCTAATCTCACTTCTTTCTCTCTTTGTTCAGGTTGTGGTACTGCAGGATGTCAGAGATCAGCTGTTCTTCTGTGGCCTCAGCTCTGAAGTCCAACCCCTCCCTCCTGAAACATCTGGATCATTTGGATCTGGGTTACAACCCTCTTCAGGATTCAGGAGTTTCTCAGCTGTGTGGTTTTCTGGAGAGTCCACTCTGTCGTCTGCAGACTCTGAGGTCAGTTGACTGTCTGTTCCTGTTGTAGAAGGAGAAATGTTTGTCAGCAGCTGTGATCTGAGACTCTGATCCTGCAGTGAGAGAGTGGACTGAGCTCAGCAGCAGCTGACTGGTGTGTGTGGACATGAGGAGGAGTGTGAATGTTGTGCTGACATGTGGATGATGTGTGTGATGAAGATCCACAACAACAGAGCAGCTCATTGATCAGGACTCAGTAATGTGGAGCTGCTCATTTCTCCATCAACACATCTGATTGGTTCCTCCTCAGTGATTCTGCTGCTTTCTCTCTTTATTCAGGTTGTGGAACTGCAGTTTGTCAAAGATCAGCTGTTCTTCTCTGGTCTCAGCTCTGAAGTCCAACCCCTCCCACCTGAAAGACCTCGACCTGGATTGGAACCGTCTGCGGTCTCCAGATGTGCAGCAGCTGGTTGATCTCCAGCAGAGTCCAGACTGCAGCCTGCAGACTCTGAGGTCAGTAGATGGTTGGAGTGAGTCCATGCTGCTTTCAGCAGGTTTGGACTAAACACAGTCAGTGTGAGAACAAAGATCCAGTGTTTGACTCTCAGTGAGGCTGTGAGAGGAGAACGCTGAGCAGCTCCAGGATTGGACAGCAGAGGACACACAGTCAGCCAATCAGAGGAGCCACAGGCTTGTTGTGTTGGTGTGACAGTGGTGGTCCTTCATGAGCTCTGAGCTGCTGACTGCTGCTCTGAACAGGACTGAAGTCCTCACTGCTTCACAGAGACTCTGATCATCTCCTCTCATCTCTCTGCAGGTGGAGCAGATGGCAGAGCTTCATCCAGCAGTGAGCGACAGAGGAACCAGCAGAAGATCTGCAGTGTGAAGAGCTGTGAGAGTCCAGCATCGAACCAGGGTTCCTCTGAATGTGACTCACTGGTTAACAGGAGAGTTCCATGTTAAAACAGTTGCAGATCTGTTCCAGACAAAGACAGATGGTGTTTGACTCCATGAATCAGTTTATAATAATGACAGACTTCAGAGCTTTGCTTCAGTAACAGTGAAGCTCCTTTTCTGACCAAATCAAATGATTCCTGGATTCCATCAGTGGATCCTGAACACTGTGTCTACATATCCAGGTCTGGAGTCAAGAAGTCAAGTCTGCTTCAGAGAATCTGCCTGGGATTGGAAAATGGCTTGTTTGTAGAAAAAAAAAAAAGCTGATGAACAAAAAGAAATTCAATTTGGTTTCGATATGCCTGTTTGTACATGTGTGTGTTGGTGTGCAGCAGGGGTGGACAGCACCGTTTGTCTGCTCTCGATGTGTGTGTGTCTTTGTCTGGTTGTTTGTTGATTTGTGTGAGTGTGTTCTGTCAAAACCACCTGTGAGCTGGCTCCGCCTCCCAGGCCCCATCAAGGAGGAGAAAGACCAGTTGGAACTAACCACCTGGTCCATGTCCCCAGCCGGCTGGGTGTGGGGGAAACACCTGTGTTGCAGCCTTCCTGCACATGAAGCAGGTCACAGCTCTCCCGAACTGGTTATGAAACGAGGTGTTCCTCTCTGGGATTAATCTGTGCAAAAGAACAACTGTGGATGGACAGCTGGTAAGCCCTGCAATAACCGGGGGTTGTGTCAATATCTCTGCTGGCTTAAAGGAGAAATGTTTGTTCTGGAGTGCCTGGGACATTTTGGTTTCAAATGCAAACTTGAAGTTTCATGATTTTTTTCCCCCCCATTGAACTGCAAAGTTTGTGCTGATCACAAGATTTAAACAAGAATCAATACTTATTTAAGATGTTGATGAAGTTTAAGTGGAAAAAGTCACTAAAAAGGAACTTTAAGAGAACGCCCTGTGGAAACGCTTTTGATGTATTAATGCATTTGTTTGCTACCTCTGTTTAAACTAAGTTAAAGTTTTAAGATTACGTCAATATTCTTTAGTTCTTGATAGCCAGATCGTTATTAGTCGTCATAGTACTTTGAATGCAACTGTGACCGAGTAATTCGTCAACCAAAAAAAATGTCCAAAGAAAATGAAACCTGGATACCCAAAACAATTACTATAGAGCTCTCTAAAAAAGAAAAGTTAAAAATGTGATCCTCAAGTGGCATGTGTGCTGGATGACGGTGCTGGACCTGTCCTGGGACCCTGAGGTAACGGCTTGACTCCGGTCCACTCGCTCCGTGAGCAGGAAGACCGAAGTGATGACTTCAAATGTGAAATGCAAGACGGCTCGTGGAGACCGACTACTGCTCGGTCATGTCTTCTCCCCACGCAGTGTTCAAGCAGTGCATGCGTGTTTGTGTGTGTGTGTGTGTAGTAGTAGTAAATTTATTTCAGGCGAAATGTAACCATAGTCACAAAGGACAAGCCATTTTCAAACAAAAACAAAATGGGCGAAAACAGAAAAACAAAAACAAAAAAATAAATAAAAAAATAAATAAATGTCCTGTACACTAAATCAGGCTGCCTGAAAGGGAGTGGGGAGAAGAAAAAACTTTTAACCCCACCCCTAATCCACATTTCTCAATCACAATCACTGCCACTTCTACCAACAGAAAAAGAACAAAATAAGCCGAGTTTGAAATCATAAACTTAAACGTGTATACATCCTTGTTGAAAAGGATGTATAAAATTCTTTATTGCTAAGCTCATGCGCACTGTGAATCGAATTAGAACTTCTGTGAAATTAACTTGTGTTACAATGCTGCATTGTATTATTGACACCAGGCACCGCCACTTCAATTCCCTTCATACCATACCCCGTTCGTACAACCACACATAAGCGTATGTGGATTAAACAGATTAACTCAGTTTCAAAATGTGCCAAAAAAAAAAAAAAGGAAAATAAAAAAACAGACCAACTTATTGGTGTCCTGCACTGTGCATTAAAAGAGGCAAGATTTGGATACTGCTGTCAGAAGAGGGTACTCTTCAAACACCAGTCCGCCTCTTGCTAATCCTGTAGATATTTAGATGTGCTGTTAGTGGCTTTGTGTGTGCTGAACTGTGCATTAAAAGGAGCAGGTGGTTTAGGTGATCTGATACCAGGAGGAAGTCTCAGTCGCCTCCTGCTCGCCCTATCCTTTGTGTATTTAATTTCCTCATTTTTCTAATTGCTGAAAGACTGGCACAAAAAGGGATGGTACTTGAGACTGAAGTGTGTGTGTGTGTGTGTGTGTGTGTGTGTGTGTGTGTGTGTGTGTGTGTGTGTGTCTGTGTGTGTGTGTGTGTGTGTTTGTGAAAAAAATCTGAGACTCCATTAAGTTGACAGCTCAGCACCATGGACAGCACCCTGCGTGCAGGCATGTGGGTGAGCTTCAGGCAGCCAAAATATTTAACTGACTGTATTCTTCAGCTCTGTGGAAAATGCAATTTTTACTCTCAATATATGTGTGTGTGTTTATTTGTCCGTGTGTGTTTGCTCCAGTGTGTAAGACAGAAAATAATGTTCAATTCTGTTCGTTGTTTTAGTTCAGAACCATGGACAGCTCCATATTTACGTTCAACTTCGGTGCCATTGTCTATTTGTTTGTCCATTTCTGTGTGTGTGTGTGTGTGTGGGGTGGGGAGGGGGGGGGATAATTTTGTTTCTTTATTATTCAATCAATCAGAAAAAGTTTTGCAACCAAAAAAGAGAGTTGAGGCCAAAAAGCATGAAGTTGCAATACAAAAATAATAGTTCAATCAAATGGAATCGATCCGAGAGCAGAATAATTTAAGTGGCAACTCCGAATCTGAATCTGAATTTTAAAATTTCCTCACATATGTTCAGATGACACTTCAGCACCATGGACAGCACCATGTTTACTTTCAACTTATGTGCCTTTCTTTGATCGTGTGTGTGTGTGTGTGACTCAGCCAGAGATGAGACTGCTAACTGCTCTTCACAAGTTTTACATTCTGGTAAATCCCAAAGCCAGGTCTTCTCTAATCATTCATTTCAATTTTTCCATCTGAAAGAAACGTTAGAATGGATATCCGATTTCAAGACTAACAGCTCTGCAGCTATTTTAGAAGAATTGAAGTTGTGGGGAAAAGAGGAAGGAAAGTTGCAGTTCTGCTCACACTGAAAGTGCAGGAAGCTCCGTCACTGCTGAGCAGTAAAAGAACCGGATGTGGTGTTGGTGCCACAAACATCTGTCTTTATGAAGACCCTTGGTTTACTACTGCAGAGGGCAGGGTTGTTTGAATATTAATGTCAGCCTGTGTGGAGCAAAGCACCCTGAGCAGCTCAGAAAACACGTGGCCACACTGTCACAAGTCCTTCATCTGAACAAACAGCAAACTGGATCAAGTAGCAGACTGTCTGGGACATGACCTCCGTGTTCACAGAGACTTCTACAGGTTACCAGTTCCCACCACACAACTGGCCAAAGTAACCAAAATGCTTGAGTCAGTGGAAAAAAGGACATCTTTCCACTCTGCAGGGAAATCAGTGGATGAGATTGAACTCAGAAGTTTGTACAGAAGTGAGCATTTATAGATATGAATCTAATCCTATGTGAGGATTTTCTTAAATTTTTCTGCATGTTAAGTCAAGCATCAGGACTTTGTTCAGTTTTCTCAGCAAAGATTAAATTTTCTTTATTCATACTGTGTTCAGAGAGGAGTACAGTTCAAAGACATTCAGACTGAAGACCACAGTCGACCAGGTGAGAGACCTCTCAAGGGCCTGGTTTGGTCACAGTTCTGGATCACCGTGTTGTGATGTTTTGAAAAAAACTCTCTTGTATCAAGTCTATACACGTTCATGGCAAACTAAAGAAATTACAGACTTTCAATTATGATTCAGGTCAGTGTCTAAAATATGTTTTCCATGAGTTTCTGTATTCAGTGTTGAGTTGTTCATCTGAATTTGATCAACACTTTTTTCAGAGGACGGTGTGTTCAGTGAGGCAGGGCCTGAGGATGGAGACAGAGAGTCAAATAACAGCGAAGCAACATTCACAACCTCACAGTGTGGGAGGAGTTCAAATATCCATTCTTCATCAATCCCTTCACGCTCTTCTTCTCATCTCCTCGTGTTTTAAAAGTTGACAGCAGCAGGGACTGTCTGTAAGGTGAGGGGGGAAACCTGCACTGGATTCCCAGTGACGAGACCGTTCAGTGGAATGGATTCACTGCGGGGCTCCCCCTGCTGGCGGTAAAGTGAGGAGAAACTGATCATATTTCACTGCATGAAGACAGTTTATGTGGTTATTTATTTAAACTCCACTTTGCATTGAATGTGAATATAGGAACAATGAAATAGGCCCAATTAATCCACTGGTTTCAGATGATTTACCCCCAGAATGTTGTATTTTATTTTATTTTATTGGTTTTTAACATTTCTTGACATACAGATGTGGATTTTAGAGTGGAAATAAACTTGCTTCCTGACGGTTTCTGGGAAATCACGTGACTGTGAGGAACACACTCACTCACGCACGCACGTACGCACGCACGCTCGCTCGCTCGCTCGCTCACTCACTCACTCACACACGTGGTTGTTTCTTTGCGCGTGTGTGTGTGTGGGGGGGGCATGTGTGCCTGCGTGCGTGCATTTTTGAGTGTGCGTCAGGAATGAAAACTGCTTCCTCAAGTGTGTTCAGATCATATTTCAGCACCATGTTTAGTTTCGACCTTTGTGCCTTTGTTTTTATTTTGTTTGTTTTTTTTCCCCTTGTCCTGTTCGTACAATATTGTATGATTGAAACCTTTTACTGTCCGAACAGATTGTAATGTTAGCAGCAGGAAGAGACTGAATCTCCTCCTGCTGCTGCCTTTATTTGAGACTGGCATCTGGCATGGCTGCTGAACAGGACAGGGACGGAAACACTCAGAGAGCAAGAGAGAGACAATGAAAAATATATAAAGTCACAATACGACATATCACATCTAACAGAGAACAATCCGAAACCACAGCACCGATAACTAACAGAGAGACTGACAAAAAATCGATAGCTAACACAAAGACTGACAGAACCAGAACAGTTTTCTTTTCCTTTTATAATTAAACACCAATCTGCAATCTTACAGATTTTTTTTTTTTTTTGGGGGGGGGAGAGTATAGCTAGTAGTGAACTGGGGGCGTGCAAACTGAGAAATCGTGTAAATATTACGACACAGCATCAGGATAGGTCTACTACAGATCACCATTAGTCTAACCCACCACAGGAAAACAAGGTAACTGAGTCCACAGGTAGAATGTGAAGAGTGACTAAAGATCAGCGTGATCATGCAAATGTAATACTGATAGTGATGGTGTTCATGCATATTTGACCTCTGACCCCTGAGAAGGCCAGAAGCAGGCCAGAGAGGCCCTCAGGGCCCAGATATCCATGCGTGCGTGTCCTTTTTCCTGACTCCTCAGGGATTTTATCTCTGACAGGTGAATGTGCTTCGAAAAGTAGGAGAGAAGAAAATACAGAACTGCATGAAATGTGAAATGAACACTGTTTTGTCTCAGAAGTTTCCAGAAACAGGAAACTTTAATGAGAGAAACAACAAAGGTTAGTGAGACTCACACTGAGTGAGTGGAAATATGAAAGATCAGGAACAACTTTTTCTTTGTTTATTTGATCCTTATTCAAGACTCTTTGATATTAATGTAATATATTGTGAATACAGGCTGATGAGGAATAATGTTTTGTTTTCAAGTTCTCTGAGACACAGTGTGAAGGACGCACTGTTTAGCCTGAAGTCACCTTGGATTCATGAACTCCCATCCGAGAAACAACACCTGCTATTCTCGTCATATCTGTCTGTATGACTTAGGGTTGACTGAAATTATGCAGAGTTGGGTTGAGTTTTCCTCAGAGCAACAGACTTGCTCTCAATCAGCTGATTTGTGTGAATGTCCTCTGCCATCCTCAATAAATCCTCCTTGTGCAGCGTCAACACCTTGACTTTTCATGTTTGGCTCAGATTCACCACATTCAGATTCACAACATGTTTGACAAGATAAAAGAACTATTTCTTAGATGATTGTAATTGTTATCACAGATCATAAGCCCCCTGCTCAGCCTGAAGAAAACCCCAGTGGACAATGATCCCACTGGCAGACGCAGCAGATGGGTCCTTGAACTGAGTGTGACGACACAATCACACATCGGGAAGGTAAACGGCATGGCGACGCTGATGCCTTGTCCAGACACACCAGCATAGACAAGATTGACACAGCCGAGCAGTGTGTTGTCACTTCATTGGTATCATCCCACTGGGTGGTATTAACAGAAATATGAAATCAGAAATGTTCCCAGTCAGTTGCTGTGCCCCCCCCCCCCCCCCCCCCCCCCCGCGCCCCAGCCCTGCCACTCAACTTGTTTAGTTTACATGAAGCAGTCGTTATAATCATATTTACCCATTCTTTCAACTGCGGGGCTTTGGGAGTTTTCCAGTGTCTGAGGATAACTCCAGCAGCCACTGAAATCCCAACCGTAATAACAGAGAATTTTGCTTTTGATATGTCAGCTATCTGTCCTTCATCACCCAGCAAACACAGTGGTGTTTCAAGTGGAGGATCAAGGTGTTTTTTAACATTAGAGTCCAGTGTGTTGGGAGCAGCACTGCTGGACATTAAACATGCTCTTGTGAGTCAGTTTTGAGCTGTGAGGCTGATTTAGTGTCAGACCTGGCAACCTGCTGGGTTTGAGGCTCCGCCCACATTCCCTGTTCCTCCTGCTGGAGAGAAGACTTCCTCGTTCTGTTGCGACGTCACTTTTCCAGGTTTGTTTCATTCTTCAGATTGTTCTGCTGTCAAAGCAGCGTTCTAACTCCAGACGTGTGAAACTCCGTCTGTGTCTCCAGGGATCTCTGCTCCATCCTGACTGCTGGTGAGGAAAAGGTGAGTTTTAATGAGCCTCAGTGTCTCTCTGCGTCTCCACAGTTTAAACACGTTTGACCAACTAGATGAGGGTGACCATAGTCCTCTTTTACCCGGACATGTCCTGTCCGGAGCGTCCGGGCGGGTTTTGTTTAATTCAAGGAAATGTCCGGGGTTCACTGTTTCTCATGGCACCAGCGCTTTGCACACAGTACTATGATAATACTTTGTTGCACGACGTGCGCGCACACACACACACACACACACACTTGGAGCGGAGCAGGCGGGGTTGTTCAGACAGCGGAGCAGGAAAAAGCCTCAGCTTAAGAGCACCTTCACGGATGAACTGCAAAAAAAATTCCAACATAATGAGATAAAAAATAGAATGTAGAAGAAAAGCAGGATAAAGAAAACAATTAAAGATTAAAAGTAAGTATCTTTTTTGTTTAAGTTGATATTTCTGAGACTCTTCTATTCTTCTATCTTATTGCAGTTATTAAGAAATATATTGTCGAATCTTGATTTTCCAACAGAAGAGTCCATATTAAGAAAATTATTTAATATTTGACGAGTCTAAGAGAGCCATTACCGTATTTTGTTACAAGTTTTTACATTTTATTTTGTTAAAGAAGTTAATTTTGCATTGAAGCCTAATAAAGAATGTTCATCAACCTCTGAGAAGCCTGTCTGAATTCCCCCCCCCCCCCCCCCCCCCCCCCCCCCGCGCCGCTGCTCCTCTTTTTTGAAATTCAAAATATGGTCACCCTAAACTAAATCAGAGTCCAACTCCTCACATGGGGTGGATTTCATGCTTCATGTTTTTACTTTTCTTTCTGTTTGAAGTAATGTTTCGTTGAGATCTGAAACTTGCAGTAAGTCTTTAACTGCTGACAAACAGTGAATCATTTGCTCTGTGTGTGTGTTTGTGTGCGTGTGTGCGTGTGTGTGTGGTTGGTCCTTGTTGCTGCTCTCTCTGTCAGCCTGACCGAACATGTCCGGTGTGGATGAAGAGGAGGACAGATCAGAGTCTGAGGACAGGTGAGAGACGTCAGCTGCTCCTGCAGAGTCCAGGTCCAGAGGCCACAAACATTATTGGGCTGTGAGGGTCTGACCTTTGACCTTTGATCTGGTTCATCTCTTTACTGTTGTGTTTGTGATGAACTTCTCAAATTACTGTGTGTGTGCATGTGTGCGTGTGTGTGTGCGTGTGTGCGTGTGTGCGTGTGTGCGTGTGTGCGTGTGTGCGTGTGTGTGTGTGTGTGTGTGTGTGTGTGGGGCTGAGGCTCTCAGCAGAGTCATCCAGCCATGTTGAAATACCGTGAAAAAGAACTGCTGCTTGGAGAGCTCTTATTAGTACAAAACACAACCGCCAATAAAATACAAATAAAGATAATTATATGGTGCTGGGGTTTACGTTGGGTAATTCACTTTAGATTACTGGAGTATCGATTACTTGGAGTAATTGATTACTTTAATTTATTCGGTCATTAATTTGAGTGAATTGTTATTTATCAAATAATAATTGCAGATCATTAACAGTGAATACGAAATAACAATCAATTACGGTGTAATAAACTGTTTCAAGTGGAACACAAAGTGATTTATCCCAAATTCAGTTATTATTAATCCAAATAAACTGTTATTTATTCATTAATGATGTCAAATTATCAGGTAATTAGGAATGAGTAGATCACAGAGTGATTTACCAATCAATGTAACATCTTGAAGCCCTCTGAGGCAACTGTTGTTGTGATACTGGGCTATACAAAAATAAAATTGAATTGAAAATGAATTGAATTTAACCATCAGATCATTGATTAACTAGGTGTGCGAGCGTGTTCTGACCCCCTGCTGTCTGCGGGTCTCCGGAGATGGTGAAGGGGGGTGAATGTGCTCACCTCTCCCTGTTAGTCAGACGGGGCGACACGCGGCATGGGCGTGGAACCGTGCGCGGATCCGACGGACGGATCCAACTCAGTCCATCTCTTTTGGAGGTTCACGTGAGGAAAAGCGGTCTGGTCTGCGTCGGTCCAGACCCTCTGTCGGCTGCAGGGGAGGCGGAGCTGCAGGTCCTGCTGGACGTTAGCTTTTCATCTGCACACATACATTGACACCAGTGTTGGTTCAAACAACAGGTTTAATGTCTCATTCATACTACTGAGTTCTCTCACACACACACACACACACACACACACACACACACACACGCACGAAGAACTTATCATTCAAAACTTAGATCACTCATTCAAATGTGTGAATTTCCACCAATGCCACGGGTGCGGGATGGAAGGACCCATGTGCAGGCAGCCAGGCGGGGTTCAAAACTCATTTATTTGCAGGTAACGGGAATGCAGGGATACAGGAATGGGCAGAGCTGAGGCAGGCCAGGACACACTAGCAGAGCACACGGACAGACCCACAACGAACCGACACGACACACCAGGGGAGCAGGGCTTCAGTAGAGGGCAGGACAGGTGATACCCATTAGGGCGGTAACGAGTGAGGCAAGAACAAGAGGGCAAACAGAAAAAAGGAAGAGAGGACATGCAAAAATGAGCAAACCAAAACCAGCCCAGAGCGCCCCCACATGGCCGGAGGGGCACAGGGCGAAACCACTTGTTTATATGAAGCTGTATCTTTGTGTCTTTGCTGTGTGTTGTGTTGCTCAGAGTAAATGTTGCTTGTTGTCCACAGAGAGAAGAAGAGCAGTGATGTCTGTGAGGAGCAGCCAGAAAGATCCAGAAGCGTCGCTGCACCAAGTAAGAGTGGACATGTGTCTCTGAGGGACTGGTTTGTTGGACTTGTTGTGTTGTAGAGTCAGGAAAGTTTGTTGTTTGTGTGAAGTCTCATTGTTGTTGTCTTTGAGCAGGTGTTGGTCTGCAGCAGCTTCTAGAAGAACATAAGAAGAGTCTGAGGAGGAGATGTGAACGTGTGACTGAAGGAAGTGATGAAGCAGGAGGAGGAAGCCTCCTCAACAGGATCTACACTGAGCTCCACATCACAGAGGGACTCAGTGAGGAGCTTCAGAGGGAACCTGAGCTGAAGCAGCTGGAGACAGCTTCCAGGAAGGAGAGCCTCCATCACACTGCCATCAGGGTTCAGGACATCTTCAAAGCCTCGGCCCAGCAGCTCAGACACATCCGAGTGGTTCTGACCAGCGGCGTGGCCGGCAGTGGAAAAACCTTCTCGGTGCACAAGTTCAGTCTGGACTGGGCCGAGGGCCTGGAGAACCAGGATGTCAGTGTGCTGGTGGTGCTCTCCTTCAGGGAGCTGAACCTGCTGGGAGAGCGGCCATACAGTCTCCTCTCGCTGCTGGCTGTTTTCCATCCCACGCTCCAGAAGGTGACGGCAGAGGAGCTGGCTGTCTGCAAGCTGCTCTTCATCTTGGACGGCCTGGATGAAAGCAGACTTTCTCTGGACTTCAGCAGCAGCCAGCGGCTGCTTGACGTCTCCCAGCAGTCTTCAGTCAGCCTGCTGATCGCTAACCTCATCCGGGGGGACCTGCTGCCCTCGGCTCGGGTCTGGATCACTTCCCGACCGGCGGCGGCCCATCAGATCCCTCCAACATGTGTGGACAGACTGACAGAAGTGCGAGGCTTCACTGACGCCCAGAAGGAGGAGTACTTCAGGAGGAGGCTGAGTGATGAGGAGCTGAGCAGCAGAATCATCTCCCACATCCAGACCTCCAGGAGCCTCCACATCATGTGTGGAATCCCAGTCTTCTGCTGGATCACTGCTACAGTTCTGGAGCACATGTTGAGCAGCGAGCAGAGAGGAGAGCTGCCTCAGACCCTGACTGACATGTACTCCCACTTTGTGCTGGTTCAGACACACAGGAAGAAGCTCAAGTACCATGAAGGACCTGAGACGGGTCCACGGGAGCTGACAGAGGCTGACAGGGAGCTAATTCTGAAGCTGGGCAGGATGGCCTTGGAACATCTGGAGAAAGGAAACATGGTGTTCTACCAAGAAGACCTGGAGCAGTGTGGTATGGATGTGACTGAGGCCTCGCTGTTCTCTGGAATCTGGGCTCAGATCTTCAGAAGAGAGTCTGTGATCTTCCAGAAAGTCGTCTACAGCTTCGTCCATCTGAGTGTTCAGGAGTTTCTGGCTGCAGTCTTCATGTTCCACTGTTTCACCAGCGGGAAGACAGACGTACTGAAGACCTTCATCGGAGAGGAAGATGAGGATGAGGATTTTGCATTTGCATCTTGGATCTTTCAGATCGAGGATGATGATGATGATGATGATGATGATGATGATACTTTCCAGTCTTTGGACAAATTCTTGATGAAGGTTCTTGAGAAATCCCTCAGGAGTCAGAACGGCTACCTGGACCTGTTTGTCCGCTTCCTTCATGGCCTCTCTCTGAAATCCAACCAGCGACTCTTAGAAGGTCTGCTGGGTCGGACAGAGGTCAGTCCAGAAACCATCCAGAGAGTCATCCAGAACCTGAAGGAGATCTACAGTGATAAAATGTCCCCAGACAGAAGCATCAACATCTTCCACTGTCTGACGGAGATGAAGGACCTCTCAGTACATCAGGAGATCCAAGAGTTCCTGAAGTCAGAGAACAGATCAGAGAAGAGACTCTCTGAGATCCACTGCTCAGCTCTGGTCGACATGCTGCAGATGTCAGACCAGGTCCTGGAGGAGTTGGACCTGGAGAAGTACAACACATCAAAGGAGGGACGACGGAGACTGATCCCAGCTGTGAGGAACTGCAGGAAGTTTCGGTGAGTCCACATGTCCTGATCAATATCTCAGTGATGTTTGTAGGAAGTACTTCCTGTAGTTACTCTGTGGAGATGTTCCTCAATGATCCGTCATGAAGAAACTCCAGCTACAACAAATGATGATTTTGATCGTCAACTCATCAGATCATGGAGCACAAACCATGAAAAGGCTATTATTCAGGTATTCAAAATTAGTTGTTTTTTTTTTTTTTCTATAGATTCAATTGATTACTTACTTAACCCATTCATCCTTCTTCAACCGGTTATCCGGGTCCAGGTCTCAGGGGCAGAAGTCTAAGCAGAGATGCCCAGACTTCCCTGTCCCCAGACACTTCCTCTAGTGCTTCCCGTAGGACCCCAAGGCGTTCCCAGGCCAGTCGAGAGACATAGTTTCTCCAACGTGTCCTAGGTCTTCCCCGGGGTCTCCTCCCGGTGGGACATGCCCGGAAAACGTCCCCCGGGAGGTGTCCAGGAGGCATCCTAAAAAGGTGCCCATGCCTCCTGAGCTGGCCCCTGTCAATGTGGAGGAGTAGCGGGCTCTCCTCCGAGCTCCTCCCTGGTGACTGAGCTCCTCACCCTATCTCTAAGGGCAATAGTATATGTCTGCAGCCGGATGCTGCACGAATACGACCCACACGAATACGGCCCTACCGCAATTTACGTTTTAAATTGGGTTCGGGTTAGGGTTAGGGTTGTAAGTATATTTTGAGTGAAATCACCAATTTAAAACGTAAATTGCGGTAGTGCCGTATTCGTGCAGGCTTCAGTAAGTGGCGCTCTCTTTAGAAAGTGGTCTAAACTTGCCGGAAGTGTAGGATCGTCTTCGTGCGGGTCGTATTCGTGCAGCATCCGGCTGCAGCCATAACCTTCTCTCTAAGGGAGCGCCCAGCCACCCTACTTAGGAAGCTCATTTCAGTCACTTCTATCCGGGATCTTGTCGTTTCGGTCATGACCCAAAGCTCATGACCATAGATGAGGGTGGGAACGTCGATTGACGGGTAAATCGAGAGCTTTGCCTTTCGGCTCAGCTCCCTCTTCACGACAGTAGACCGATATGACGACTGCATCACTGCAGCTACTGCACTGATCCGCCCGTCAATCTCAAGCTCCATCCGTCCCCCACTAGTGAACAAGACCCCAAGATACTTAAACTCCTCCACTTGGACCAGGGTCTCTCCACCGTTCTTCTTCCAGTCGAGGACCATGGCCCTGGTTTTGGAGGTGCTGGTCCTCATCCCTGTCGCTTCACTCTCTGCTGCAAACCACCCCAGTGCATGCTGCAGTTCCAGGTTCAGTGGAGCCAATAGGACATCATCATCTGCAACAAGCAAAGATAAAATCCTGTGGTCAAGTCGGACCCCCTCCAGCCCCTGGCTGCACCTAGAAATTCTATCCATAAAGATTATGAACAGAACCGGTGACAAAGGGCAGCCCTGCCAGAGTCCAGCATGCACCGGGAACAGGTCTGACTCATTGCCGGCAATGCGGACCAGACTTCTGCTTGTCGCCTGAACTTGTTTGGCGAACTCCCATGAACCCTTCAGCACCCTATGGAGGATATAGAGCTGGTCCAGTGTTCCACAAACAGGATGAAAGCCGCATTGTTCCTCCTGAATCCAAGGTTCAACTATCGGGTGAATCCTCCTCTCCAGTGCCCTGGCATACACTTTCCCAGGGAGGCTAAGGAAAGTCTATGCAGGGTACTGGAGAGGAGGATGGAGCCAGGCCTGGGGTTGGGGCTCGCAAGCGAGTACCCGGTGGCAGGGCCTTGGCCCACGGGGCCCGGCTGGGCCCAGCCCGAAGGGGCAACGTGGGCCAACCCTCCGGCGGACCCAGCACCCGCCAAGGGAACCGTAGGGGCCGGGTGCAATGTGGTTTGGATGGCAGCCGATGGTAGGGTGCCTGGCAACCCAATCCCCAGATACAGGGACTGGCTCCACTTAATTAATAAAAATGAAAATCAGAAAATTTTGAAAAATGTTTTAAATCAAATTGCTGTTTCAAAATGCCACTTATTAGTAGCTTTCAAAAAATTCTATATTCTCAAGTTATTTTCTCAAGCTTTCAATCTTCTTATTCCTGTTAGATTCATTGTGGTCTGTAATTCTTCAAATAAATTTGAAATGTTCAAGAACATTTTTAAGGGAGTATGAGTAATAATTGATTTTCTCCATGAATTTACAGTGTTCTACTTCACCAACATCATCATCAACTAGTTTGTACATGTTCAGTGCATCTCAGTGCGTACAAACAGGACAACCAATGCACTTTTTGAACTGAGCAGCAACTGAAGACACTTTTTGTTCTTCAGTGAAGTGTGAAGCCATGAGAGCTGTTCAGTCACTCGGACCTCTGTCAGATGTTCAGAAACTGTTTTTCAAGGAGCAGGACATCCAACCCTGCTCCACACCTTCTCTTCAACATTTAGAACTCAGGACATGATGAAAACATCTGGAGCTCAATGTTCTCTCCTTCGTGTGCACATGAAGCCAAAGTCAAACGCTGAAGCTCTGATAGCAAACAGGAGGAATCCGACAGTGTCCTCTCTCAAAGCAACTTCCTGTCTTCTCCTCTGTGTCTTTACAGAATTTTTCACTGTAGGCTGGCTGACTTTGACTATGAAATGATCTCCTCAGCTCTGAAGTCTGACCCCTCCCATCTGAAACATCTGGACCTGAGTAACAACAAACTGAAGGATTCATCAGTGAAGATTCTGTGTTCTGGACTGGAGAGTCCAAACTGTAAACTGGAGACTCTGAGGTCAGTTTACTGTCTGAAGTTAGTCTGTTGCAGTCAATGAATCAAGAGTTGTCCAGTCACAGGAAACTTTGCTTTGTTTCCTCATGTTTGTTGTTAAACTCAGCTCATGTGTGTCCATGAAAAAGAGCAGAAGTCCTCGGTGTGTAGCTGCTGTGTGAGCTGGAGATCTGAGATGTGTGTGGCAAGAGCTCTTCTCCTCCTGTTGGCTTCAGCTGTTTGGACTTTACATTTCTAAACTCTTCCAGTCTGAACCTCCTTCAGCTCTCAATGACTTCATCATCAAACTTTGTCCTCTAATCTCACTTCTTTCTCTCTTTATTCAGGTTGGAGGACTGCAGGATGTCAGAGATCAGCTGTTATTCTGTGACCTCAGCTCTGAAGTCCAACCCCTCCCTCCTGAAACATCTGGAACATCTGGACCTGAGTGTGAACCATCTGCATGATTCGGCAGTTGAGCAGCTGTGTGGTTTTCTGCAGAGTCCACTCTGTGGTCTGCAGACTCTGAGGTCAGACTCCATGTTTGAGTGTGTTTCAGTAAAGTAGTGTTGACACTAAAGGTCAGACATCAGGCTGATCTGAGAGTGATCCACACTGAGGATCTCCAGGAGAAACGGAGAAGAGGTCACAGTGCTTGAATTTAATTTTCCCAAATGGGGCTGTTGGGGTGGGGTTAAAGGGATTACCCCCCTACCAGTTTCACATGAGGAGAGATTTATACTCTTCAGGGGGAATAATATACTTGAGCCTAACTTTCAGTCTTCCATTGAGTTCCACTGAAAAGGGGCGGAGTCCACGAGGTCATGTGATGTATTCAATCCTGTTCTTCAATAATTTATTCCTATCTCATTGTAATCCAGCATTGTAATCCAGACCACAGAAACCGAGTCCGCAGTGTATCCAGACCAAGTCAAAACCGAGACCATACCAAATTTAACTGAACCATTTTATTAAACACTGATTCAATGTAGTTTTTAGACAAGTGTCCTGACAACCTGTCTGGTTCTGTCCAAGACACACTGCGTTTAAAGCTCCTTTCCACCATCTCAGAAGTTGAGATGTTGTTCCGCCTCGTGATGTTGGAGGATGAACGAATTGTTCAAAACGAGCTTGTTGGTTGGTGGCTCCCCCTACTGGTCTCCTGTGAAAGCTCACTGTCGTAAACATTCACCCCCACCTCCGCGCACAGGGGGCGTCCCACTCCGATTTCCTTTTTTTCCACTGGTCAGACAAAGGTTTTTTCTGACTTTTGGTTCTGCCATGCGTGAGCACCTCAGGGTGGCGTTGCTACCGCGAGCAAGGGTTTCATGGTTTTTTTACGCACTTTTATACTTGTACTCCCATATGAGTGCCATAAACGAGGCTTGTTCTCGCGAGATGTAGTTGAGTCCGCTCCTCAGAAAGTTGCAAGTGCTGTTTTCAGGACACAGACACCGGGGGGAGGGGAGGGACCGGAGAATCACTGCACCAAGTCTTTGTTTACCCACACAGGGATTCTAAAAACATTTATTGAGACAAAAAAGTTGCATAGTTCTGCTTTAAAAAAGAATTGAAATCATAATTTCTGTGTTTTTTTTACTGTTGGTGAAGATTTGTGCTCGTGCACCATGTTCACTCACATCCTGTGCACCTCCTGGGGTCTGAGCCCCCCCACTCCTTAAAGGGATACTTCAACATTTTGGCAAATTGGCCCATTTAGCGCAATTGCTTAGTCATTTCGAGCAGCATACTTACTTTTTTTTGTGAGGGCAAGCTGTTGTTTATTCAGACGTGAGTCGGGGAAGGTTTTTGGGACGGACACAATGGAAGTGGATGGTATTTTTGGTTCCCCCTCGTCAAACCCATCAAATACACAATCCAACAACCCCAAAACACTTTGGTGGACACGTTATAATCCGCCCATTCACTACGTTGTGAAATATGAATGCAAAATTACCAGATTGAGTTGTTTATGTGAAGATTGCTAAGACAGAACTACTTACTAAACGTGGTGTCTGGGCGTAGTGATTTCAAAAGAAAAAGTAGTTCCCAGTATTTGCTTCAGTGTCGTAACGCTACAATATTATTTGTTGGTGTTCCACAGCGTAGTGAATGTGCAGATTATAACATGTCCACCAAAGTGTTTTGGGGTTGTTGGATTGAGTATTTGATGAGTTTGACGAGGGGAAGCAAAAATACCATTCACTTCCATTGTGTCCGTCCCGAAAACCTTCCCCGACTCACGTCTGAATAAACAACAGCTCGCCCTCACCAAAAAAGTAAGTATGCTGTTCGAAATGACTAAGGAATTGCGCTAAATGGGCCAATTTGCCAAAATGTTGAAGTGTCCCTTTAAAACCTACTGATGCCCCTGGCTGTCAACATGAAGACTCACTACTCACTGATCACTGAGCAGAAGCAGAAATCATTGGTGAATCATGTGACAGCAGTTTGATTCTTGGCTCTTTCAGAGTGATCACACACAATTTAATAAGTAAGACTGCCTCATAACACCCGGTCTCCAGACTGAGACTAGTCTTCAGTACAACACTACCTATCTCTGTTAAATATGAATCATTATTGATCACTGAACGGTCTATAAATGTGATTCCCAACAAACTGAGATGTGTGTGAAAAGAGCTCTTCTCCTCCTGTTGGCTTCAGCTGTTTGGACTTTACATTTCTAAACTCTTCCAGTCTGAACCTTCTTCAGCTCTCAGTGACTTCAAAATAAAACTCTGCCCTCTAATCTCACTTCTTTCTCTCTTTATTCAGGTTGGAGGACTGCAGTTTGTCAGAGATCAGCTGTTCTTCTGTGGTCTCAGCTCTTTTGTCCAACCCCTCCCTCCTGAAACATCTGGAACATCTGGACCTGAGTAGGAACCCTCTGCAGGATTCAGCAGTTTCTCAGCTGTGTGGTTTTCTGCAGAGTCCACTCTGTGGTCTGCAGACTCTGAGGTCAGGCTCCATGTTTGAGTGTGTTTTAGTAAAGCTGTGTTGACACCAACCTTGACTGTTGACATGTCCTCCACTGGGCTTTGCTTCTGTTTGGTCTTCACATCAATTCAGCTCTCTCTTAAAGATCAAAGATCAAATCAGGGAGAAGAAGAACCGTAGTTCTTCGTTCAGTTCCTCGGAGCTCCAACCTTCTTCAGAAGAACAAATGAACAGCAAGGATCAGTCTGATCAGTCTCATCTAAAGAGGATTAACTCCTCACTTCGACTGTGATTTACAACTAAAGTTAGAAACAAATGACTCATCAAATGTAGAAGGATTTAGAATTCCTTGTAGAAGAAGTTGCAGTTGTTGAATTTCATTTTCCAAAATGGGGCCGATGGGGTGGAGGTAAAGGGACTGCCCCCTACCAGCTTCATATGAGGAGAGATTGAGACACTGGTTTCAGTTTAGTCTGGATGGGCTGATGTTATGTGTGGATATACATTACAAACTGAAAATTAACACGGTTGATAGACAGCAGCTTCTCTGCTGACATTACTGTTAAGTTGCAATAGACCGTAGAATGGCAACTTCACAGTAATGTTAGCAAGGTCCCCACCCTCACCTATGGTCATAAGCTTTGGTTCCTGATCAAAAGGACAAGATCCCGGATACAAGCGGCTGAAATGAGCTTCTTCCGTAGGGTGGCTGGACGCTCCCTTAGAGATAAGGTGAGGAGGTACTCCTCCAATTGAGAGGAGCCAGCTGAGGAGGCTCGGGCACTTCTTTAGGATGCCTCCTGAACGCCTCCCTTGGGGGGAGTTGCTGGAGAGACTATGTCTTGCGGCTGGCCTGGGAACGCCTTGCGATCCTCCCTGAAGAGCTGGAGGAAGAGTCTGGGGACAGGGAAGTCTGGGCATCTCTGCTGAGACTGCTGCCCCCGCGACCCGGTACCGGATAAGCGGTGGAAGATGGATGGATGAACCGTTGAATTAATATTGAGGGTCGGGGTAACGCTATGCTACATTTGTGTGTCTCTTCATGGTTGGACATTAATTTTTAGTTTTCCCTCGAAGAAGAGCAGTGTGGTACAGCTAGCCAGGACAGTTAGAGGATAATATTCCAACAGTGTCGTCCCAAATAGACACTTCCCAAATAGATGCATCCATTTGTAAAAGATGCATTTCAGGACAATTTCTGGTGAAGATATTGTTGTATTATCAGCTCATCACCACAGAAGCCCTGAAAACACTTTATTTGTCCTCTGTTTTAACCTGATCATGAGCCATTTGGGACGCGTCCATCTCAGACGGATCCAATCCAATCCAACTTTATTTCTAAAGCACTTTAAAAACAACAGAGTTGACCAAAGTGCTGAACACGACAAATAAAATTACAGTAAAAAGAACAATAAAATAGTAAAATAACAGACACATAAAAAGTCAAACAACTCTTCCTGTATTGAAAGGCCAGGGAGAAAAGGTGAGTTTTAAGAGCGGACTTAAAAACAGGAAGTGAGTCTATCTGTCTAAGATACAAGGGTAGATCATTCCATAGATTTGGACCCACACTGGCAAAAGCACGGTCTCCTCTAGTTCGAAGATCCATGTCGAGAGTAGCCAGCAAGGACTGGCCTGCTGACCTAAGATTGTGCCCCGGGACATAGGGCTGCAGCAACTCTGATACTTGGGAGCGAGACCATGAAGACATTTAAAAACAAGTAAGATAATTTTAAAATCAAGATGATAAGAAACAGGGAGCCAGTGCAAGGACTTTGAAATTGGTGAAATGTGCTCTCGCTTTTTAGTGCCTGTTAAAAGCCGAGCAGCAGCATTCTGAACAAGTTGCAGTCAAGCAATGGACCACTTAGGGAGCCCAGCGTAAAGTACATTACGGTAATCTAAGCAATTTGTAATAAAACCATAAATTAAACTCTCAAATAGATGTCGGGGAACAAATTGTTTTGCCTTTGCCAGTTGTCTAAGATGGAAAAAACTGGACCTCACCACAGATTTAATCTGAGCATCAAACTTTAGGGAGCTGTCAAGTTTTATCCAGATCCATCCATAAAGATGAATTTGAGGACAAATTGTGGTCTCCATAATGTTGCTTTATACTTTTTATTATTATTAGTATTATGATTAAAAATCATTTAAAGGCAGCAAAAAAGCCACATGACAGAATGATGGAGCTCAGAGGTTTTTGCCAAGGTTGGCAGGTCTGCCCTCAAGTGACTCTACATCTCATCGTCATCTCATGGCTGCAGTGTGGGTCAGACAGTGATGCTGTAGTGAGCATGTTCAGGCCATTTACACTTCATTTCCTGTTTCCAGCAGGTGGCGCAATGGTTAGTGGTCAGTATTGTCATATGGCTGTGATGAGGGCCAGATTGTGACACGACATGTCTAGTTTGAGGCTGATCAGACCATGTTCAGGCTGTTTACAGTGTATTTCCTGTTCCATGGTGAATGTCAAACTTGGTGGTGAGGCTGTGACCACACCCTCAGAGTCTTGAGGAAGATTTTGATGACTGTCGCTCACCAATACAGTTTCTGTGAACTGGAAAAATTTCTGGGCATTTGATATCATCCCCGAGGCCGGTGGTCCTCAATAGGAGGCCCCCGGGCCGCATCTGGCCCACCGGCCTCCTTGTTTCCCCTAAAGTGTAATTCCTTCACATGTTTTGGTTTTGTTTGCACGAGCATCATGTACATGTCAGGTTTGAGCGGTGCTGCAACCCTGAAACAGACAGACAAGAGACACACCAGCAAAAGGAAGCAGGCAGAGACAGACATGAGTTTTCCTCATGAGGGGAGAGACAGCTGACTCCATCAGGGCAGCTTCCTTCATCTCCGAAGACCTGCTCACCTCCAAGCTTCTTATTAGAAAATTGGTGGGCGGTTACAACTGATGGTATAAATTCCTTTCTGGTTACACAAGCCTACAGTAGCTTACAGCGCGGTACTCACATGCAGCGTCGGAGCATGGAGTGTCGGGTCGGAGTGCCCCTTGTACGGCCTTGTACGTAACCGCGGCGCACAGACGACGCCATGACTGCATTTGCACTTCATGCCACTAGGTGCGCTGTTTGCATGTTCAACCTTAATTTACACAGACACCACAGAGGAAGAAGGGCGCCGCAGCCGCTGCAGGCTCTCTCTGCATCAAGACGTGGTAAAATGTTCATTGATGCGATGCACCGTTTTTTCAATAAAAGAGAAGAACTGAACGATCGTTTTCGCAAATTTTCTTTACGTCGTATCAATTAAACTGTATCACAAGTAGTTTGTGTACTCAAAAGACGAAGATTCCTTGTAGATAGAACATGCGCAGAACAGTATTTCCTGTCCTTTTTGACCAGGTTTTTAAATATGAATATGAGCACATTCAGGGTTTTGCACGTGTTTATATGGCTGTGCGCCATGTAATGTATCATTTCATCAATATTCCAGTTAATAAAGAGTTTTTGCCTTGATATAAACGTACTGTAATGGAAATTTCTCATGTATGCATGCTTTTTCTCACTTGTAGTGCTCGCAGAGGTCAGACTCGCCATCGGTCAGTACTAGCTCAGAAGCTCACCGGCTACATAAACACTCTGAATGCGCAAAAGGGAGAAGTTGATTGGGCGCAAGCACGTAGAACCGCCTTACGAAAGCAGCTCGTCAGAATGATTGACAAAAGGACCCACCAATTATTTAGGTGATCCACCCATAAATCAAAATCGTGTATTATACCTTTAAATAAGTTCTCTTGTGTGTTTAGCATTGGTATATTTTCTCCATAATACGTACAGATAAACATAAAGTTCACAATATTAAAGCATGACATCTTAAATAATTTCACTAAGACGATGAGCCTCACAGCCTGTGGTCAGAGCCACAGCGCTGTGGGGGGAGAAGTGACCCATAAGGGAGGCAGCCTGCTGCCTCTTCTTTCTCCCTTTATCAGGATTGATCAGTTCTGTTGACCCACTAATATTTCTCCCTTGAGAGTGACGAGACACAATAAATGCATCACCATTTGAAAGTTGATAAAATAACTTTGGGAATTCCAATTACCTCTCTTTTTCTCTGTCTGTGTGGTTTTGTAAGTGTCCGTGTGTGTGTGTGTGTGTGTGTGTGTGTGTGTGTGTGTGTGTGTGTGTGTGTGTGTGTGTGTGCGTGTGTGCGTGTGTGTGTGTTCATGCTCTGACCTCGGCGATCAGCCAGCAGTCAACATGTCGTCATCACGTCGGAAGTTTCCACGTTCATAATCAAAACCCCATCGCCTCCACAACCTCCTCAACCGCCAGCCGCCCCGCCTCCAGCCTCTGGAGCAGCCCTCTCCATTATTGTGTCCACTGCTTCCACAGCCACAACAGTTTCTCCTTCTCTCCTGCATTAAAAAAAAGTCTCAGCAGAAAGAGAAGAACAGAATCACCGCACATGTCCTCACAGGCTCAGGAAAAACCAATTTCTCCCTAAATCTGTGTCAATCTGAGTCCCTCTAGTTGTGTGTGTGTGTGTGTGTGTGTCTGTACTTCCCGCTGCTGTGAAGCTGCTCCCCTCAGGTCGGTGCGGTGCGGCTGGCAATGGAGGATCGGAATTGTGGATCGGAGCGATGGGGGTGCCTGCAGGAATTTTCTAACAAAACAAACAAATGCTTCCCAGACAGAAAACAAAACAAAAACACATTAGTATATTATTTTGTACTAAACTATCTGATTGGTGCATCTTCAACCTCACATCATCAGCTCACTAGGCTGTGTGTGTGATGCTGTCTCTCAGGCCTCTGCAATTGTTTTATATTCAACTGTCCTCAGCTCCTCAGCTGATAAAGATGCAGCTACTGAATGAACTGTTTGTTTTACAGTTCGCTTTGGAGGGTCTGAAATAAAAAAAAAAAAACCTCTCAAGATTAAATTAATAAGGTTTTACATTCTGATCCTAACAAAGTGAACTTTTGTCAGCAGTCGGCTGAAATCACGCGTTGTCGCACGAACCATCCCAAATCATTCCATTGCCCATCGCGGGATTTGGCAAGGGAACTTTGGAAATATTTGTGAGAACCTGAAACATTAAACAAAGACATCTGGACAGTAGACAGACATACAGACGCTTGCCATTGAGTCCTGTTAAAAAAACGTTGATATAGTCAAATCACTGTCAAAGTCCTGGAAAAAAACATTGTTCATAGTCAACATCACGTCCTGTATGGACAGTGCATATACTATGCACTGGGGTTTGTCTGAAGTTTTAAATTTGCGGTTGATGTGAGCACCATCTCCAGTTTGATCATCGACTGTCTGTCAATCAGAGTCATCGGGCAAAGTTTAGACAATAAGAACATGTCGCATCTCAGTGGACATGGAAAGCTTTCTTCTATTACCAGGAGTCAACATCCAATTCACCGTCCCAGAATCAACCAAGTCTATAAAAATAAACTAAAATAAAAATCCCACAGGTTTCCGTGTTATCTTGAGCGTGAGCATGGGAAACCTCAGATGTACATAAATAATTGTGCATGAAATACGATTAATCAGTGTGTTGTTGTTTGTATTCTTTTGAAGTCCTGCTATTCTGTCTTGACCCTGTGCAAGCTGTGTATCAGTGCAAAGCGCTTCTTCATTGCGGTTAGCGGGTTGTGTGTTGTTTTGCGTACGTCACCCATGCCATCAGTGAGTGGTGATTTCATCTTCTCAGTCCGAATGTCCTCCGTCAGTCGGATGAGAATTCAGCGTGACCCGGTGTCCCCCCTTCTTGTGCTCCTCTGCCTGGTTCTCCACACCATCGTCCATGTCCACAGTTCTTATGTGGGCAGTCACGGACCCAGTGTCCAGTCTGTCCACCAGCCTCACCCTGGCGTCCTCCGTCCCCCTCAGGGTGGTGCTTGTAGCTTGAGCCCTGAGGAGAGTTGCTTCGGAAGAACCATGAATGATGTTGTGCTGTTGGCTCGGTTTTTACTTCCATCGTTCATCCAGGAGGTGGTGCTTTCCAGCGCCGATGTGTTGGGAGTGTCTGACAGACCAGACCACTCCTTCAGCAGGAAGCCGATGCAGAGGTGGAGTTCGACACGTCAGAGAGGGTGGGAGTAGAGTAGAGCAGAGGCCACGGTGGTTGGATGGATGTTTGAAGGGGAGGAGTCCAGTCACTTTCCTCACACATCCGACGTCCAGTACGAATCAACCTCGAAAGAGAGCAGATGGCACGGAGACACCTGTATCTGTAGTAAAACCCTTTCATGTCCCTCATGATGTTTTCTCTCCCTGTTCTCTCCCTAAGCGGATGTCCCTCTGCTTTCTATCTCTGCTTCCAGCTTCACTCATCCAAAGTGACTTCTCAATCTTCTTTTTATCCCTGGTTTTCCTGTTTCCCAGTGAACATTTTAGCAGAACCAGTCACTGTCTCATGCTCAAACTTCCCCCCTTTGGGGAAACCATTCACTCAATTCTCTCACACGTCCCACACACTCGGGCCCATACCTTCCTGACATGTCATTACATATTGGGGTGTCTGGAGGACTCTTCTCTTTAACAGATCTGTTACCCATTTTCAATTGGACGTCTCCAACGGCCTTTTCGCCTCTACGGTCCCAGCCCAGACCCGAGGGTGCAAAAGTGCTAAAAAAAACCCTCTCCAATCTCTCTCCCACTCCAAACACTAAACACTCTGGGAGGATTGAAGTTTTATGCTGTGTATTATAGTGACCGGCACTACATCAGTCACTCGCCCTCCAACCAGTCCAATATGGAAAGAACTCACCGGGTGCTTGTAGGAGTTTCCCCGAAAAGGAGGGAAACCAGTTCGTGGATCCTAGCGGTGGTCCGGACGGTAGGCTCAGACCCGGTCCCCATAGAGTCCGTCAATGGCGGCGGGGCTGCAGCAATTTGTCTGCAGGATGGCCAATCACCAGGTCTCTGTCCTCCGCCGGATTCCACTCGTAGGATCCTGTTCGTGACGCCAACTGATATGGCAATTTTATTTAATAAAGGGCTTCCGCCGGTGAGTTCGTTTTGGTATCTTTTATTATGCTGTACAGCAGGAGAAGTCACGCAGTCAACAGAGTAACAGAGTGAGTTCTGCCCTCACAGGGCAGCAAGCCTCTAATAACTATCTGCTACGTTCACTCCCAGGGGCCTTGACTGCACCCAGCCGTAGGCTGGACACAGGAAGACTCCCACGAGTGCTGCAGCTGCTACGCTAAGATTATCAGGAAAAGTAAATTCTAGACAAAGCATTCATGGTTCCCCACACATCTGAGTGTGTGAGCTACGGTTGTTTACAAAAATACCTCTGCGAGCACTACAAGTGAGAAAAAGCATGCATACATGAGAAATTTCCATTACAGTACTTAATCTCGCAGCATTCGATCTCGCGAGATCTCGTGACACGAGATCTCGTCCCATCCCTATTAATTATTATATTGATTCTCATGAGTCAATCTACAACCCGCGACCCGACCCGCAAGCTATTTTTCCCACCCAGATCCGAACCCGAGAAAAAAAAAAAGCTTTTTGTGGGTACCCGACCCAGTGCAGGACTCTGCCTGGTGGAGCCATGGAGAGATGAATTCTCTTGTTTTAATTGATTGGAGAAGATAATTATAAATTCGTTTTATAAATTTTGTGTTATTGCCTTGCATAATTCTTCCCCAGTACCCAATCATTCTTTGTTTAACAGTGATACCTATGGGGAACCTACCCAGTTCTCCTTATATCATATTGTTGCAGGTGTTTGTTTTCACTCTCAGCATGTTCTTTAAGAAGCGCAGGTACAGTCTTTCAAGTAACTCAGTAGTTTCAAATCCCCAGACTTCACAGGCATACAGCATAACTGAGGTAACCAGCTTGTCAAAGAGATCTAGAATGACCTCTAGTGACAAGTCATGTTTTCTGCGCTTTGCCTGGACAGTGAATATTGCTCTATTAGCTGCATCATGCAACCCTTTAATAGCTGGCTTCAATGACCCATTATGTTTCAATGTAACTCCTAAATATTTGAAACAAGGCACAACCTCTAACTGATTTCCATCACACATAAAGTTAAATTCATTGGCGTGATACTTCCTGTGGCCGAATACTGAGATTTTAGTTTTTGTGCCTTGTTAGAATTCATAGTTCAGTGTATCTTATCACATCAACAAATTGGTCCCCAGTTCCAATGAAAAGGGGCGGAGTCCACGAGGTCATGTGATGTATTCAATCCTGTTCTTCAATAATTTATTCCTATCTCATTGTAATCCAGCATTGTAATCCATCCATCCATCCATCCATCCATTTTCTACCGCTTATCCGGGGCCGGGTCGCGGGGGCAGCAGTCTCAGCAGGGATGCCCAGACTTCCCTGTCCCCAGACACTTCCTCCAGCTCCTCTGGGAGGATCCCAAGGCGTTCCCAGGCCAGCCGAGAGACATAGTCTCTCCAGCGTGTCCTGGGTCTTCCCCGGGGTCTCCTCCCAGTGGGACATGCCCGGAACACCTCCCTCGGGAGGCGTCCAGGAGGCATCCTAAACAGATGTCCGAGCCACCTCAGCTGGTTCCTCTCGATGTGGAGGAGTAGCGGCTCTACTCCGAGCTCCTCCCTGGTGACTGAGCTCCTCACCCTATCTCTAAGGGAGCGCCCAGCCACCCTACGGAGGAAGCTCATTTCGGCCGCTTGTATCCGGGATCTTGTCCTTTCGGTCATGACCCAAAGCTCATGACCATAGGTGAGGGTGGGAACGTAGATTGACCGGTAAATCGAGAGCTTCGCCTTTCGGCTCAGCTCCTTCTTCACCACGACGGACCGATACAACGACCGCATCACTGCAGCCGCTGCACCGATCCGCCTGTCAATCTCACGCTCCATCCGTCCCCCACTCGTGAACAAGACCCCAAGATACTTGAACTCCTCCACTTGGGCTAGGGTCTCTCCACCAACCTGGAGGGGGCAAGCCACCTTCCTCCGGTCGAGGACCATGGCCTCGGATTTGGAGGTGCTAATCCTCATCCCTGCTGCTTCACACTCGGCTGCGAACCGCCCCAGTGCATGCTGTAGGTCCGGGTTCGATGAAGCCAACAGGACAACATCATCTGCAAAAAGCAGAGATGAAATCCTGTGGTTCCCGAACCGGACCCCCTCCGGCCCCTGGCTGCACCTAGAAATTCTGTCCATGAAGATTATGAACAGAACCGGTGACAAAGGGCAGCCCTGCCGGAGTCCAACATGCACCGGGAACAGGTCCGACTTACTGCCGGCAATGCGGACCAGACTCCTACTCCGGTCATACAAAGACCGGACGGCCCTTAACAAGGGGCCCCGGACTCCGTATTCCCGGAGCACCCCCCACAAGACACCACGAGGGACACGGTCGAATGCCTTCTCCAAATCCACAAAACACATGTGGACTGGTTGGGCAAACTCCCACGAACCCTCGAGCACCCTATGGAGGGTATAGAGCTGGTCCACTGTTCCACGGCCAGGACGAAAACCGCATTGTTCCTCCTGGATCCGAGGTTCGACTATCGGTCGGATCCTCCTCTCCAGTACCCTGGAATAGACTTTTCCGGGGAGGCTGAGGAGTGTAATCCCCCTATAGTTGGAGCACACCCTCCGGTCCCCCTTTTTAAACAGGGGAACCACCACCCATTGTAATCCAGACCACATAAACCGAGTCCGCGGTGTATCCAGACCGAGTCAAAACCGAGACCATATCAAATTCAACGGAACCATTTTATTCAACACTGATTCAATGTAGTTTTTAGACAAGTGTCCTGACAACCTGTCTGGTTCTGTCCAAGATGCACAATGTTTAAATCTCCTTTCCACCATCTCAGTAGTTGAGATGTTGTTCCGCCTCGTGATGTTGGAGGATGAACAAATCGCTCAAAACTCGCTCATTGGTTGGTGGCTAACAGCTAAGCTAACAGCCTGCTGCTTTTACGAAGTGTGGCCCTTAAAGGTCTAATACAGGATTTTCTTGAAAAGACGAAGCCAAACGTCTGTTACTCACTTTTTGAAAAACGCGCATGCGCCAGACCATCCGCCCGGCTCTCCTGCTTCTCCCAGGAAACGCCTATAATGGCGGAAGCGTGCGAGCACGACCTCTTCTTCTCCGGGAGTGCACGGCTCTGTTTACAGTTTCTGCGATCGGCCTCGCTCATAAAGCTTATTTTCCGAAACAGATATAGTTTCATTAGGCCAGACTCGCCATCGGTAAGTAGCTACTTGCTGAAACCGAAGCTCACGGCTACATAAACACTCTGAATGCGCAATACGCAGAACGGCTTGACGAAAGCAGCTCGTCAGAATGATTGACAAACAGACCCACCAGGTATTTTGATGATCCACCCGGAACTCAAAGCAAATAGAAAATCTTGTATTACACCTTTAAAGCAGCAGGGAGCTCACACAGCACAGCAGGTTATTTACTGTCGCAGAGGTTTTCAAACACTGATCACTGAGCAGAAGCAGAAATCATTGGTGAATCATGTGACAGCAGTTTGATTCTTGGCTCTTTCAGAGTGATGACACACAATTTAATAAGTAACACTGCCTCATAACGCCCGGTCTCCAGACTGAGACTGGTCTTCAGTACAACACTACCTATCTCTGTTAAATATGAATCATTATTGATCACTAAACGCTCTATAAATGTGATTGCCAACATGAGCTCTTCTCCTCCTGTTGGCTTGAGCTGTTTGGACTTTACATTTCTAAACTCTTCCAGTCTGAACCTTCTTCAGCTCTCAGTGACTTCAACATAAAACTCTGTCCTCTAATCTCACTTCTTTCTCTCTTTATTCAGGTTGGAGGGCTGCGATTTGTCAGATATCAGCTGTTTTTCTGTGGCCTCAGCTCTGAAGTCCAACCCCTCCCTCCAGAAACATCTGGAACATCTGGACCTGAGTGTGAACGATCTGCAGGATTCAGCAGTTGAGCAGCTGTGTGGTTTTCTGGAGAGTCCACTCTGTCGTCTGCAGACTCTGAGGTCAGACTCCATGTTTGAGTGTGTTTCAGTAAAGTAGTGTTGACACTAAAGGTCAGACATCAGGCTGATCTGAGAGTGATCCACACTGAGGATCTCCAGGAGAAACGGAGCTTCTTCTCTGGTCTTTAGTCCTGTGACTGTGGCAGAGCCGTGTGCAGCTCCACATTTCAAAGCTTGCTAGAAGGGATTGCCCCCCTACCAGTTTCACATGAGGAGAGATTTATGCTCTTCAGGGGGAATAATATGCTGGAGCCTAACTTTCAGTCTTCCATTGTCCATTCATACCTCAGAACAACAGACGGCTAAACTCTTCTCTTCTTTCTCTCTGGGCTGCATCAGTGGCTCCTCTTCTCTCCATGTTCTCGTCCGGGGGGGTCTAACGTGTTTTAGTTCAGGGGCCACATCCAGCTCAGTTTCATCTTGAGTGTCCCGCAGCAGTAAAATAGAGATAAAATGATCTTTAAATTGAAGTTTTAATTTTTTGTTGTTGTGGTGCAGAGTATACATGATACAAATGTGTATTTTCACAAAACAAAACAATTTCTACAGAAAATCTCGACAATCTCAACAAATAGATACTTTCCAGATGATGCTTCCCTTTGTAAAACATGCATTTCAGGGTAAATTCTGGTCAAAATATTGTTGTATTATCAGGTCACAGAAGCCCTGAAAATACTTTATTTGTCCTCCGTTTTGCCGTGATCATGAGCCATTTGGGACGCGTCCATCTCAGACGGATCCATTCATAAAGATGAATTTCAGGACAAATTCTGGTCTAGATCGTGTTGCTTTATCAATTCCAGTAGTGTCCTTCACCCCCCCATGGTCACGGGCTCGGACCCTAATTCATAGTTCAGTGTGTCTCATGATATCCACTTAATTGGGACTCCCTTGAGAAAGAGGTTTTTAATCTCAGTGGGACCTACCTGGTTAAATAAAGGTTAAATAAATAAAAAAATAAATTGGCTGTGATCCTGGATTGAATCTGAACCTTCTTCAGCTCTCAATGACTTCAGCATCAAACTTTGTCCTCTAATCTCACTTCTTTCTCTCTTTGTTCAGGTTGTGGTACTGCAGGATGTCAGAGATCAGCTGTTCTTCTGTGGCCTCAGCTCTGAAGTCCAACCCCTCCCTCCTGAAACATCTGGATCATTTGGATCTGGGTTACAACCCTCTGCAGGATTCAGGAGTTTCTCAGCTGTGTGGTTTTCTGCAGAGTCCACTCTGTGTTCTGCAGACTCTGAGGTCAGTTGACTGTCTGTTCCTGTTGTAGAAGGAGAAATGTTTGTCAGCAGCTGTGATCTGAGACTCTGATCCTGCAGTGAGAGAGTGGACTGAGCTCAGCAGCAGCTGACTGGTGTGTGTGGACATGAGGAGGAGTGTGAATGTTGTGCTGACATGTGGATGATGTGTGTGATGAAGATCCACAACAACAGAACAGCTCATTGATCAGGACTCAGTAATGTGGAGCTGCTCATTTCTCCATCAACACATCTGATTGGTTCCTCCTCATTGATTCTGCTGCTTTCTCTCTTTATTCAGGTTGAGCAGCTGCAGTTTGTCAAAGAGCAGCTGTTCTTCTCTGGTCTCAGCTCTGAAGTCCAACCCCTCCCACCTGAAAGACCTCGACCTGGATTGGAACCGTCTGCGGTCTCCAGATGTGCAGCAGTTGGTTGATCTCCAGCAGAGTCCAGACTGCAGCCTGCAGACTCTGAGGTCAGTAGATGGTTGGAGTGAGTCCATGCTGCTTTCAGCAGGTTTGGACTAAACACAGTCAGTGTGAGAACAAAGATCCAGTGTTTGACTCTCAGTGAGGCTGTGAGAGGAGAACGCTGAGCAGCTTCAGGATTGGACAGCAGAGGACACACAGTCAGCCAATCAGAGGAGCCACAGGCTTGTTGTGTTAGTGTGACAGTGGTGGTCCTTCATGAGCTCTGAGCTGCTGACTGCTGCTCTGAACAGGACTGAAGTCCTCACTGCTTCACAGAGACTCTGATCATCTCCTCTCATCTCTCTGCAGGTGGAGCAGATGGCAGAGCTTCAACCAGCAGTGAGTGACAGAGGAACCAGCAGAAGATGTGCAGTGTGAAGAGCTGTGAGAGTCCAGCATCGAACCAGGGTTCCTCTGGATGTGACTCACTGGTTAACAGGAGAGTTCCATGTTAAAACAGTTGCAGATCTGTTCCAGACAAAGACAGATGGTGTTTGACTCCATGAATCAGTTTATAAAAATGACAGACTTCAGAGCTTTGCTTCAGTAACAGTGAAGCTCCTTTTCTGACCAAATCAAATGATTCCTGGATTCCATCAGTGGATCCTGAACACTGTGTCTACATATCCAGGTCTGGAGTCAAGAAGTCAAGTCTGCTTCAGAGAATCTGCCTGGGATTGGAAAATGGCTTGTTTGTAGAAAAAAAAAAAAAGCTGATGAACCAAAAAAATTCAATTTGGTTTCGATATGCCTGTTTGTACATGTGTGTGGGTGTGCAGCGGGGGTGGACAGCACCGTTTGTCTGCTCTCGATGTGTGTGTGTCTTTGTCTGGTTGTTTGTTGATTTGTGTGAGTGTGTTCTGTCAAAACCACCTGTGAGCTGGCTCCGCCTCCCAGGCCCCATCAAGGAGGAGAAAGACCAGTTGGAACTAACCACCTGGTCCATGTCCCCAGCCGGCTGGGTGTGGGGGAAACACCTGTGTTGCAGCCTTCCTGCACATGAAGCAGGTTACAGCTCTCCCGAACTGGTTATGAAACGAGGTGTTCCTCTCTGGGATTAATCTGTGCAAAAGAACAACTGTGGATGGACAGCTGGTAAGCCCTGCAATAACCGGGGGTTGTGTCAATATCTCTGCTGGCTTAAAGGAGAAATGTTTGTTCTGGAGTGCCTGGGACATTTTTGTTTCAAATGCAAACTTGAAGTTTCATGATTTTTTTTTCCCCATTAAACTGCAAAGTTTGTGCTGATCACAAGATTTAAACAAGAATCAATACTTATTTAAGATGTTGATGAAGTTTAAGTGGAAAAAGTCACTAAAAAGGAACTTTAAGAGAACGCCCTGTGGAAACGCATTTGATGTATTAATGCATTTGTTTGCTGCCTCTGTTTAAACTAAGTTAAAGTTTTAAGATTACGTCAATATTCTTTAGTTCTTGATAGCCAGATCGTTATTAGTCGTCATATTACTTTGAATGCAACTGTGACCGAGTAATTCGTCAACCAAAAAAATGTCCAAAGAAAATGAAACCTGGATACCCAAAACAATTACTATAGAGCTCTCTAAAAAAGAAAAGTTAAAAATGTGATCCTCAAGTGGCATGTGTGCTGGATGACGGTGCTGGACCTGTCCTGGGACCCTGAGGTAACGGCTTGACTCCGGTCCACTCGCTCCGTGAGCAGGAAGACCGAAGTGATGACTTCAAATGTGAAGTGCAAGACGGCTCGTGGAGACCGACTACTGCTCGGTCATGTCTTCTCCCCACGCAGTGTTCAAGCAGTGCATGCGTGTTTGTGTGTGTGTGTGTGTAGTAGTAGTAGTAGTAGTAAATTTATTTCAGGCAAAATGTAACCATAGTCACAAAGGACAAGCCATTTTCAAACAAAAACAAAATGGGCGAAAACAGAAAAACAAAAACAAAAAAAAAAATAATAATAAATAAATAAATGTCCTGTACACTAAATCAGGCTGCCTGAAAGGGAGTGGGGAGAAGAAAAAACTTTTAACCCCACCCCTAATCCACATTTCTCAATCACAACCACTGCCGCTTCTACCAACAGAAAAAGAACAAAATAAGCTGAGTTTGAAATCATAAACTTAAACGTGTATACATCCTTGTTGAAAAGGATGTATAAAATTCTTTACTGCTAAGCTGATGCGCACTGTGAATCGAATTAGAACTTCTGTGAAATTAACTTGTGTTACAATGCTGCATTGTATTATTGACACCAGGCACCGCCACTTCAATTCCCTTCATACCATACCCCGTTCGTACAACCACACATAAGCGTATGTGGATTAAACAGATTAACTCAGTTTCAAAATGTGCCAAAAAAAAAAAGGAAAATAAAAAAATAGACCAACTTATTGGTGTCCTGCACTGTGCATTAAAAGAGGCAAGATTTGGATACTGCTGTCAGAAGAGGGTACTCTTCAAACACCAGTCCGCCTCTTGCTAATCCTGTAGATATTTAGATGTGCTGTTAGTGGCTTTGTGTGTGCTGAACTGTGCATTAAAAGGAGCAGGTGGTTCAGGTGATCTGATACCAGGAGGAAGTCTCAGTCGCCTCCTGCTCGCCCTATCCTTTGTGTATTTAATTTCCTCATTTTTCTAATTGCTGAAAGACTGGCACAAAAAGGGATGGTACTTGAGACTGAAGTGTGTGTGTGTGTGTGTGTGTGTGTGTGTGTGTGTGTGTGTGTGTGTGTGTGTGTGTGTGTGTGTGTGTGTGTGTGTGTGTGTGTGTGTGTGTGAAAAAAATCTGAGACTCCATTAAGTTGACAGCTCAGCACCATGGACAGCACCCTGCGTGCAGGCATGTGGGTGAGCTTCAGGAAGCCAAAATATTTAACTGACTGTATTCTTCAGCTCTGTGGAAATTGCAATTTTTACTCTCAATATATGTGTGTGTGTTTATTTGTCCATGTGTGTTTGCTCCAATGTGTAAGACAGAAAATAATGTTCAATTCTGTTCGTTGTTTTAGTTCAGAACCATGGACAGCTCCATATTTACGTTCAACTTCGGTGCCATTGTCTATTTGTTTGTCCATTTCTGTGTGTGTGTGTGTGTGGGGGGGGGGGGGGGATAATTTTGTTTCTTTATTATTCAATCAATCAGAAAAAGTTTTGCAAACAAAAAAGAGAGTTGAAGCCAAAAAGCATGAAGTTGCAATACAAAAATAATAGTTCAATCAAATGGAATCGATCCGAGAGCAAAATAATTTAAATGGCAACTCCGAATCTGAATCTTAAAATTTCCTCACATATGTTCAGATGACACTTCAGCACCATGGACAGCACCATGTTTACTTTCAACTTATGTGCCTTTCTTTGATCGTGTGTGTGTGTGACTCAGCCAGAGATGAGACTGCTAACTGCTCTTCACAAGTTTTACATTCTGGTAAATCGCAAAGCCAGGTCTTCTCTAATCATTCATTTCAGTTTTTCCATCTGAAAGAAACGTTAGAATGGATATCCGATTTCAAGACTAACAGCTCTGCAGCTATTTTAGAAGAATTGAAGTTCTGTGGAAAAGAGGAAGGAAAGTTGCAGTTCTGCTCACACTGAAAGTGGAGGAAGCTCCGTCACTGCTGAGCAGTAAAAGAACCGGATGTGGTGTTGGTGCCACAAACATCTTTCTTTATGAAGACCCAAGCCAAGGAGCGACTGCAGAGGGCAGGGTTGTTTGAATATTAATGTCAGCCTGAGTGGAGCAAAGCACCCTGAGCAGCTCAGAAAACACGTGGCCACACTGTCACAAGTCCTTCATCTGAACAAACAGCAAACTGGATCAAGTAGCAGACTTTCTGGGACATGACCTCCGTGTTCATATAGAGACTTCTACAGGTTACCAGTTCCCACCACACAACTGACCAAAGTCACCAAAATGCTTGAGTCAGTGGAAAAAAGACATCTTTCCACTCTGCAGGGAAATCACTGGATGAGATTGAACTTAGACGTTTGTACAGAAATGAACATTTATAGATATGAATCTAATCCTATTTGAATATTATCTTTTGTTTTTCTGCATGTTAAGTCAAGCATCAGGACTTTGTTCAGTTTTCTCAGCACAGATTACATTTTCTTGATTCATACTGTGTCCAGAGAGGAGTACTGTTCAAAGACATTCAGACCGAAGACCACAGTCGACCAGGTGAGAGACCTTTCAAGGGCCTGGTTTGGTCACAGTTCTGGATCACCGTGTTGTGATGTTGTGACAAAACTCTCTTGTATCAAGTCTATACACGTTCATGGCAAACTAAAGAAATTACAGACTTTCAATTATGATTCAGGTCAGTGTCTAAAATGTGTTTTCCATGAGTTTCTGTATTCAGTGTTGAGTTGTTCATCTGAATTTGATCAACACTTTTTTCAGAGGACGGTGTGTTCAGTGATGCAGGGCCTGAGGATGGAGACAGAGTCAAATAACGGCCACACAACATTCACAACCTCACAGTGTGGGAAGAGTTCAAATATCCATTCTTCATCAATCCCTTCACGCTCTTCTTCTCATCTCCTCGTGTTTTAAAAGTTGACAGCAGGAGGGACTGTCTGTAAGGTCAGGGGGGAAACCTGCACTGGATTCCCAGTGACGAGGCCGTTCAGTGGAATGGATTCACTGCAGGGCTCCCCCTGCTGGCGGTGAAGTGAGGAGAAACTGATCATATTTCACTGCATGAAGACAGTTTATGTGGTTATTCATTTAAACTCCACTTTGCATTGAATGTGAATATAGGAACAATGAAATAGGCCCAATTAATCCACTGGTTTCAGATGATTTACCCCCAGAATGTTGTATTTTATTTTATTTTATTGGTTTTTAACATTTCTTGACATACAGATGTGGATTTTAGAGTGGAAATAAACTTGCTTCCTGACGGTTTCTGGGAAATCACGTGACTGTGAGGAACACACTCACTCACGCACGCACATACGCACGCACGCTCGCTCGCTCGCTCGCTCACTCACTCACACACACGTGGTTGTTTCTTTGCGCGTGTGTGTGTGTGGGGGGGGGCATGTGTGCCTGCGTGCGTGCATTTTTGAGTGTGCGTCAGGAATGAAAACTGCTTCCTCAAGTGTGTTCAGATCATATTTCAGCACCATGTTTAGTTTCGACCTTTGTGCCTTTGTTTTTATTTTGTTTGTTTTTTCCCCTTGTCCTGTTCGTACAATATTGTATGATTGAAACCTTTTACTGTCCGAACAGATTGTAATGTTAGCAGCAGGAAGAGACTGAATCTCCTCCTGCTGCTGCCTTTATTTGAGACTGGCATCTGGCATGGCTGCTGAACAGGACCAGGACGGAAACACTCAGAGAGCAAGAGAGAGACAATGAAAAATATATAAAGTCACAATACGACATATCACATCTAACAGAGAACAATCCGAAACCACAGCACCGATAACTAACAGAGAGACTGACAAAAAATCGATAGCTAACACAAAGACTGACAGAACCAGAACAGTTTTCTTTTCCTTTTATAATTAAACACCAATCTGCAATCTTACAGATTTTTTTTTTTTTTGGGGGGGGGAGAGTATAGCTAGTAGTGAACTCGGGGCGTGCAAACTGAGAAATCGTGTAAATATTACGACACAGCATCAGGAGAGGTCTACTACAGATCACCATTAGTCTAACCCACCACAGGAAAACAAGGTAACTGAGTCCACAGGTAGAATGTGAAGAGTGACTAAAGATCAGCGTGATCATGCAAATGTAATAGTGATAGTGAAGGTGTTCATGCATATTTGACCTCTGACCCCTGAGAAGGCCAGAAGCAGGCCAGAGAGGCCCTCAGGGCCCAGATATCCATGCGTGCGTGTCCTTTTTCCTGACTCCTCAGGGATTTTATCTCTGACAGGTGAATGTGCTTCGAAAAGTAGGAGAGAAGAAAATACAGAACTGCATGAAATGTGAAATGAACACTGTTTTGTCTCAGAAGTTTCCAGAAACAGGAAACTTTAATGAGAGAAACAACAAAGGTTAGTGAGACTCACACTGAGTGAGTGGAAATATGAAAGATCAGGAACAACTTTTTCTTTGTTTATTTGATCCTTATTCAAGACTCTTTGATATTAATGTAATATATTGTGAATACAGGCTGATGAGGAATAATGTTTTGTTTTCAAGTTCTCTGAGACACAGTGTGAAGGACGCACTGTTTAGCCTGAAGTCACCTTGGATTCATGAACTCCCATCCGAGAAACAACACCTGCTATTCTCGTCATATCTGTCTGTATGACTTAGGGTTGACTGAAATTATGCAGAGTTGGGTTGAGTTTTCCTCAGAGCAACAGACTTGCTCTCAATCAGCTGATTTGTGTGTGTATCCTCTGCCATCCTCAATAAATCCTCCTTGTGCAGCGTCAACACCTTGACTTTTCATGTTTGGCTCAGATTCACCACATTCAGATTCACAACATGTTTGACAAGATAAAAGAACTATTTCTTAGATGATTGTAATTGTTATCACAGATCATAAGCCCCCTGCTCAGCCTGAAGAAAACCCCAGTGGGCAATGATCCCACTGGCAGACGCAGCAGATGGGTCCTTGAACTGAGTGTGACGACACAATCACACATCGGGAAGGTAAACAGCATGGCGACGCTGATGCCTTGTCCAGACACACCAGCATAGACAAGATTGACACAGCCGAGCAGTGTGTTGTCACTTCATTGGTATCATCCCATTGGGCGGTATTAACAGAAATATGAAATCAGAAATGTTCCCAGTCAGTTGCTGTGCCCCCCCAGCCCTGCCACTCAACTTGTTTAGCAAACATGAAGCAGTCATCATAATCATATTTACCCATTCTTTCAACTGCGGGGCTTTGGGAGTTTTCCAGTGTCTGAGGATAACTCCAGCAGCCACTGAAATCCCAACCGTAATAACAGATAATTTTGATTTTGATATGTCAGCTATCTGTCCTTTATCACCCAGCAAACACAGTGGTGTTTCAAGTGGAGGATCAAGGTGTTTTTAACATAACATTAGAGTCCAGTGTGCTGGGAGCAGCACTGCTGGACATTAAACATGCTCTTGTGAGTCAGTTTTGAGCTGTGAGGCTGATTTAGTGTCAGACCTGGCAACCTGCTGTTTGAGGCTCCGCCCACATTCCCTGTTCCTCCTGCTGGAGAGAAGACTTCCTCGTTGTGTTGCGACGTCACTTTTCCAGGTTTGTTTCATTCTTCTGATTGTTCTGCTGTCAAAGCAGCGTTCTAACTCCAGACGTGTGAAACTCCGTCTGTGTCTCCAGGGACCTCTGCTCCATCCTGACTGCTGGTGAGGAAAAGGTGAGTTTTAATGAGCCTCAGTGTCTCTCTGCGTCTCCACAGGTTAACACGTTTGACCAACTAGATGAGGGTGACCATAGTCCTCTTTTACCCGGACATGTCCTGTCCGGAGCGTCCGGGCGGGTTTTGTTTAATTCAAGGAAATGTCCGGGGTTCACTGTTTCTCATGGCACCAGCGCTTTGCACACAGTACTATGATAATACTTTGTTGCACGACGTGCGCGCGCGCGCCACACACACACACACACACACACACACACACACACACTTGGAGCGGAGCAGGCGGGGTTGTTCAGACAGCGGAGCAGGAAAAAGCCTCAGCTTAAGAGCACCTTCACGGATGAACTGCAAAAAAAATTCCAACATAACGAGATAAAAAATAGAATGTAGAAGAAAAGCAGGATAAAGAAAACAATTAAAGATTAAAAGTAAGTATCTTTTTTGTTTAAGTTGATATTTCTGAGACTCTTCTATTCTTCTATCTTATTGCAGTTATTAAGAAATATATTGTCGAATCTTGATTTTCCAACAGAAGAGTTCATATTAAGAAAATTATTTAATATTTGACGAGTCTAAGAGAGCCATTACCGTATTTTGTTACAAGTTTTTACATTTTATTTTGTTAAAGAAGTTAATTTTGCATTGAAGCCTAATAAAGAATGTTCATCAACCTCTGAGAAGCCTATCTGAACCCCCCCTCCCCCCTCCCCCCCCCCCCGCGCCGCTGCTCCTCTTTTTTGGAATTCAAAATATGGCCACCCTAAACTAAATCAGAGTCCAACTCCTCACATGGGGTGGATTTCATGCTTCATGTTTTTACTTTTCTTTCTGTTTGAAGTAATGTTTCGTTGAGATCTGAAACTTGCAGTAAGTCTTTAACTGCTGACAAACAGTGAATCATTTGCTCTGTGTGTGTGTTTGTGTGCGTGTGTGCGTGTGTGTGTGGTTGGTCCTTGTTGCTGCTCTCTCTGTCAGCCTGACCGAACATGTCCGGTGTGGATGAAGAGGAGGACAGATCAGAGTCTGAGGACAGGTGAGAGACGTCAGCTGCTCCTGCAGAGTCCAGGTCCAGAGGCCACAAACATTATTGTGCTGTGAGGGTCTGACCTTTGACCTTTGATCTGGTTCATCTCTTTACTGTTGTGTTTGTGATGAACTTCTCAAATTACTGTGTGTGTGTGTGTGTGTGTGTGTGTGTGTGTGTGTGTGTGTGTGTGTGTGTGTGTGTGTGTGTGTGTGTGTGTGTGTGTGTGTGTGTGTGTGTGTGTGTGTGTGTGTGTGTGTGTGTGTGTGTGTGTGTGTGTGTGTGTGTGTGTGTGGGGCTGAGGCTCTCAGCAGAGTCATCCAGCCATGTCGAAATGCCGTGAAAAAGAACTGTTGCTTGGAGAGCTCTTATTAGTACAAAACACAACTGCCAATAAAATACAAATAAAGATAATTATATGGTGCTGGGGTTTACGTTGGGTAATTCACTTTAGATTACTGGAGTATCGATTACTTGGAGTAATTGATTACTTTAATTTATTCGGTCATTAATTTGAGTGAATTGTTATTTATCAAATAATAATTGCAGATCATTAACAGTGAATACTAAATAACAATCAATTACGGTGTAATAAACTGTTTCAAGTGAAACACAAAGTGATTTATCCCAAATTCAATTATTATTAATCCAAATAAACGATTATTTATTCATTAATGATGTAAAATTATCAGGTAATTAGGAATGAGTAGATCACAGAGTGATTTACCAACCAATGTAACATCTTGAAGCCCTCTGAGGCAACTGTTGTTGTGATACTGGGCTATACAAAAATAAAATTGAATTGAATTGAAATTGAATTGAATTTAACCATCAGATCATTGATTAACTAGGTGTGCGAGCGTGTTCTGACCCCCTGCTGTCTGCGGGTCTCCGTAGATGGTGAAGGGGGGTGAATGTGCTCACCTCTCCCCGTTAGTCAGACGGGGCGACACGCGGCATGGGCGTGGAACCGTGCGCGGATCCGACGGACGGATCCAACTCAGTCCATCTCTTTTGGAGGTTCACGTGAGGAAAAGCGGTCTGGTCTGCGTCGGTCCAGACCCTCTGTCGGCTGCAGGGGAGGCGGAGCTGCAGGTCCTGCTGGACGTTAGCTTTTCATCTGCACACATACATTGACACCAGTGTCGGTTCAAACAACAGGTTTAATGTCTCATTCATACTACTGAGTTCTCACACACACACACACACACACACACACACGCACGAAGAACTTATCATTCAAAACTTAGATCACTCATTCAAATGTGTGAATTTCCACCAATGCCACGGGTGCGGGATGGAAGGACCCATGTGCAGGCAGCCAGGCGGGGTTCAAAACTCATTTATTTGCAGGTAACGGGAATGCAGGGATACAGGAATGGGCAGAGCTGAGGCAGGCCAGGACACACTAGCAGAGCACACGGACAGACCCACAACGAACCGACACGACACACCAGGGGAGCAGGGCTTCAGTAGAGGGCAGGACAGGTGATACCCATTAGGGCGGTAACGAGTGAGGCAAGAACAAGAGGGCAAACAGAAAACAGGAAGAGAGGACATGCAAAAATGAGCAAACCAAAACCAGCCCAGAGCGCTCCACATGGCCGGAGGGGCACAGGGCGAAACCATTTGTTTATATGAAGCTGTATCTTTGTGTCTTTGCTGTGTGTTGTGTTGCTCAGAGTAAATGTTGCTTGGTGTCCACAGAGAGAAGAAGAGCAGTGATGTCTGTGAGGAGCAGCCAGAAAGATCCAGAAGCGTCGCTGCACCAAGTAAGAGTGGACATGTGTCTCTGAGGGACTGGTTTGTTGGACTTGTTGTGTTGTAGAGTCAGGAAAGTTTGTTGTTTGTGTGAAGTCTCATTGTTGTTGTCTTTGAGCAGGTGTTGGTCTGCAGCAGCTTCTAGAAGAACATAAGAAGAGTCTGAGGAGGCGATGTGAACGTGTGACTGAAGGAAGTGATGAAGCAGGAGGAGGAAGCCTCCTCAACAGGATCTACACTGAGCTCCACATCACAGAGGGACTCAGTGAGGAGCTTCAGAGGGAACCTGAGCTGAAGCAGCTGGAGACAGCTTCCAGGAAGGAGAGCCTCCATCACACTGCCATCAGGGTTCAGGACATCTTCAAAGCCTCGGCCCAGCAGCTCAGACACATCCGAGTGGTTCTGACCAGCGGCGTGGCCGGCAGTGGAAAAACCTTCTCGGTGCACAAGTTCAGTCTGGACTGGGCCGAGGGCCTGGAGAACCAGGATGTCAGTGTGCTGGTGGTGCTCTCCTTCAGGGAGCTGAACCTGCTGGGAGAGCGGCCGTACAGTCTCCTCTCGCTGCTGGCTGTTTTCCATCCCACGCTCCAGAAGCTGACGGCAGAGGAGCTGGCCGTCTGCAAGCTGCTGTTCATCTTGGACGGCCTGGATGAAAGCAGACTTTCTCTGGACTTCAACAGTAGCCAGCGGCTGCTTGACGTCTCCCAGCAGTCTTCAGTCAGCCTGCTGATCGCTAACCTCATCCGGGGGGATCTGCTGCCCTCGGCTCGGGTCTGGATCACTTCCCGACCGGCGGCGGCCCATCAGATCCCTCCAACATGTGTGGACAGACTGACAGAAGTGCGAGGCTTCACTGACGCCCAGAAGGAGGACTACTTCAGGAGGAGGCTGAGTGATGAGGAGCTGAGCAGCAGAATCATCTCCCACATCCAGACCTCCAGGAGCCTCCACATCATGTGTGGAATCCCAGTCTTCTGCTGGATCACTGCTACAGTTCTGGAGCACATGTTGAGCAGAGAGGAGAGCTGCCTCAGACCCTGACTGACATGTACTCCCACTTTGTGCTGGTTCAGACACACAGGAAGAAGCTCAAGTACCATGAAGGACCTGAGATGGGTCCACAGGAGCTGACGGAGGCTGACAGGGAGCTAATTCTGAAGCTGGGCAGGATGGCCTTGGAACATCTGGAGAAAGGAAACATGGTGTTCTACCAAGAAGACCTGGAGCAGTGTGGTATGGATGTGACTGAGGCCTCGCTGTTCTCTGGAATCTGGGCTCAGATCTTCAGAAGAGAGTCTGTGATCTTCCAGAAAGTCGTCTACAGCTTCGTCCATCTGAGTGTTCAGGAGTTTCTGGCTGCAGTCTTCATGTTCCACTGTTTCACCAGCGGGAAGACAGACGTACTGAAGACCTTCATCGGAGAGGAAGATGAGGATGAGGATTTTGCATTTGCATCTTGGATCTTTCAGATCGAGGATGATGATGATGATGATGATGATGGTGATGATGATACTTTCCAGTCTTTGGACAAATTCTTGATGAAGGTTCTTGAGAAATCCCTCAGGAGTCAGAACGGCTACCTGGACCTGTTTGTCCGCTTCCTTCATGGCCTCTCTCTGAAATCCAACCAGCGACTCTTAGAAGGTCTGCTGGGTCGGACAGAGGTCAGTCCAGAAACCATCCAGAGAGTCATCCAGAACCTGAAGGAGATCTACAGTGATAAAATGTCCCCAGACAGAAGCATCAACATCTTCCACTGTCTGACGGAGATGAAGGACCTCTCAGTACATCAGGAGATCCAAGAGTTCCTGAAGTCAGAGAACAGATCAGAGAAGAGACTCTCTGAGATCCACTGCTCAGCTCTGGCCGACATGCTGCAGATGTCAGACCAGGTCCTGGAGGAGTTGGACCTGGAGAAGTACAACACATCAAAGGAGGGACGACGGAGACTGATCCCAGCTGTGAGGAACTGCAGGAAGTTTCGGTGAGTCCACATGTCCTGATCAAAATCTCAGTGATGTTTGTAGGGAGTACTTCCTGTAGTTACTCTGTGGAGATGTTCCTCAATGATCCGTCATGAAGAAACTCCAGCTACAACAAATGATGATTTTGATCGTCAACTCATCACATCATGGAGCACAAACCATGAAAAGGCTATTATTCAGGTATTCAAAATTAGTTGTTTTTTTTTTTTTCTATAGATTCAATTGATTACTTAATTAACCCATTCATCCTTCTTCAACCAGTTATCCGGGTCCAGGTCTCAGGGGCAGAAGTCTAAGCAGAGATGCCCAGACTTCCCTGTCCCCAGACACTTCCTCTAGCGCTTCCCGTAGGACCCCAAGGCGTTCCCAGGCCAGTCGAGAGACATAGTTTCTCCAACGTGTCCTCGGTCTTCCCCGGGGTCTCCTCCTGGTGTGACATGCCCAGAAAACGTCCCCCGGGAGGTGTCCAGGAGGCATCCTAAAAAGGTGCCCGTGCCTCCTCAGCTGGCCCCTGTCAATGTGGAGGAGTAGCGGGCTCTCCTCCGAGCTCCTCCCTGGTGACTGAGCTCCTCACCCTATCTCTAAGGGCAATAGTATATGTCTGCAGCCGGATGCTGCACGAATACGACCCACACGAATACGACCCTACACTTCTGGCAAGTTTAGACCACTTTCTAAAGAGAGCGCCATCTACCGGAGCCTGCACGAATACGCCCTGAATGAATACTCCTCACACGAGAGCGCCACCTACCGTAGGCTGCACGAATACGCCCTGCACGAATACGGCCCTACCGCAATTTACGTTTTAAATTGGTTCGGGTTAGGGTTAGGGTTGTAAGTATATTTTGAGTGAATTCACCAATTTAAAATGTAAATTGCGGTAGTGCCGTATTCGTGCAGGCTTCAGTAAGTGGCACTCTCTTTAGAAAGTGGTCTAAACTTGCCGGAAGTGTAGGGTCGTATTCGTGCGGGTTGTATTTGTGCAGCATCCGGCTGCAGCCATAACCTTCTCTCTAAGGGAGCGCCCAGCCACCCTACTTAGGAAGCTCATTTCAGTCACTTCTATCCGGGATCTTGTCGTTTCGGTCATGACCCAAAGCTCATGACCATAGGTGAGGGTGGGAACGTCGATTGACGGGTAAATCGAGAGCTTTGCCTTTCGGCTCAGCTCCCTCTTCACGACAGTAGACCGATATGACGACTGCATCACTGCAGCTACTGCACTGATCCGCCCGTCAATCTCAAGCTCCATCCGTCCCCCACTCGTGAACAAGACCCCAAGATACTTAAACTCCTCCACTTGGACCAGGGTCTCTCCACCGTTCTTCTTCCAGTCGAGGACCATGGCCCTGGTTTTGGAGGTGCTGGTCCTCATCCCTGTCGCTTCACTCTCGGCTGCAAACCACCCCAGTGCATGCTGCATTTCCAGGTTCAGTGGAGCCAACAGGACATCATCATCTGCAACAAGCAAAGATAAAATCCTGTGGTCAAGTCGGACCCCCTCCAGCCCCTGGCTGCACCCAGAAATTCTATCCATAAAGATTATGAACAGAACCGGTGACAAAGGGCAGCCCTGCCAGAGTCCAGCATGCACCGGGAACAGGTCCGACTCATTGCCGGCAATGCGGACCAGACTTCTGCTTGTCGCCTGAACTTGTTTGGCGAACTCCCATGAACCCTTCAGCACCCTATGGAGGATATAGAGCTGGTCCAGTGTTCCACAAACAGGATGAAAGCCGCATTGTTCCTCCTGAATCCAAGGTTCAACTATCGGGTGAATCCTCCTCTCCAGTGCCCTGGCATACACTTTCCCAGGGAGGCTAAGGAAAGTCTATGCAGGGTACTGGAAAGGAGGAGGATGGAGCCAGGCCTGGGGTTGGGGCTCGCAAGCGAGTACCCGGTGGGAGGGCCTTGGCCCACGGGGCCCGGCTGGGCCCAGCCCGAAGGGGCAACGTGGGCCAACCCTCCGGCGGACCCAGCACCCGCCAAGGGAACCGTCGGGGCCGGGTGCAATGTGGTTTGGATGGCAGCCGATGGTAGGGTGCCTGGCAACCCAATCCCCAGATACAGGGACTGGCTCCACTTAATTAATAAAAATGAAAATCAGAAAATTTTGAAAAATTTTTTAAATCAAATTGATGTTTCAAAATGCCACTTATTAGTAGCTTTCAAAAAATTCTATATTCTCAAGTTATTTTCTCAAGCTTTCAATCTTCTTATTCCTGTTAGATTCATTGTGGTCTGTAATTCTTCAAATAAATTTGAAATGTTCAAGAACATTTTTAAGGGAGTATGAGTAATAATTGATTTTCTCCATGAATTTACAGTGTTCTACTTCACCAACATCATCATCAACTAGTTTGTACATGTTCAGTCCACCTCAGTGCGTACAAACAGGACAACCAATGCATTTTTTGAACTGAGCAGCAACTGAAGACACTTTTTGTTCTTCAGTGAAGTGTGAAGCCATGAGAGCTGTTCAGTCGCTCGGACCTCTGTCAGATGTTCAGAAACTGTTTTTCAAGGAGCAGGACATCCAACCCTGCTCCACACCTTCTCTTCAACATTTAGAACTCAGGACATGATGAAAACATCTGGAGCTCAATGTTCTCTCCTTCGTGTGCACATGAAGCCAAAGTCAAACGCTGAAGCTCTGATAGCAAACAGGAGGAATCCGACAGTGTCCTCTCTCAAAGCAACTTCTGTCTTCTCCTCTGTGTCTTTACAGAATTTTTCACTGTAGGCTGGCTGACTTTGACTATGAAATGATCTCCTCAGCTCTGAAGTCTGACCCCTCCCATCTGAAACATCTGGACCTGAGTAACAACAAACTGAAGGATTCATCGGTGAAGATTCTGTGTTCTGGACTGGAGAGTCCAAACTGTAAACTGGAGACTCTGAGGTCAGTTCACTGTCTGAAGGTAGAATCTGTTGCAGTCAATGAATCAAGAGTTGTCCAGTCACAGGAAACTTTGCTTTGTTTCCTCATGTTTGTTGTTAAACTCAGCTCATGTGTGTCCATGAAAAAGAGCAGAAGTCCTCGGTGTGTAGCTGCTGTGTGAGCTGGAGATCTGAGATGTGTGTGGAAAGAGCTCTTCTCCTCCTGTTGGCTTCAGCTGTTTGGACTTTACATTTCTAAACTCTTCCAGTCTGAACCTCCTTCAGCTCTCAATGACTTCATCATCAAACTTTGTCCTCTAATCTCACTTCTTTCTCTCTTTATTCAGGTTGGAGGACTGCAGGATGTCAGAGATCAGCTGTTATTCTGTGACCTCAGCTCTGAAGTCCAACCCCTCCCTCCTGAAACATCTGGAACATCTGGACCTGAGTGTGAACCATCTGCATGATTCGGCAGTTGAGCAGCTGTGTGGTTTTCTGCAGAGTCCACTCTGTGGTCTGCAGACTCTGAGGTCAGACTCCATGTTTGAGTGTGTTTCAGTAAAGTAGTGTTGACACTAAAGGTCAGACATCAGGCTGATCTGAGAGTGATCCACACTGAGGATCTCCAGGAGAAACGGAGAAGAGGTCACAGTGCTTGAATTTAATTTTCCCAAATGGGGCTGTTGGGGTGGGGTTAAAGGGATTGCCCCCCTACCAGTTTCACATGAGGAGAGATTTATACTCTTCAGGGGGAATAATATACTTGAGCCTAACTTTCAGTCTTCCATTGAGTTCCACTGAAAAGGGGCGGAGTCCACGAGGTCATGTGATGTATTCAATCCTGTTCTTCAATAATTTATTCCTATCTCATTGTAATCCAGCATTGTAATCCAGACCACAGAAACCGAGTCCGCAGTGTATCCAGACCAAGTCAAAACCGAGACCATACCAAATTTAACTGAACCATTTTATTAAACACTGATTCAATGTAGTTTTTAGACAAGTGTCCTGACAACCTGTCTGGTTCTGTCCAAGACACACTGCGTTTAAATCTCCTTTCCACCATCTCAGAAGTTGAGATGTTGTTCCGCCTCGTGATGTTGGAGGATGAACGAATTGTTCAAAACGAGCTTGTTGGTTGGTGGCTCCCCCTACTGGTCTCCTGTGAAAGCTCACTGTCGTAAACATTCACCCCCACCTCCGCGCACAGGGGGCGTCCCACTCCGATTTCCTTTTTTTCCACTGGTCAGACAAAGGTTTTTTTTGACTTTTGGTTCTGCCATGCGTGAGCACCTCAGGGTGGCGTTGCTACCGCGAGCAAGGGTTTCATGGGTTTTTTACGCACTTTTATACTTGTACTCCCATATGAGTGCCATAAACGAGGCTTGTTCTCGCGAGATGTAGTTGAGTCCGCTCCTCAGAAAGTTGCAAGTGCTGTTTTCAGGACACAGACACCGGGGGGAGGGGAGGGACCGGAGAATCACTGCACCAAGTCTTTGTTTACCCACACAGGGATTCTAAAAACATTTATTGAGACAAAAAAGTTGCATAGTTCTGCTTTAAAAAAGAATTGAAATCATAATTTCTGTGTTTTTTTTACTGTTGGTGAAGATTTGTGCTCGTGCACCATGTTCACTCACATCCTGTGCACCTCCTGGGGTTTGAGCCCCCCCAGTCCTTAAAGGGATACTTCAACATTTTGGCAAATTGGCCCATTTAGCGCAATTGCTTAGTCATTTCGAGCAGCATACTTACTTTTTTTTGTGAGGGCAAGCTGTTGTTTATTCAGACGTGAGTCGGGGAAGGTTTTTGGGACGGACACAATGGAAGTGGATGGTATTTTTGGTTCCCCCTCGTCAAACCCATCAAATACACAATCCAACAACCCCAAAACACTTTGGTGGACACGTTATAATCCGCCCATTCACTACGTTGTGAAATATTAATGCAAAATTACCAGATTGAGTTGTTTATGTGAAGATTGCTAAGACAGAACTACTTACTAAACGTGGTGTCTGGGCGTAGTGATTTCAAAAGAAAAAGTAGTTCCCAGTATTTGCTTCAGTGTCGTAACGCTACAATATTATTTGTTGGTGTTCCACAGCGTAGTGAATGTGCAGATTATAACATGTCCACCAAAGTGTTTTGGGGTTGTTGGATTGAGTATTTGATGAGTTTGACGAGGGGAAGCAAAAATACCATTCACTTCCATTGTGTCCGTCCCGAAAACCTTCCCCGACTCACGTCTGAATAAACAACAGCTCGCCCTCACCAAAAAAGTAAGTATGCTGTTCGAAATGACTAAGGAATTGCGCTAAATGGGCCAATTTGCCAAAATGTTGAAGTGTCCCTTTAAAACCTACTGATGCCCCTGGCTGTCAACATGAAGACTCACTACTCACTGATCACTGAGCAGAAGCAGAAATCATTGGTGAATCATGTGACAGCAGTCTGATTCTTGGCTCTTTCAGAGTGATGACACACAATTTAATAAGTAAGACTGCCTCATAACACCCGGTCTCCAGACTGAGACTGGTCTTCAGTACAACACTACCTATCTCTGTTAAATATGAATCATTATTGATCACTGAACGGTCTATAAATGTGATTCCCAACAATAGAACTGAGATGTGTGTGAAAAGAGCTCTTCTCCTCCTGTTGGCTTCAGCTGTTTGGACTTTACATTTCTAAACTCTTCCAGTCTGAACCTTCTTCAGCTCTCAGTGACTTCAAAATAAAACTCTGCCCTCTAATCTCACTTCTTTCTCTCTTTATTCAGGTTGGAAGACTGCAGTTTGTCAGAGATCAGCTGTTCTTCTGTGGTCTCAGCTCTGATGTCCAACCCCTCCCTCCTGAAACATCTGGAACATCTGGACCTGAGTAGGAACCCTCTGCAGGATTCAGCAGTTTCTCAGCTGTGTGGTTTTCTGCAGAGTCCACTCTGTGGTCTGCAGACTCTGAGGTCAGGCTCCATGTTTGAGTGTGTAAAGCTGTGTTGACACCAACCTTGGCTGTTGACATGTCCTCCACTGGGCTCTGCTTCTGTTTGGTCTTCACATCAATTCAGCTCTCTCTTAAAGATCAAAGATCAAATCAGGGAGAAGAAGAACCGTAGTTCTTCGTTCAGTTCCTCGGAGCTCCAACCTTCTTCAGAAGAACAAATGAACAGCAAGGATCAGTCTGATCAGTCTCATCTAAAGAGGATTAACTCCTCACTTCGACTGTGATTTACAACTAAAGTTAGAAACAAATGACTCATCAAATGTAGAAGGATTTAGAATTCCTTGTAGAAGAAGTTGCAGTTGTTGAATTTCATTTTCCAAAATGGGTCCGATGGGGTGGAGGTAAAGGGACTGCCCCCTACCAGCTTCATATGAGGAGAGATTGAGACACTGGTTTCAGTTTAGTCTGGATGGGCTGATGTTATGTGTGGATATACATTACAAACTGAAAATTAACACGGTTGATAGACAGCAGCTTCTCTGCTGACATTACTGTTAAGTTGCAATAGACCGTAGAATGGCAACTTCACAGTAATGTTAGCAAGGTCCCCACCCTCACCTATGGTCATAAGCTTTGGTTCCTGATCAAAAGGACAAGATCCCGGATACAAGCGGCTGAAATGAGCTTCTTCCGTAGGGTGGCTGGACGCTCCCTTAGAGATAAGGTGAGGAGGTACTCCTCCAATTGAGAGGAGCCAGCTGAGGAGGCTCGGGCACTTCTTTAGGATGCCTCCTGAACGCCTCCCTTGGGGGGAGTTGCTGGAGAGACTATGTCTTGCGGCTGGCCTGGGAACGCCTTGCGATCCTCCCTGAAGAGCTGGAGGAAGAGTCTGGGGACAGGGAAGTCTGGGCATCTCTGCTGAGACTGCTGCCCCCGCGACCCGGTACCGGATAAGCGGTGGAAGATGGATGGATGAACCGTTGAATTAATATTGAGGGTCGGGGTAACGCTATGCTACATTTGTGTGTCTCTTCATGGTTGGACATTAATTTTTAGTTTTCCCTCGAAGAAGAGCAGTGTGGTACAGCTAGCCAGGACAGTTAGAGGATAATATTCCAACAGTGTCGTCCCAAATAGACACTTCCCAAATAGATGCATCCATTTGTAAAAGATGCATTTCAGGACAATTTCTGGTGAAGATATTGTTGTATTATCAGCTCATCACCACAGAAGCCCTGAAAACACTTTATTTGTCCTCTGTTTTAACCTGATCATGAGCCATTTGGGACGCGTCCATCTCAGACGGATCCAATCCAATCCAACTTTATTTCTAAAGCACTTTAAAAACAACAGAGTTGACCAAAGTGCTGAACACGACAAATAAAATTACAGTAAAAAGAACAATAAAATAGTAAAATAACAGACACATAAAAAGTCAAACAACTCTTCCTGTATTGAAAGGCCAGGGAGAAAAGGTGAGTTTTAAGAGCGGACTTAAAAACAGGAAGTGAGTCTATCTGTCTAAGATACAAGGGTAGATCATTCCATAGATTTGGACCCACACTGGCAAAAGCACGGTCTCCTCTAGTTCGAAGATCCATGTCGAGAGTAGCCAGCAAGGACTGGCCTGCTGACCTAAGATTGTGCCCCGGGACATAGGGCTGCAGCAACTCTGATACTTGGGAGCGAGACCATGAAGACATTTAAAAACAAGTAAGATAATTTTAAAATCAAGATGATAAGAAACAGGGAGCCAGTGCAAGGACTTTGAAATTGGTGAAATGTGCTCTCGCTTTTTAGTGCCTGTTAAAAGCCGAGCAGCAGCATTCTGAACAAGTTGCAGTCAAGCAATGGACCACTTAGGGAGCCCAGCGTAAAGTACATTACGGTAATCTAAGCAATTTGTAATAAAACCATAAATTAAACTCTCAAATAGATGTCGGGGAACAAATTGTTTTGCCTTTGCCAGTTGTCTAAGATGGAAAAAACTGGACCTCACCACAGATTTAATCTGAGCATCAAACTTTAGGGAGCTGTCAAGTTTTATCCAGATCCATCCATAAAGATGAATTTGAGGACAAATTGTGGTCTCCATAATGTTGCTTTATACTTTTTATTATTATTAGTATTATGATTAAAAATCATTTAAAGGCAGCAAAAAAGCCACATGACAGAATGATGGAGCTCAAAGGTTTTTGCCAAGGTTGGCAGGTCTGCCCTCAAGTGACTCTACATCTCATCGTCATCTCATGGCTGCAGTGTGGGTCAGACAGTGATGCTGTAGTGAGCATGTTCAGGCCATTTACACTTCATTTCCTGTTTCCAGCAGGTGGCGCAATGGTTAGTGGTCAGTATTGTCATATGGCTGTGATGAGGGCCAGATTGTGACACGACATGTCTAGTTTGAGGCTGATCAGACCATGTTCAGGCTGTTTACAGCGTATTTCCTGTTCCATGGTGAATGTCAAACTTGGTGGTGAGGCTGTGACCACACCCTCAGAGTCTTGAGGAAGATTTTTATGAACTTCACTCACCAATACAGTTTCTGTTAACTGGAAAAGTTTCAGGGCATTTGATATCATCCCCGAGGCCGGTGGTTCTCAATAGGAGGCCCCCGGGCCGCATCTGGCCCACCGGCCTCCTTGTTTCCCCTAAAGTGTAATTCCTTCACATGTTTTGGTTTGGTTTGCACGAGCATCATGTACATGTCAGGTTTGAGCGGTGCTGCAACTCTGAAACAGGTAGACAAGAGACACACCAGCAAAAGGAAGCAGGCAGAGACAGACATGAGTTTTCCTCATGAGTGGAGAGACAGCTGACTCCATCAGGGCAGCTTCCTTCATCTCCGAAGACCTGCTCACCTCCAAGCTTCTTATTAGAAAATTGATGGGCGGTTACAACTGATGGTATAAATTCCTTTCTGGTTACACAAGCCTACAGTAGCTTACAGCGCGGTACTCACATGCAGCGTCGGAGCATGGAGTGTCGGGTCGGAGTGCCCCTTGCACGGCCTTGTACGTAACCGTGGCGCACAGACGATGACATGACTGCATTTGCACTTCATGCCACTAGGTGCGCTGTTTGCATGTTCAACCTTACTTCACACAGACACCACAGAGGAAGAAGGGCGCCGCAGCCGCTGCAGGCTCTCTCTGCATCAAGACGTGGTAAAATGTTCATTGATGCGATGCACCGTTTTTTCAATAAAAGAGAAGAACTGAACGATCGTTTCCGCAAATTTTTTTTACGTCGTATCAATTAAACTGTATCACAAGTAGTTTGTGGACTCAAAAGACCAAGATTCCTTGTCGATAGAACATGCGCAGAACAGTATTTTCTGTCCTTTTTGACCAGGTTTTTAAATATGAATATGAGCACATTCAGGGTTTTGCACGTGTTTATATGGCTGTGCGCCATGTAATGTATCATTTCATCAATATTCCAGTTAATAAAGAGTTTTTGCCTTGATATAAACGTACTTAATCTCGCGGCATTCGATCTCGCGGCATTGCGATCTTGCGAGATCTCGTGACACGAGATCTCGTCCCATCCCTATTAATTATTATATTGATTCTCATGAGTCAATCTACAACCCGCGACCCGACCCGCAAGCTATTTTTCCCACCCAGATCCGAACCCGAAAAAAAAAAAAAAAGCTTTTTAAAACCATCCGCAAATCAGCTGTTTTTGCGGGTACCCGACCCAGTGCAGGACTCTGCCTGGTGGAGCCATGGAGAGATGAATTCTCTTGTTTTAATTGATTGGAGAAGATAATTATAAATTCGTTTTATAAATTTTGTGTTATTGCCTTGCATAATTCTTCCCCAGTACCCAATCATTCTTTGTTTAACAGTGATACCTATGGGGAACCTACCCAGTTCTCCTTATATCATATTGTTGCAGGTGTTTGTTTTCACTCTCGGCATGTTCTTTAAGAAGCGCAGGTACAGTCTTTCAAGTAACTCAGTAGTTTCAAATCCCCAGACTTCACAGGCATACAGCATAACTGAGGTAACCAGCTTGTCAAAGAGATCTAGAATGACCTCTAGTGACAAGTCATGTTTTCTGCCCTTTGCCTGGACAGTGAATATTGCTCTATTAGCTGCATCATGCAACCCTTTAATAGCTGGCTTCAATGACCCAATATGTTTCAATGTAACTCCTAAATTTTTGAAACAAGGCACAACCTCTAACTGATTTCCATCACACATAAAGTTAAATTCATTGGCGTGATACTTCCTGTGGCCGAATACTGAGATTTTAGTTTTTGTGCCTTGTTAGAATTCATAGTTCAGTGTATCTTATCACATCAACAAATTGGTCCCCAGTTCCAATGAAAAGGGGCGGAGTCCACGAGGTCATGTGATGTATTCAATCCTGTTCTTCAATAATTTATTCCTATCTCATTGTAATCCAGCATTGTAATCCATCCATCCATCCATCCATCCATCCATTTTCTACCGCTTATCCGGGGCCGGGTCGCGGGGGCAGCAGTCTCAGCAGGGATGCCCAGACTTCCCTGTCCCCAGACACTTCCTCCAGCTCCTCTGGGAGGATCCCAAGGCGTTCCCAGGCCAGCCGAGAGACATAGTCTTTTCAGCGTGTCCTGGGTCTTCCCCGGGGTCTCCTCCCAGTGGGACATGCCCGGAACACCTCCCTAGGGAGGCGTCCAGGAGGCATCCTAAACAGATGTCCGAGCCACCTCAGCTGGTTCCTCTCGATGTGGAGGAGTAGCGGCTCTACTCCGAGCTCCTCCCTGGTGACTGAGCTCCTCACCCTATCTCTAAGGGAGCGCCCAGCCACCCTACGGAGGAAGCTCATTTCGGCCGCTTGTATCCGGGATCTTGTCCTTTCGGTCATGACCCAAAGCTCATGACCATAGGTGAGGGTGGGAACGTAGATTGACCGGTAAATCGAGAGCTTCGCCTTTCGGCTCAGCTCCTTCTTCACCACGACGGACCGATACAACGACTGCATCACTGCAGCCGCTGCACCGATCCACCTGTCAATCTCACGCTCCATCCGTCCCCCACTCGTGAACAAGACCCCAAGATACTTGAACTCCTCCACTTGGGCTAGAGTCTCTCCACCAACCTGGAGGGGGCAAGCCACCTTCCTCCGGTCGAGGACCATGGCCTCGGATTTGGAGGTGCTGATCCTCATCCCTGTCGCTTCACACTCAGCTGCGAACCGCCCCAGTGCATGCTGTAGGTCCGGGTTCGATGAAGCCAACAGGACAACATCATCTGCAAAAAGCAGAGATGAAATCCTGTGGTTCCCGAACCGGACCCCCTCCGGCCCCTGGCTGCACCTAGAAATTCTGTCCATGAAGATTATGAACAGAACCGGTGACAACGGGCAGCCCTGCCGGAGTCCAACATGCACCGGGAACAGGTCCGACTTACTGCCGGCAATGCGGACCAGACTCCTACTCCGGTCATACAAAGACCGGACGGCCCTTAACAAGGGGCCCCGGACTCCGTATTCCCGGAGCACCCCCCACAAGACACCACGAGGGACACGGTCGAATGCCTTCTCCAAATCCACAAAACACATGTGGACTGGTTGGGCAAACTCCCACGAACCCTCGAGCACCCTATGGAGGGTATAGAGCTGGTCCACTGTTCCACGACCAGGACGAAAACCGCATTGTTCCTCCTGGATCCGAGGTTCGACTATCGGTCGGATCCTCCTCTCCAGTACCCTGGAATAGACTTTCCCGGGGAGGCTGAGGAGTGTAATCCCCCTATAGTTGGAGCACACCCTCCGGTCCCCCTTTTTAAACAGGGGGACCACCACCCCGGTCTGCCAATCCAGAGGCACCGTCCCCGACCGCCACGCGATGTTGCAGAGACGTGTCAACCAAGACAGTCCCTGCACATCCAGAGACTTAAGGTACTCAGGCCGAATCTCGTCCACCCCCGGTGCCTTGCCACCGAGGAGCTTGCCAACCACCTCAGTGACTTCAGCTTGGGTGATGGACGAGTCCACCTCTGAGACCTCAGCCTCTGCTTCCTCCACGGAAGACGTGGCGATGGGATTGAGGAGGTCCTCAAAGTATTCCTTCCACCGTCCGACAATATCCCCAGTTGAGGTCAGCAGCTCCCCACCTCCACTGTAAACAGTGTTGGCGGAGACCTGCTTTCCCCTCCTGAGGCGCCGGACGGTTTGCCAGAATTTCTTCGAGGCTGACCGATAGTCCTCCTCCATGGCCTCCCCGAACTCCTCCCAGACCCGAGTTTTTGCCTCCACAACTGCTCGGGCTGCAGTTCGCTTGGCCTGCCGGTACCCGTCAGCTGCTTCGGGAGTCCCATGAGCCAGCAAGGCTCGATAGGACTCCTCATTGTAATCCAGACCACAGAAACCCAGTCCGCGGTGTATCCAGACCGAGTCAAAACCGAGACCATATCAAATTCAACGGAACCATTTTATTCAACACTGATTCCATGTAGACAAGTGTCCTGACAACCTGTCTGGTTCTGTCCAAGATGCACAATGTTTAAATCTCCTTTCCACCATCTCAGTAGTTGAGATGTTGTTCCGCCTCGTGATGTTGGAGGATGAACAAATCGTTCAGAACTCGCTCATTGGTTGGTGGCTAACAGCTAAGCTAACAGCCTGCTGCTTTTACGAAGTGTGGCCCTTAAAGGTCTAATACAGGATTTTCTTGAAAAGACGAAGCCAAACGTCTGTTACTCACTTTTTGAAAAACGCGCATGCACCAGACCATCCGCCCGGCTCTCCTGCTTCTCCCAGGAAACGCCTATAATGGCGGAAGCGTGCGAGCACGACCTCTTCTTCTCCGCCGTGCACGGCTCTGTTTACAGTTTCTGCGATCGGCCTCGCTCATAAAGCTTATTTTCCGAAACAGATATAGTTTCATTAGGCCAGACTCGCCATCGGTAAGTAGCTACTAGCTGAAACCGAAGCTCACGGCTACATAAACACTCTGAATGCGCAATACGCAGAACGTGATTGGGAGCGAGCACACAACGGCTTGACGAAAGCAGCTCGTCAGAATGATTTACAAACAGACCCACCAGGTATTTTGATGATCCACCCGGAACACAAAGCAAATAGAAAATCTTGTATTACACCTTTAAAGCAGCAGGGAGCTCACACAGCACAGCAGGTTATTTACTGTCGCAGAGGTTTTCAAACACTGATCACTGAGCAGAAGCAGAAATCATTGGTGAATCATGTGACAGCAGTTTGATTCTTGGCTCTTTCAGAGTGATGACACACAATTTAATAAGTAACACTGCCTCATAACGCCCGGTCTCCAGACTGAGACTGGTCTTCAGTACAACACTACCTCTCTCTGTTAAATATGAATCATTATTGATCACTAAACGCTCTATAAATGTGATTGCCAACATGAGCTCTTCTCCTCCTGTTGGCTTGAGCTGTTTGGACTTTACATTTCTAAACTCTTCCAGTCTGAACCTTCTTCAGCTCTCAGTGACTTCAACATAAAACTCTGTCCTCTAATCTCACTTCTTTCTCTCTTTATTCAGGTTGGAGGGCTGCGATTTGTCAGATATCAGCTGTTCTTCTGTGGCCTCAGCTCTGAAGTCCAACCCCTCCCTCCAGAAATATCTGGAACATCTGGACCTGAGTGTGAACGATCTGCAGGATGCAGCAGTTTCTCAGCTGTGTGGTTTTCTGCAGAGTCCACTCTGTCGTCTGCAGACTCTGAGGTCAGACTCCATGTTTGAGTGTGTTTCAGTAAAGTAGTGTTGACACTAAAGGTCAGACATCAGGCTGATCTGAGAGTGATCCACACTGAGGATCTCCAGGAGAAACGGAGCTTCTTCTCTGGTCTTTCGTCCTGTGACTGTGGCAGAGCCGTGTGCAGCTCCACATTTCAAAGCTTGCTAGAAGGGATTGCCCCCCTACCAGTTTCACATGAGGAGAGATTTATGCTCTTCAGGGGGAATAATATGCTGGAGCCTAACTTTCAGTCTTCCATTGTCCATTCATGCCTCAGAACAACAGACGGCTAAACTCTTCTCTTCTTTCTCTCTGGGCTGCATCAGTGGCTCCTCTTCTCTCCATGTTCTCGTCCGGGGGGGTCTAACGTGTTTTAGTTCAGGGGCCACATCCAGCTCAGTTTCATCTTGAGTGTCCCGCAGCAGTAAAATAGAGATAAAATGATCTTTAAATTGAAGTTTTAATTTTTTGTTGTTGTGGTGCAGAGTATACATGATACAAATGTGTATTTTCACAAAACAAAACAATTTCTACAGAAAATCTCGACAATCTCAACAAATAGATACTTTCCAGATGATGCTTCCCTTTGTAAAACATGCATTTCAGGGTAAATTCTGGTCAAAATATTGTTGTATTATCAGGTCACAGAAGCCCTGAAAATACTTTATTTGTCCTCCGTTTTGCCGTGATCATGAGCCATTTGGGACGCGTCCATCTCAGACGGATCCATTCATAAAGATGAATTTCAGGACAAATTCTGGTCTCGATCATTTTGCTTTATCAATTCCAGTAGTGTCCTTCACCCCCCCATGGTCACGGGCTCGGACCCTAATTCATAGTTCAGTGTGTCTCATGATATCCACTTAATTGGGACTCCCTTGAGAAAGAGGTTTTTAATCTCAGTGGGACCTACCTGGTTAAATAAAGGTTAAATAAATAAAAAATAAATTGGCTGTGATCCTGGATTGAATCTGAACCTTCTTCAGCTCTCAATGACTTCAGCATCAAACTTTGTCCTCTAATCTCACTTCTTTCTCTCTTTGTTCAGGTTGTGGTACTGCAGGATGTCAGATATCAGCTGTTCTTCTGTGGTCTCAGCTCTGAAGTCCAACCCCTCCCTCCTGAAACATCTGGATCATTTGGATCTGGGTTACAACCCTCTGCAGGACTCAGGAGTTTCTCAGCTGTGTGGTTTTCTGGAGAGTCCACTCTGTGGTCTGCAGACTCTGAGGTCAGTTGACTGTCTGTTCCTGTTGTAGAAGGAGAAATGTTTGTCAGCAGCTGTGATCTGAGACTCTGATCCTGCAGTGAGAGAGTGGACTGAGCTCAGCAGCAGCTGACTGGTGTGTGTGGACATGAGGAGGAGTGTGAATGTTGTGCTGACATGTGGATGATGTGTGTGATGAAGATCCACAACAACAGAACAGCTCATTGATCAGGACTCAGTAATGTGGAGCTGCTCATTTCTCCATCAACACATCTGATTGGTTCCTCCTCAGTGATTCTGCTGCTTTCTCTCTTTATTCAGGTTGAGCAGCTGCAGTTTGTCAAAGATCAGCTGTTCTTCTCTGGTCTCAGCTCTGAAGTCCAACCCCTCCCACCTGAAAGACCTCGACCTGGATTGGAACCGTCTGCGGTCTCCAGATGTGCAGCAGTTGGTTGATCTCCAGCAGAGTCCAGACTGCAGCCTGCAGACTCTGAGGTCAGTAGATGGTTGGAGTGAGTCCATGCTGCTTTCAGCAGGTTTGGACTAAAGACAGTCAGTGTGAGAACAAAGATCCAGTGTTTGACTCTCAGTGAGGCTGTGAGAGGAGAACGCTGAGCAGCTTCAGGATTGGACAGCAGAGGACACACAGTCAGCCAATCAGAGGAGCCACAGGCTTGTTGTGTTGGTGTGACAGTGGTGGTCCTTCATGAGCTCTGAGCTGCTGACTGCTGCTCTGAACAGGACTGAAGTCCTCACTGCTTCACAGAGACTCTGATCATCTCCTCTCTTCTCTCTGCAGGTGGAGCAGATGGCAGAGCTTCATCCAGCAGTGAGCGACAGAGGAACCAGCAGAAGATCTGCAGTGTGAAGAGCTGTGAGAGTCCAGCATCGAACCAGGGTTCCTCTGAATGTGACTCACTGGTTAACAGGAGAGTTCCATGTTAAAACAGTTGCAGATCTGTTCCAGACAAAGACAGATGGTGTTTGACTCCATGAGTCAGTTTATAAAAATGACAGACTTCAGAGCTTTGCTTCAGTAACAGTGAAGCTCCTTTTCTGACCAAATCAAATGATTCCTGGATTCCATCAGTGGATCCTGAACACTGTGTCTACATATCCAGGTCTGGATTCAAGTCTGCTTCAGAGAATCTGCCTGGGATTGGAAAATGGCTTGTTTGCAGAAAAAAAAAAAGCTGATGAACAAAAAGAAATTCAATTTGGTTTCGATATGCCTGTTTGTACATGTGTGTGTGGGTGTGCAGCGGGGGTGGACAGCACCGTTTGTCTGCTCTCGATGTGTGTGTGTCTTTGTCTGGTTGTTTGTTGATTTGTGTGAGTGTGTTCTGTCAAAACCACCTGTGAGCTGGCTCCGCCTCCCAGGCCCCATCAAGGAGGAGAAAGACCAGTTGGAACTCACCACCTGGTCCATGTCCCCAGCCGGCTGGGTGTGGGGGAAACACCTGTGTTGCAGCCTTCCTGCACATGAAGCAGGTTACAGCTCTCCCGAACTGGTTATGAAACGAGGTGTTCCTCTCTGGGATTAATCTGTGCAAAAGAACAACTGTGGATGGACAGCTGGTAAGCCCTGCAATAACCGGGGGTTGTGTCAATATCTCTGCTGGCTTAAAGGAGAAATGTTTGTTCTGGAGTGCCTGGGACATTTTGGTTTCAAATGCAAACTTGAAGTTTCATGATTTTTTTTTTCCCCATTAAACTGCAAAGTTTGTGCTGATCACAAGATTTAAACAAGAATCAATACTTATTTAAGATGCTGATGAAGTTTAAGTGGAAAAAGTCACTAAAAAGGAACTTTAAGAGAACGCCCTGTGGAAACGCTTTTGATGTATTAATGCATTTGTTTGCTACCTCTGTTTAAACTAAGTTAAAGTTTTAAGATTACGTCAATATTCTTTAGTTCTTGATAGCCAGATCGTTATTAATCGTCATAGTACTTTGAATGCAACTGTGACCGAGTAATTTGTCAACCAAAAAAATGTCCAAAGAAAATGAAACCTGGATACCCAAAACAATTACTATAGAGCTCTCTAAAAAAGAAAAGTTAAAAATGTGATCCTCAAGTGGCATGTGTGCTGGATGACGGTGCTGGACCTGTCCTGGGACCCTGAGGTAACGGCTTGACTCCGGTCCACTCGCTCCGTGAGCAGGAAGACCGAAGTGATGACTTCAAATGTGAAGTGCAAGACGGCTCGTGGAGACCGACTACTGCTCGGTCATGTCTTCTCCCCACGCAGTGTTCAAGCAGTGCATGCGTGTTTGTGTGTGTGTGTGTAGTAGTAGTAGTAGTAGTAAATTTATTTCAGGCGAAATGTAACCATAGTCACAAAGGACAAGCCATTTTCAAACAAAAACAAAATGGGCGAAAACAGAAAAACAAAAACAAAAAAATAAATAAATGTCCTGTACACTAAATCAGGCTGCCTGAAAGGGAGTGGGGAGAAGAAAAAACTTTTAACCCCACCCCTAATCCACATTTCTCAATCACAACCACTGCCGCTTCTACCAACAGAAAAAGAACAAAATAAGCCGAGTTTGAAATCATAAACTTAAACGTGTATACATCCTTGTTGAAAAGGATGTATAAAATTCTTTACTTCTAAGCTCATGCGCACTGTGAATCGAATTAGAACTTCTGTGAAATTATTAACTTGTGTTACAATGCTGCATTGTATTATTGACACCAGGCACCGCCACTTCAATTCACTTCATACCATACCCCGTTCGTACAACCACACATAAGCGTATGTGGATTAAACAGATTAACTCAGTTTCAAAATGTGCCAAAAAAAAAAAAAGGAAAATAAAAAAATAGACCAACTTATTGGTGTCCTGCACTGTGCATTAAAAGAGGCAAGATTTGGATACTGCTGTCAGAAGAGGGTACTCTTCAAACACCAGTCCGCCTCTTGCTAATCCTATAGATATTTAAATGTGCTGTTAGTGGCTTTGTGTGTGCTGAACTGTGCATTAAAAGGAGCAGGTGGTTTAGGTGATCTGATACCAGGAGGAAGTCTCAGTCGCCTCCTGCTCGCCCTATCCTTTGTGTATTTAATTTCCTCATTTTTGTAATTGCTGAAAGACTGGCACAAAAAGGGATGGTACTTGAGACTGAAGTGTGTGTGTGTGTGTGTGTGTGAGAAAAAAATCTGAGACTCCATTAAGTTGACAGCTCAGCACCATGGACAGCACCCTGCGTGCAGGCATGTGGGTGAGCTTCAGGAAGCCAAAATATTTAACTGACTGTATTCTTCAGCACTGTGGAAAATGCAATTTTTACTCTCAATATATGTGTGTGTGTTTATTTGTCCGTGTGTGTTTGCTCCAGTGTGTAAGACAGAAAATAATGTTCAATTCTGTTCGTTGTTTTAGTTCAGAACCATGGACAGCTCCATATTTACGTTCAACTTCGGTGCCGTTGTCTATTTGTTTGTCCATTTCTGTGTGTGTGTGTGTGTGTGTGTGTGTGTGTGTGTGTGTGTGTGTGTGTGTGTGTGTGTGTGTGTGTGTGGGGGGGGGGGGGGGGGGGGGGGGTGGGGGGGGGGCAATTTTGTTTCTTTATTATTCAATCAATCAGAAAAAGTTTTGCAACCAAAAAAGAGAGTTGAGGCCAAAAAGCATGAAGTTTCAATACAAAAATAATAGTTCAATCAAATGGAATTGATCCGAGAGCAAAATAATTTAAGTGGCAACTCCACCAGTTTTATTCTTTTGAGATCAAAACTGAAAAAAGCTTTGGTTTTGAATTCTAAAGTTTTGCTTGCAAATTCAAAAGTTTTGGTTTTGAACTCAAAAGTTTTGCTTGCGAATCTGAATCTGAATTTAAAAATTTCCTCACATATGTTCAGATGACACTTCAGCACCATGGACAGCACCATGTTTACTTTCAACTTATGTGCCTTTCTTTGATCGTGTGTGTGTGTGACTCAGCCAGAGATGAGACTGCTAACTGCTCTTCACAAGTTTTACATTCTGGTAAATCGCAAAGCCAGGTCTTCTCTAATCATTCATTTCAATTTTTCCATCTGAAAGAAACGTTAGAATGGATAGCCGATTTCAAGACTAACAGCTCTGCAGCTATTTTAGAAGAATTGAAGTTCTGTGGAAAAGAGGAAGGAAAGTTGCAGTTCTGCTCACACTGAAAGTGGAGGAAGCTCCGTCACTGCTGAGCAGTGAAAGAACCGGATGTGGTGTTGGTGCCACAAACATCTTTCTTTATGAAGACCCAAGCCAAGGAGCGACTGCAGAGGGCAGGGTTGTTTGATTCATGTCAGCCTGTGTGGAGCAAAGCACCCTGAGCAGCTCAGAAAACACGTGGCCACACTGTCACAAGTCCTTCATCTGAACAAACAGCAAACTGGATCAAGTAGCAGACTGTCTGGGACATGACCTCCGTGTTCACAGAGACTTCTACAGGTTCCCAGTTCCCACCACACAACTGGCCAAAGTAACCAAAATGCTTTAGTCAGTGGAAAAAAGACATCTTTCCACTCTGCAGGGAAATCACTGGATGAGATTGAACTTAGACGTTTGTACAGAAATGAACATTTATTGATAAGAATCTAATCCTATTTGAATATTATCTTTTGTTTTTCTGCATGTTAAGTCAAGCATCAGGACTTTGTTCAGTTTTCTCAGCACAGATTACATTTTCTTGATTCATACTGTGTCCAGAGAGGATTACTGTTCAAAGACATTCAGACTGAAGACCACAGTCGACCAGGTGAGAGACCTTTCAAGGGCCTGGTTTGGTAACAGTTCTGGATCACCGTGTTGTGATGTTGTGACAAAACTCTCTTGTATCAAGTCTATACACGTTCATGACAAACTAAAGAAATTACAGACTTTCAATTATGATTCAGGTCAGTGTCTAAAATATGTTTTCCACGACTTTCTGTATTCAGTGTTGAGTTGTTCATCTGAATTTGATCAACACTTTTTTCAGAGGACGGTGTGTTCAGTGATGCAGGGCCTGAGGATGGAGACAGAGAGTCAAATAACAGCGAAGCAACATTCACAACCTCACAGTGTGGGAAGAGTTCAAATATCCATTCTTCAATAATCCCTTCACGCTCTTCTTCTCATCTCCTCGTGTTTTAAAAGTTGACAGCAGCAGGGACTGTCTGTAAGGTGAGGGGGGAAACCTGCACTGGATTCCCAGTGACGAGACCGTTCAGTGGAATGGATTCACTGCAGGGCTCCCCCTGCTGGCGGTGAAGTGAGGAGAAACTGATCATATTTCACTGCATGAAGACAGTTTATGTGGTTATTTATTTAAACTCCACTTTGCATTGAATGTGAATATAGGAACAATGAAATAGGCCCAATTAATCCACTGGTTTCAGATGATTTACCCCCAGAATGTTGTAATTTATTTTATTTTATTGGTTTTTAACATTTCTTGACATACAGATGTGGATTTTAGAGTGGAAATAAACTTGCTTCCTGACGGTTTCTGGGAAATCACGTGACTGTGAGGAACACACTCACTCACGCACGCACGTACGCACGCACGCTCGCTCGCTCGCTCGCTCACTCACTCACTCACACACGTGGTTGTTTCTTTGCGCGTGTGTGTGTGTGGGGGGGGGGGCATGTGTGCCTGCGTGCGTGCATTTTTGAGTGTGCGTCAGGAATGAAAACTGCTTCCTCAAGTGTGTTCAGATCATATTTCAGCACCATGTTTAGTTTCGACCTTTGTGCCTTTGTTTTTATTTTGTTTGTTTTTTTCCCCTTGTCCTGTTCGTACAATATTGTATGATTGAAACCTTTTACTGTCCAAACAGATTGTAATGTCCGCAGCAGGAAGAGACTGAATCTCCTCCTGCTGCTGCCTTTATTTGAGACTGGCATCTGGCATGGCTGCTGAACAGGACCAGGACGGAAACGCTCAGAGAGCAAGAGAGAGACAATGAAAAATATATAAAGTCACAATACGACATATCACATCTAACAGAGAACAATCCGAAACCACAGCACTTATAACTAACAGAGAGACTGACAAAAAATCGATAGCTAACACAAAGACTGACAGAACCAGAACAGTTTTCTTTTCCTTTTATAATTAAACACCAGACAATCTGCAATCTTACAGATTTTTTTTTTTTTTTGGGGGGGGGAGAGTATAGCTAGTAGTGAACTGGGGGCGTGCAAACTGAGAAATCGTGTAAATATTACGACACAGCATCAGGAGAGGTCTACTACAGATCACCATTAGTCTAACCCACCACAGGAAAACAAGGTAACTGAGTCCACAGGTAGAATGTGAAGAGTGACTAAAGATCAGCGTGATCATGCAAATGTAATAGTGATAGTGATGGTGTTCATGCATATATGACCTCTGACCCCTGAGAAGGCCAGAAGCAGGCCAGAGAGGCCCTCAGAGCCCAGATATCCATGCGTGCGTGTCCTTTTTCCTGACTCCTCAGGGATTTAAACTCTGACAGGAGAATGTGCTTCGAAAAGTAGGAGAGAAGAAAATACAGAACTGCATGAAATGTGAAATGAACACTGTTTCGTCTCGGAAGTTTCCAGAAACAGGAAACTTTAATGAGAGAATCAACAAAGGTTAGTGAGACTCAACACTGAGTGAGTGGAAATATGAAAGATCAGGAACAACTTTTTCTTTGTTTATTTGATCCTTATTCAAGACTCTTTGATATTAATGTAATATATTGTTCATACAGGCTGATGAGGAATAATGTTTTGTTTTCAAGTTCTCTGAGACACAGTGTGAAGGACGCACTGTTTAGCCTGAAGTCACCTTGGACTCATGAACTCCCATCCGAGAAACAACACCTGCTATTCTCGTCATATCTGTCTGTATGACTTGGGGTTGACTGAAATTATGCAGAGTTGGCTTGAGTTTTCCTCGGAGCAATAGACTCGCTCTCAATCAGCTGATTTGTGTGTATGTCCTCTGCCATCCTCAATAAATCCTCCTTGTGCAGCGTCAACACCTTGACTTTTCATGTTTGGCTCAGATTCACCAAAATTAAACAAGAGTTTGGGGACTCGTCCAGGAACTAAATACAACATAAACCAGGTAAGTGCAAATGTTTCCTTTGTTGATAATTAACTCGGGAAGTAATGCCTTACCTGTGAAAATGTTTGACAAAATAAAAACAATTTCTTACATGATTGTAATTGTTATCACAGATCATAAGCCCCTACTCAGCCTGAAGGACAATGATCCCACTGGCAGACGCAGCAGATGGGTCCTTGAACTGAGTGTGACGACACAATCACACATCGGGAAGGTAAACGGCATGGCGACGCTGATGCCTTGTCCAGACACACCAGCATAGACTAGATTGACACAGCCGAGCAGTGTGTTGTCACTTCATTGGTATCATCCCATTGGGCGGTATTAACAGTAATATGAAATCAGAAATGTTCCCAGTCAGTTGCTGTGCCCCCCCCAGCCCTGCCACTCAACTTGTTTAGCATGCATGAAGCAGTCGTTATAATCATATTTACCCATTCTTTCAACTGCGGGGCTTTGGGAGTTTTCCAGTGTCTGAGGATAACTCCAGCAGCCACTGAAATCCCAACCGTAATAACAGAGAATTTTGCTTTTGATATGTCAGCTATCTGTCCTTCATCACCCAGCAAACACAGTGGTGTTTCAAGTGGAGGATCAAGGTGTTTTTAACATAACATTAGAGTCCAGTGTGCTGGGAGCAGCACTGCTGGACATTAAACATGCTCTTGTGAGTCAGTTTTGAGCTGTGAGGCTGATTTAGTGTCAGACCTGGCAACCTGCTGTTTGAGGCTCCGCCCACATTCCCTGTTCCTCCTGCTGGAGAGAAGACTTCCTCGTTCTGTTGCGACGTCACTTTTCCAGGTTTGTTTCATTCTTCTGATTGTTCTGCTGTCAAAGCAGCGTTCTAACTCCAGACGTGTGAAACTCCGTCTGTGTCTCCAGAGATCTCTGCTCCATCCTGACTGCTGGTGAGGAAAAGGTGAGTTTTAATGAGCCTCAGTGTCTCTCTGCGTCTCCACAGTTTAAACACGTTTGACCAACTAGATGAGGGTGACCATAGTCCTCTTTTACCCGGACATGTCCTGTCCGGAGCGTCCGGGCGGGTTTTGTTTAATTCAAGGAAATGTCCGGGGTTCACTGTTTCTCATGGCACCAGCGCTTTGCACACAGTACTATGATAACACTTTGTTGCGCGACGTGCGCGCGCGCGCGCGCACACACGCACACACACACACACACACACACACACACACACACACACACACACACACACACACACACACACACACACACACACACACACACACACTTGGAGCGGAGCAGGCGGGGTTGTTCAGACAGCGGAGCAGGAAAAAGCCTCAGCTTAAGAGCATAATGAGATAAAAAATAGAATGTTGAAGAAAAGCAGAAAAGCAGGATAAAGAAAACAATTAAAGATTAAAAGTAAATATCTTTTTTGTTTAAGTTAATATTTCTGAGACTCTTCTATTCTTCTATCTTATTGCAGTTATGAAGAAATATAATCCAAAAACAAAGGTTATTTTCCAAAGACCAGGGAGGTATTTTGTTATTTACCTGATGGTTTCGGCAGGTAAATAACAAAATACCTCCCTGGTCTTTGGAGAAGAACCTTTGTTTTTGGATTATAACTTGGAAAGACCAATGAAACTTTTTGGACTAAGAAATATATTGTCGAATCTTGATTTTCCAACAGAAGAGTCCATATTAAGAACATTATTTAATATTTGACGAGTCTAAGAGAGCCATTACCGTATTTTGTTACAAGTTTTTACATTTTATTTTGTTAAAGAAGTTAATTTTCATTGAAGCCTAATAAAGAATGTTCATCAACCTCTGAGAAGCCAATCTGAATCCCCCCCCCCCGCCGGTCCTCCTTTTTTGGAATTCAAAATATGGTCACCCTAAACTAAATCAGAGTCCAACTCCTCACATGGGGTGGATTTAATGCTTCATGTTTTTACTTTTCTTTCTGTTTGAAGTAATGTTTCGTTGAGATCTGGAACTTGCAGTAAGTCTTTAACTGCTGACAAACAGTGAATCATTTGCTCTGTGTGTGTGTTTGTGTGCACGCGTGTGTGTGGCGGGGTCCTTGTTGCTGCTCTCTCTGTCAGCCTGACCGAACATGTCCGGTGTGGATGAAGAGGAGGACAGATCAGAGTCTGAGGACAGGTGAGAGACGTCAGCTGCTCCTGCAGAGTCCAGGTCCAGAGGCCACAAACATTATTGCGCTGTGAGGGTCTGACCTTTGACCTTTGATCTGGTTCATCTCTTAACTGTTGTGATTAACTTCTCAAATTACTGTGTGTGTGTGTGTGTGTGTGTGTGTGTGTGTGTGTGTGTGTGTGTGTGTGTGTGTGTGTGTGTGTGTGTGTGTGTGTGTGTGTGTGTGTGTGTGTGTGTGTGTGTGTGTGTGTGTGTGTGTGTGTGTGTGTGTGTGTGTGTGTGTGTGTGTGGCTGAGGCTCTCAGCAGAGTCATCCAGCCATGTCGAAATGCCGTGAAAAAGAACTGCTGCTTGGAGAGCTCTGATTAGTACAAAACACAACCGCCAATAAAATACAAATAAAGATAATTATATGGTGTTGCGGTTTACGTTGGGTAATTCATATTACATTACTGGAGTATCGATTACGGGGAGTAATTGATTTAAGTAATTTATTAGGTAATTAATTTGAGTAAATTATTTACCAGTTAATAATTGCAGGTCATTAATGGTGAATACTAAATAACAATCAATTACGGTGTAATAAACTGTTTCAAATGGAACACAAAGTAATTTATCCCAAATTAAATTATTATTAATCCAAATAAACTGTTATTTATTCATTAATGATGTCAAATAATCAGGTATTTAGGAATGAGTAGATCACAGAGTGATTTAACCATCAGATCATTGATTAACTAGGCGGGGTTCAAACAACAGGTTTAATGTCTCATTCATACTACTGAGTTCTCACACACACACACACACACACACACGCACGAAGAACTTATCATTCAAAACTTAGATCACTCATTCAAATGTGTGAATTTCTGCCAGTGCCACGGGTGCGGGATGGAAGGACCCATGTGCAGGCAGCCAGGCGGGGTTCAAAACTCATTTATTTGCAGGTAACGGGAATGCAGGGATACAGGAATGGGCAGAGCTGAGGCAGGCCAGGACACACTAGCAGAGCACATGGACAGACCCACAACGAACCGACACGACACACCAGGGGAGCAGGGCTTCAGTAGAGGGCAGGACAGGTGATACCCATTAGGGCGGTAACGAGTGAGGCAAGAACAAGAGGGCAAACAGAAAACAGGAAGAGAGGACATGCAAAAATGAGCAAACCAAAACCAGCCCAGAGCGCCCCCACATGGCCGGAGGGGCACAGGGCGAAACCACTTGTTTATATGAAGCTGTATCTTTGTGTCTTTGCTGTGTGTTGTGTTGCTCAGAGTAAATGTTGCTTGTTGTCCACAGAGAGAAGAAGAGCAGTGATGTCTGTGAGGAGCAGCCAGAAAGACCCAGAAGCGTCGCTGCACCAAGTAAGAGTGGACATGTGTCTCTGAGGGACTGGTTTGTTGGACTGGTTGTGTTGTAGAGTCAGGAAAGTTTGTTGTTTGTGTGAAGTCTCATTGTTGTTGTCTTTGAGCAGGTGTTGGTCTGCAGCAGCTTCTGGATGAACATAAGAAGAGTCTGAGGAGGAGATGTGAACGTGTGACTGAAGGAAGTGATGAAGCAGGAGGAGGAAGCCTCCTCAACAGGATCTACACTGAGCTCCACATCACAGAGGGACTCAGTGAGGAGCTTCAGAGGGAACCTGAGCTGAAGCAGCTGGAGACAGCTTCCAGGAAGGAGAGCCTCCATCACACTGCCATCAGGGTTCAAGACATCTTCAAAGCCTCGGCCCAGCAGCTCAGACACATCCGAGTGGTTGTGACCAGCGGCGTGGCCGGCAGTGGAAAAACCTTCTCGGTGCACAAGTTCAGTCTGGACTGGGCCGAGGGCCTGGAGAACCAGGATGTCAGTGTGCTGGTGGTGCTCTCCTTCAGGGAGCTGAACCTGCTGGGAGAGCGGCCGTACAGCCTCCTCTCGCTGCTGGGTGTTTTCCATCCCACGCTCCAGAAGCTGACGGCAGAGGAGCTGGCTGTCTGCAAGCTGCTCTTCATCTTGGACGGCCTGGATGAAAGCAGACTTTCTCTGGACTTCAGCAGCAGCCAGCGGCTGCTTGACGTCTCCCAGCAGTCTTCAGTCAGCCTGCTGCTCACTAACCTCATCCGGGGGGATCTGCTGCCCTCGGCTCGGGTCTGGATCACTTCCCGACCGGCGGCGGCCCATCAGATCCCTCCAACAAGTGTGGACAGACTGACAGAAATGCGAGGCTTCACTGACACCCAGAAGGAGGAGTACTTCAGGAGGAGGCTGAGTGATGAGGAGCTGAGCAGCAGAATCATCTCCCACATCCAGACATCCAGGAGCCTCCACATCATGTGTGGAATCCCAGTCTTCTGCTGGATCACTGCTACAGTTCTGGAGCACATGTTGAGCAGCGAGCAGAGAGGAGAGCTGCCCCAGACCCTGACTGACATGTACTCCCACTTTGTGCTGGTTCAGACACACAGGAAGAAGCTCAAGTACCATGAAGGACCTGAGACGGGTCCACAGGAGCTGACGGAGGTTGACAGGGAGCTTCTTCTGAAGCTGGGCAGGATGGCCTTGGAACACCTGGAGAAAGGAAACATGGTGTTCTACCAAGAAGACCTGGAGCAGTGTGGTCTGGATGTGACTGAGGCCTCGCTGTTCTCTGGAATCTGGACTCAGATCTTCAGAAGAGAGTCTGTGATCTTCCAGAAAGTCGTCTACAGCTTCGTCCATCTGAGTGTTCAGGAGTTTCTGGCTGCAGTCTTCATGTTCCACTGTTTCACCAGCGGGAAGACAGATGTACTGAAGACCTTCATCGGAGAGGAGGATGAGGATTAGGATTTTGCATTTGCATCTTGGATCTTTCAGATCGAGGATGATGATGATGATGATGATACTTTCCAGTCTCTGGACAAATTCTTGATGAAGGTCCTTGAGAAATCCCTCAGGAGTCAGAACGGCCACCTGGACCTGTTTGTCCGCTTCCTTCATGGCCTCTGTCTGAAATCCAACCAGCGACTCTTAGAAGGTCTGCTGGGTCGGACAGAGATCAGTCCAGAAACCATCCAGAGAGTCATCCAGAACCTGAAGGAGATCTACAGTGATAAAATGTCCCCAGACAGAAGCATCAACCTCTTCCACTGTCTGACGGAGATGAAGGACCTCTCAGTCCATCAGGAGATCCAAGAGTTCCTGAAGTCAGAGAACAGATCAGAGAAGAGACTCTCTGAGATCCACTGCTCAGCTCTGGCCTACATGCTGCAGATGTCAGACACGGTCCTGGATGAGTTGGACCTGGAGAAGTACAACACATCAAAGGAGGGACGACGGAGACTGATCCCAGCTGTGAGGAACTGCAGGAAGTTTCGGTGAGTCCACATGTCCTGATCAATATCTCAGTGATGTTTGTAGGAAGTCCTTCCTGTAGTTACTCTGTGGAGATGTTCCTCAATGATCGGTCATGAAGAAACTCCAGCTACAACAAATGATGATTTTGATCGTCAACTCATCAGATCATGGAGCACAAACCATGAAAAGGCTATTATTGAGGTATTCAAAATTAGTTTTTTTTTGTTCTATAGTTTCAATTGATTACTTAATTAACCCATTCATCCTTCTTCAACCGGTTATCCGGGTCCAGGTCTCAGGGGCAGAAGTCTAAGCAGAGATGCCCAGACTTCCCTGTCCCCAGACACTTCCTCTAGTGCTTCCCGTAGGACCCCAAGGCGTTCCCAGGCCAGTCGAGAGACATAGTTTCTCCAACGTGTCCTTGGTCTTCCCTGGGGTCTCCTCACGGTGTGACATGCCCGGAAAACGTCCCTCGGGAGGTGTCCAGGAGGCATCCTAAAAAGGTGACCGTGCCTCCTGAGCTGGCCCCTGTCAATGTGGAGGAGGAGCGGGCTCTCCTCCGAGCTCCTCCCTGGTGACTGAGCTCCTCACCCTATCTCTAAGGGCAATAGTATATGTCTGCAGCCGGATGCTGCACGAATACGACCCACACGAATACGACCCTACACTTCTGGCAAGTTTAGACCACTTTCTGAAGAGAGCGCCATCTACCAGAGCCTGCACGAATATGCCCTGAATGAATACTCCTCACATGAGAGCGCCACCTACCGTAGGCTGCACGAATACGCCCCGCACGAATACGGCCCTACCGCAATTTACGTTTTAAATTGGGTTCGGGTTAGGGATAGGGTTGTAAGTATATTTTGAGTGAATTCACCAATTTAAAATGTAAATTGCGGTAGTGCCGTATTCGTGCAGGCTTCAGTAAGTAGCACTCTCTTTAGAAAGTGGTCTAAACTTGCTGGAAGTGTAGGGTCGTATTCGTGCGGGTTGTATTCGTGCAGCATCCGGCTGCAGCCATAACCTTCTCTCTAAGGGAGCGCCCAGCCACCCTACTTAGGAAGCTCATTTCAGTCACTTGTATCCGGGATCTTGTCCTTTCGGTCATGACCCAAAGCTCATGACCATAGGTGAGGGTGGGAACGCAGATTGACGGGTAAATCGAGAGCTTTGCCTTTCGGCTCAGCTCCCTCTTCACGACAGTAGACCGATATGACGACTGCATCACTGCAGCGACTGCACTGATCCACCCGTCAATCTCAAGCTCCATCCGTCCCCCACTCGTGAACAAGACCCCAAGATACTTAAACTCCTCCACTTGGACCAGGGTCTCTCCACCGTTCTTCTTCCTGTCGAGGACTATGGCCCTGGTTTTGGAGGTGCTGGTCCTCATCCCTGTCGCTTCACTCTCAGCTGCAAACCACCCCAGTGCATGCTGCAGGTTCAGGTTCAGTGGAGCCAACAGGACATCATCATCTGCAACAAGCAAAGATAAAATCCTGTGGTCAAGTCGGACCCCCTCCGGCCTCTGGCTGCACCTAGAAATTCTATCCATAAAGATTATGAACAGAACCGGTGACAAAGGGCAGCCCTGCCAGAGTCCAGCATGCACCGGGAACAGGTCTGACTCATTGCCGGCAATGCGGACCAGACTTCTGCTTGTCGCCTGAACTTGTTTGGCGAACTCCCATGAACCCTTCAGCACCCAGCACCCTATGGAGGATATAGAGCTGGTCCAGTGTTCCACAAACAGGACGAAAGCCGCATTGTTCCTCCTGAATCCGAGGTTCGACTATCGGTTGAATCCTCCTCTCCAGTGCCCTGGCATACACTTTCCCAGGGAGGCTGAGGAAAGTCTATGCAGGGTACTGGAGAGGAGGATGGAGCCAGGCCTGGGGTTGGGGCTCGCAAGCGAGCGCCCGGTGGCCGGGCCTTTGCCCACGGGGCCCGGCTGGGCCCAGCCCAAAGGGGCAACGTGGGCCAACCCTCCGGCGGACCCAGCACCTGCCAAGGGAACCGTAGGGGCCGGGTGCAATGTGGTTTGGATGGCAGCCGATGGTAGGGTGCCCGGCAACCCATTCCCCAGATACAGGGACTGGCTCTACTTAATTAACAAAAATGAAAATCAGAAAATTTTGAAAAAATTTTTAAATCAAATTGATGTTTCAAAATGCCACTTATTAGTAGCTTTCAAAAAATTCTATATTCTCAAGTTATTTTCTCAAGCTTTCAATCTTCTTATTCCTGTTAGATTCATTGTGGTCTGTAATTCTTCAAATAAATTTGAAATGTTCAAGAACATTTTTAAGGGAGTATGAGTAATAATTGATTTTCTCCATGAATTTACAGTGTTCTACTTCACCAACATCATCATCAACTAGTTTGTACATGTTCAGTCCACCTCAGTGCGTACAAACAGGACAACCAATGCACTTTTTGAACTGAGCAGCAACTGAAGACACTTTTTGTTCTTCAGTGAAGTGTGAAGCCATGAGAGCTGTTCAGTCGCTCGGACCTCTGTCAGATGTTCAGAAACTGTTTTTCAAGGAGCAGGACATCCAACCCTGCTCCACACCTTCACTTCAACATTTAGAACTCAGGACATGATGAAAAAATCTGGAGCTCAATGTTCTCTCCTTCGTGTGCACATGAAGCCAAAGTCAAACGCTGAAGCTCTGATAGCAAACAGGAGGAATCCGACAGTGTCCTCTCTCAAAGCAACTTCCTGTCTTCTCTCTGTGTCTTTACAGACTTTTTCACTGTAGGCTGGCTGACTTTGACTATGAAATGATCTCCTCAGCTCTGAAGTCTGACCCCTCCCATCTGAAACATCTGGACCTGGGTAACAACAAACTGAAGGATTCATCAGTGAAGATTCTGTGTGCTGGACTGGAGAGTCCAAACTGTAAACTGGAGACTCTGAGGTCAGTTCACTGTCTGAAGTTAGTCTGTTGCAGTCAATGAATCAAGAGTTGTCCAGTCACAGGAAACTTTGCTTTGTTTCCTCATGTTATTTGTTAAACTCAGCTCATGTGTGTCCATGAAAAAGAGCAGAAGTCCTCGGTGTGTAGCTGCTGTGTGAGCTGGAGATCTGAGATGTGTGTGGAAAGAGCTCTTCTCCTCCTGTTGGCTTCAGCTGTTTGGACTTTACATTTCTAAACTCTTCCAGTCTGAACCTTCTTCAGATCTCAATGACTTCAGCATCAAATTTTGTCCTCTAATCTCACTTCTTTCTCTCTTTATTCAGGTTGGAGTTCTGCGGGATGTCAGAGATCAGCTGTTGTTCTCTGGTCTTCGCTCTGAAGTCCAACCCCTCCTTCCTGAAACATCTGGAACATCTGGACCTGAGTGTGAACCATCTGCATGATTCGGCAGTTGAGCAGCTGTGTGGTTTTCTGCAGAGTCCACTCTGTGGTCTGCAGACTCTGAGGTCAGACTCCATGTTTGAGTGTGTTTCAGTAAAGTTGTGTTGACACTAAAGGTCAGACATCAGGCTGATCTGAGAGTGATCCACACTGAGGATCTCCAGGAGAAACGGAGAAGAGGTCGCAGTGCTTGAATTTCATTTTCTCAAATGGGGCTGTTGGGGTGGGGTTAAAGGGATTGCCCCCCTACCAGTTTCACATGAGGAGAGATTTATACTCTTCAGGGGGAATAATATACTTGAGCCTAACTTTCAGTCTTCCATTGAGTTCCACTGAAAAGGGGCGGAGTCCACGAGGTCATGTGATGTATTCAATCCTGTTCTTCAATAATTTATTCCTATCTCATTGTAATCCAGACCACAGAAACCGAGTCCGCAGTGTATCCAGACCAAGTCAAAACCGAGACCATACCAAATTTAACTGAACCATTTTATTAAACACTGATTCAATGTAGTTTTTAGACAAGTGTCCTTATAACCTGTCTGGTTCTGTCCAAGACACACTGCGTTTAAAGCTCCTTTCCACCATCTCAGAAGTTGAGATGTTGTTCTGCCTCGTGATGTTGGAGGATGAACGACTCGTTCAAAACGAGCTTGTTGGTTGGTGGCTCCCCCTACTGGTCTCCTGTGAAAGCTCACTGTCGTAAACATTCACCCCCACCTCCGCGCACAGGGGGCGTCCCACTCCGATTTCCTTTTTTTCCACTGGTCAGACAAAGGTTTTTTCTGACTTTTGGTTCTGCCATCCGTGAGCACCTCAGGGTGGCGTTGCTCACGCTCGCAAGGGTTTCATGGTTTTTTTACGCACTTTTATACTTGTACTCCCATATGAGTGCCATAAACGAGGCTTGTTCTCGCGAGATGTAGTTGAGTCCGCTCCTCGGAACGTTGCAAGTGCTGTTTTCAGGACACAGACACCGGGGGGAGGGGAGTGACCGGAGAATCACTGCACCAAGTCTTTGTTTACCCACACAGGGATTCTAAAAACATTTATTGAGATAAAAAAAAGTTGCATAGTTCTGCTTTAAAAAAGAATTGAAATCATAAATAATTTCTGTGGTTTTTTTTTTACTGTTGGTGAAGATTTGTGCTCGTGCACCATGTTCACTCACATCCTGTACACCTCCTGGGGTTTGAGCCCCCCCAGTCCTTAAAGGGATACTTCAACATTTTGGCAAATTGGCCCATTTAGCGCAATTCCTTAGTCATTTCGAGCAGCATACTTCCTTTTTTTTTATGAGGGCAAGCTGTTGTTTATTCAGACGTGAGTCGGGGAAGGTTTTTGGGACGGACACAATGGAAGTGGATGGTATTTTTGGTTCCCCCTCGTCAAACTCATCAAATACACAATCCAACAACCCCAAAACACTTTGGTGGACACGTTATAATCCAGACAATCACTACGTTGTGAGATATTAATGCAAAATTACCAGATTGAGTTGTTTATGCGAAGATTGCTAAAACGGAACTACTTACTAAACGTGGTGTCTGGGCGTAGTGATTTCAAAAGAAAAAGTAGTTCCCAGTATTTGCCTCAGTGTCGTAACGCTACAATATTATTTGTTGGTGTTCCACAGCGTAGTGAATGTGCGGATTATAACATGTCCACCAAAGTGTTTTGGGGTTGTTGGATTGAGTATTTGATGAGTTTGACGAGGGGAAGCAAAAATACCATTCACTTCCATTGTGTCCGTCCCGAAAACCTTCCCCGACTCACGTCTGAATAAACAACAGCTCGCCCTCACCAAAAAAGTAAGTATGCTGTTCGAAATGACTAAGGAATTGCGCTAAATGGGCCAATTTGCCAAAATGTTGAAGTATCCCTTTAAAACCTACTGATGCCCCTGGCTGTCAACATGAAGACTCACTACTCACTGATCACTGAGCAGAAGCAGAAATCATTGGTGAATCATGTGACAGCAGTTTGATTCTTGGCTCTTTCAGAGTGATTACACACAATTTAATGAGTAACACTGCCTCATAATGCCTGGTCTCCAGACTGAGACTGGTCTTCAGTACAACACTACCTATGTCTGTTAAATTTGAATCATTATTGATCACTGAACGGTCTATAAATGTGATTCCCAACAATAGAACTGAGATGTGTGTGAAAAGAGCTCTTCTCCTCCTGTTGGCTTCAGCTGTTTGGACTTTACATTTCTAAACTCTTCCAGTCTGAACCTTCTTCAGCTCTCAGTGACTTCAAAATAAAACTCTGCCCTCTAATCTCACTTCTTTCTCTCTTTATTCAGGTTGGGTTACTGCAGTTTGTCAGAGATCAGCTGTTCTTCTGTGGTCTCAGCTCTGATGTCCAACCCCTCCCTCCTGAAACATCTGGAACATCTGGACCTGAGTAGGAACCCTCTGCAGGATTCAGCAGTTTCTCAGCTGTGTGGTTTTCTGCAGAGTCCACTCTGTGGTCTGCAGACTCTGAGGTCAGACTCCATGTTTGAGTGTGTTTTAGTAAAGCTGTGTTGACACCAACCTTGGCTGTTGACATGTCCTCCACTGGGCTCTGCTTCTGTTTGGTCTTCACATCAATTCAGCTCTCTCTTAAAGATCAAAGATCAAATCAGGGAGAAGAAGAACCGTAGTTCTTCGTTCAGTTCCTCGGAGCTCCAACCTTCTTCAGAAGAACAAATGAACAGCAAGGATCAGTCTGATCAGTCTCATCTAAAGAAGATTAACTCCTCACTTCAACTGTGATTTACAACTAAAGTTAGAAACAAATGACTCATCAAATGAAGAAGGATTTAGAATTCCTTGTAGAAGAAGTTGCAGTTGTTGAATTTCATTTTCCAAAATGGGGCCGATGGGGTGGAGGTAAAGGGACTGCCCCCTACCAGCTTCATATGAGGAGAGCTTGAGATACTGGTTTAAAGGTGTAATACAACATTTTGATTTCCGGGTGGATCACCTAAATAATTGGTGGGTCTGTTTGTCAATCATTCTGAGGAGCTGCTTTCGTAAGGCGGTTCTCCGTGCTTGCGTCCAATCAGCTTCTCACTTTTGCGCATGCGCATTCAGAGTGTTTATGTAGCCGGTGAGCTTCTGAGCTTGTACTTACCGATGGCGAGTCTCACAAAATGAAACTAACTGTTTCGGAAAAAAAGCTTTATTTATGAGCGAGGCGGATCGCAGAAACTGTAAACAGAGCCGTGCACGCCGGAGAAGAGGAGATCGCGCTCGCACAGTTCCGCGTTTCCTGGGAGAAGCAGGAGAGCCGGGCGGATGGTCTGGCGCATGCGCGTTGTTCAAAAAGTGAGTAACAGACGTGGGGCTTCGTCTTTTCGAGAAAATCGTGTATTCGACCTTTAAGTTTAGTCTGGATGGGCTGATTTTATGTGTGGATATACATTACAAACTGAAAATTAACACGGTTGATAGACAGCAGCTTCTCTGCTGACATTACTGTTAAGTTGCCATAGACCGTAGAATGGCAACTTAACAGCAATGTTAGCAACGTCCCCACCCTCACCTATGGTCATAAGCTTTGGTTCCTGATCAAAAGGACAAGATCCCGGATACAAGCGGCTGAATTGAGCTTCCTCCGTAGGGTGGCTGGACGCTCCCTTAGAGATAAGGTGAGGAGGTACTCCTCCAATCGAGAGGAGCCAGCTGAGGAGGCTCGGGCACTTCTTTAGGATGCCTCCTGAACGCCTCCCTGGGGGGGAGTTGCTGGAGAGACTACGTCTTGCGGCTGGCCTGGGAACGCCTTGCGATCCTCCCTGAAGAGCTGGAGGAAGAGTCTGGGGACAGGGAAGTCTGGGCATCTCTGCTGAGACTGCTGCCCCCGCGACCCGGTACCGGATAAGCGGTGGAAGATGGATGGATGAACCGTTGAATTAATATTGAGGGTCGGGGTAACGCCACGCTACATTTGTGTGTCTCTTCATGGTTGGACATTAATTTTTAGTTTTCCCTCGAAGAAGAGCAGTGTGGTACAGCTGGCCAGGACAGTTAGAGGATAATATTCCAGCAGTGTCGTCCCAAATAGACACTTCCCAAATAGATGCATCCATTTGTAAAAGATGCATTTCAGGACAATTTCTGGTGAAGATATTGTTGTATTATCAGCTCATCACCACAGAAGCCCTGAAAACACTTTATTTGTCCTCTGTTTTAACCTGATCATGAGCCATTTGGGACGCGTCCATCTCAGACGTATCCAATCCAATCCAACTTTATTTCTAAAGCACTTTAAAAACAACAGAGTTGACCAAAGTGCTGAACACGACAAATAAAATTACAGTAAAAAGAACAATAAAATAGTAAAAAAACAGACATAAAAAGTCAAACAACTCTTCCTGTATTGAAAGGCCAGGGAGAAAAGGTGAGTTTTAAGAGCGGACTTAAAAACAGGAAGTGAGTCTATCTGTCTAAGATACAAGGGTAGATCATTCCATAGATTTGGACCCACACTGGCAAAAGCACGGTCTCCTCTAGTTCGAAGATCCGTATCGAGAGTAGTCAGCAAGGACTGGCCTGCTGACCTAAGATTGTGCCCCGGGACATAGGGCTGCAGCAACTCTGATACTTGGGAGCGAGACCATGAAGACATTTAAAACAAGTAAGACAATTTTAAAATCAAGATGATAAGAAACAGGGAGCCAGTGCAAGGGCTTTGAAATTGGTGAAATGTGCTCTCGCTTTTTAGTGCCTGTTAAAAGCCGAGCAGCAGCATTCTGAGGCTGATCAGACCATGTTCAGGCTGTTTACAGTGTATTTCCTGTTCCATGGTGAATGTCAAACTTGGTGGTGAGGCTGTGACCACACCCTCAGAGTCTTGAGGAAGATTTTGATGAACTTCACTCACCAATACAGTTTCTGTTAACTGGAAAAATTTCAGGGCATTTGATATCATCTCCGAGGCCGGTGGTTCTCAATAGGAGGCCCCCGGGCCGCATCTGGTCCATCGGCCTCCTTGTTTCCCCTGAAGTGTAATTCCTGCACATGGTTTGGTTTGGTTTGCACGAGCATCATTGTACGGTTTTATCGCTCTAACTCGCCTAGATTGATAACTCCCACCGTAAAGGGTGTGCTGACCTAATGACACAGTGTCTACTCACGCCTCGGACACTCCAGAACTGTTCTTTCATCGTATTTATTGAAGAAAACACAGTTTATCCAGCCAGTGTGGTAGAAATCAACTCAGCGTCACCGGTCAACATCGCCGACTGATTGAAAGTAGATCCGGCACGTAATATAAGCGCGGATGCATCACAGCGTGCCCTATTTTTCCAGTATAATTATGCAGAAACATAGGAACATAATAAAATTTCTACATAAACACAGGGAGGAAACACCAGTAAAGATGAATATGAATTAAACAATGATAATAATATAAGAAAATCCACACACCTCCCACTTGGGCTACGTGTCATTGACAAAGTAGGCCACAACAACAATAGGATCACGGAATGAAGCACAGAACATGTTAAACCTTTAGGTATTGAAATAAAACAACAGCATACACTGAATATTCTGGTTCAAGATATTTGCAGAATTAACAGTCTTAAGTTCTGTCCAGGTACTTAGGGTGGAGCATGAAGTCCCTCTTGTTCCTCTACTGGCAGCAATACCACCAGCCTTCTTACATCCCTGTGAAGGATGGTGGAAGGACAAGGCTCCAAGTCTTTTGTTGCCTTGGATGGGCCGATGGGGTGGCTACAACAAGTCTTCACCTCGACATCTCGGACAACACCCTTACCATCAGGGTGCGCCTCCACAACACGACCCAGCCTGAATCGTCCCCGGAGGGCGTTTTGGTCCGCCACCCAGACCAGGTCACCAACAGACACATTCCTGGCTGGGGCATGCCACTTCTGTCGCACAAACAGGTGAGGTCCTGCCAGCTGGCTCCAACGTCTCCAGAATTTGTTCACTTCCACCTGGACTGCGCGCAGACGACTGAAAGGGTAGGCAGGGAATTCAAAACCCTGGTTGTCACCTCTGGGCCCTGCACGCCCCAACAGTAAGGAGTTTGGCGTTACAACATCCACAGTCTCCTCTTGAACCTGAATTCTGGCACCGATCGGCCTCTCATTGGAAAGGTTGGCAGCCAAGTAGAGGAGGGTTTGGAACTCCAAAGTCGTCAGGTTACCATCCACACCAACGCCGCCCAAGGATCTCTTCAACACACGAACAGCTGCTTCCGCTGCCCCATTTCGATGTGGCGAGTCAGCTGGACTGAACTCCCACATCCAGTCAGTTCCAGTCACGGCTGCTCTCCTTTGGACCCCTTCTTTGTCGATTTCTGCCAGGAAGCCATAGAGGTCCTCCAGTGCTTGTTTGGCTCCCACGAAATTGGTACCCTGATCAGACCAAAGCTTCTTTGGGTGACCCCTCAAGGCAGTGAAACGTTGGTACGTCTTGAGAAACCCTTCTGTCGACAAGTCTTCAACCACGTCAGCATGGACTGCTCTTGAGGCCATACAACTGTAGACCACGCCCCAGACTTTTCTCCTTGTTCGGCGCTTCACCGCATCCCTGACTGTGTATGGGCCAAACAGATCCAGTGTTGTGTACTCAAAGGGGGCTGTTGGTCTCGTGCGTACAAGGGGGAGATCACCCATCACTTGAGTGCATAGCTTGGCTCTGCATTTTCTGCATTATATGCACGAGTCTATTACTTTGCGGGCGACTCTAGGACCTTGCACTACCCAGGCTCTTTTTCTCATCCGAAGGAGGGTGCCGGCAAGACCTTCATGGTTAGCATGGTGAGCTTCGATGGCAAGAAGGGTGCTGATCCACTCATTGCAGGGGATTAGTGGGACCCCAGGGTTTTCCTCATCTATGGACTGGACTCGACCATAGCACAATAGGAGCCCTGTTGCGTTGTCTTTGTTCACGACCAGACGGTTGAGCGTCGTGGTGGGGAAGGTTACACCAGTCTGAGCAGCGAGGCACAAGTCCTGAAATGCTTCATTGCGCTCCTGGACCGTGAGCACCGCCTCCCACTGTTCTTGCTTGCCAGCTTTACTCCTACCACTTAACCAGAAGTGTACAGCTCTGCGGACATAGCCCACAACCCCACAAAGCCTGGATAGGGAACTGAACCGTGAGAGGTCAACTTGATGTATGAGGGCCAAACCCCAACATCTTCTCCCATTGTAGGCTTTCAATGCAGTCGAAGGGGACCCTGTGAAGTCATCTGGCGGAGAGCCCTTAGCAGGAGAGAGTCCTGTGTTTATACCATCTTCAACCGTGGCAACAACACCTCCAGCACTGCCAGGACACGTTCCCTTCTTCGCCTGGGCCCTTGTCGTAATGGCAGTGAAAGCCTTCCTCTGGAGTCTACTCACAACTTCTCTGGTCCCAGACGCCACCTCCGCAGCAGACTTCATGGGCCACTCCTCCACCGGCTTGGTCAGAAACTCGGGGCCTCTCTGCCACAGGGAGTCACTGTTGAGCTGTTCAGGGGAACAGCCTCTTGTAACCAGATCAGCCACATTGCACTGGCCAGGGATCCACCACCAGTCATTCACAGGCCCAGCCTTCTGTATCTCTCCCACACGGTTGGCGAAGAAGGTTTGGAACCCGTAACTCTCACGCTGGATGGCACCTAACACAGTCTGGCTGTCGACAAAATGGTACCACCTGTCCACTTTCAACCGCCCATGTTTCAGAACGTACCTCTTCAAGCGGGCAGCAAAAACAGCTCCACAGATCTCTGCTTTCACCGCATCACCCTTCTGGTCAAGTGGAGTCAATTTGGCCTTTGACTCCACGAGCCGGGTAACAACACCTCCTGATGTTGCCCAACGCAGGTACAAAACTGCTCCATAAGAGTCACAGCTCCCATCTGAGAAGGTTATTCCCCAGGGTTTGCCCACCCAACCGGAGGGAGTGATGCACCTGTGAAAAGTGATGGCGCTCAGCCGAGCATACTCTTTGAAGAGCTCGATCGCTTTTACACGAAGCTCACGAGACAATGGCCTGTCCCACGTGTCTTTGGTCAATGGTCCGGCCTCCTGAAAGGCCCTTCTGACCAGGATGACACCCTTCTGCTTCAGAGGTGTCGCAAGACCGAGAGGGTCGTACAGCCCAGCTACCTGGCTCAAAAGCATACGGCGGGTAAGGGGATCTGGCGTGCTTCTCTCTACCTCCTCCATGGAGAGGTCAAGTCCCGTGCGCATCTTTTTCTTTCTTGTGGAGAAGTTAACGGCCACCATGAGAAAGAGCTTGTCTTCCCCCACATGGTAACCAACTCCAAGCGCCTTGTTGTCCTCATCTCGTAACTGGTTGGGCAGCACGATAGTGTCTGGTTTGGTTGGATCAACGCCTTGCCTCCCACTTTGACCAGATCGCACCCAAGGCTTGAGGTAAAACCCACCAGTTGCAAGAATGGTCTCAACCCCTTCAAGAATTTCACTCAGTCTCTGGGGGTCATTGTGGGATACCAGGATGTCGTCAACATAAGCGTTGTCAACAATGACATGTCTCTCATCCACTTTGTCTGCAAATTGTGGCAGGTGCGCAGTCTCCCTCATAGCTACCTGAGCAATACAACCGGCCGGTTTATCACCCATGTTCACCCGCACCACAGCATAGTCCTTGATGTCATCTGCTGGAGAGTCTCTCCACAAGAAGCGGTGGACATGGACCTCCTGATCTTCCAACCAGACCGAGTTGTACATTTTGGTCACATCACCAATTGCTGCATGCTCCCCCTCCCGGAAACGCAGCAGCACTGCCCGTATGGGGTTCAAGACATCTGGACCCTTCAGCAGAATGCTATTCAGACTGACACCTCTGAATTCTTGGCTACTGTCCCAGACAAGCCGCACAGGCGTGGAGACTGAGTGCGGATTGGGAGCCATCAGATGATTCACCCACCACACAGCCCCGTTCCATTTATCCATCACTGCCTCAGAAAGTCTCACTGCAGCCCCTCTGGCGACCATATCACGTACCTGCCTGGCATAGGCCTCCTTCCACGCTGGATCCCTCTCAAGGCGCTTTTCAGACTTTAGGAACGTCGCTTCAACAGCTTTGCGATTGTTAGGCAGTGTAGCAGGATCCTCCTTCCAGGGATATTTTGCATCCCAGTGGGGTTTGTCACTGTGCTTGTCACTCGCCTTGAACGTCAATCCTCCCCTGATGATCTCTAGCTCCCTTTCATCGGCGATGGACATCTCTTTTCCTCCAGGGGCACATTTTCCACAACGGCACCCACCGCACACAGGGTCACACGCAGCGCCGATGCTGTCCCACTGTAGCCACTTGACGATCTCAGCATTGCTTGCAGCTGTGGTTCTGACTTCCACTTTACTTTCCAGTCCCTGACAGTGGTCGTGGAGGACCTTGACTCTCTTGGATTCCGCCCTCATGGAGCATGCAAAGTGGGTTGATGAGTGGCATGCAGTTACCTCAACATCCTCAAACAGGTCCGGGTGCACACCACTGACAGTTTTACCCAGTGGACCATCCCACAACACCAGGTCACCGCATCTCATCATCCTTTGGGGGGCGAGGCGGCCTTCCCGGGTACTGATGAGTAACTCAATCTTTTTCGGACGTATTAGTTCCCCCGGTTTGACAAAACCCGGGAAGAACTTTTCCAGGCGCTCGGAATCCACTGCTTGGTCCATTCTAGCGATCTCTTCCAGACCGTAGCAGACCATCTCATGAAGTCGCCAAGTTCCTTTCTTCGTGGCCACTTTCAGACTCACAATGTACTTCTTTGTTTCTACCTTCACCTCCATGCCACCTACGCCATACACGACCAGTGTGATTGGGTCACCGAGTAAGCCAAGTCTCTCAGCCGCTTGGTGGGTAATATAGTTGGTGTCGGAAGCAAGATCAATGAGAGCTCCAACCCAGTCTCCCCTCCTGGTTGTGACATCCACCAACATCATGAGGACTGGATGCTCTTTAATCCCATCGTCATCCACTTGACCTTTGCCGGCACATGCTGTTGCAGATGCTTTATTTGTGCAGGCCTTACGAACAGCCTCCAGCTGTTCTGGGGTCAGACCTAGACTGGCGAACACAGCCTCTTGTTCTTCGGTCGGGCCACGGGGTTCTCTCCTCGTTTCCACTTTTGCCCCCCCTTTAGCTGTGACCTTTTTGACAGGGGATTTAAGGCATAGGAAGAAATGATGGTCTGAAGATGCACCACCTTTCTTGCATTCATCAGCACGACACAAGAAGTTTGTATTACAAGGACCATCACTTCCGTGTAGATCGAGGCATTTAGGGCAAGCCTTCATCCTTTTCACTTGAACCCTCCTCTCTGTTGGGGTGGATTTCTTGAATGTTTTACAGCGATACAGACGTCCTGTATGACCCTCTTCACCACACAAGGTGCAAGGATTTTGTTCTCCTTTAGACTCACTTGCTGTGGCCTTGGTGAAGGAACGTTTCTCTTGCTTTCGATCTCCCAGCTTCTCCCTCGGCTTGCCATGGGAGATCAGTTCACTTTCCCTGACGTAGCTTGGCCGTCGAGTTGACTGTAACTGCTCCAGTTGCACCAGAACTGTCTTCTGATCTTTCAGAAACTGCCACAGTTTGTCAAACCGGTTACGTGGATTGACATTATTAGCTGCATCACATCGATACAGAAGCCACCTCTCTTTCATGCTCTCTGGTAGCTTGCTCTCAAGTGACCGAATCACCAGCTGATTTTTTATGGCATCTTCACAACCTAAGTCGATGAGGTCCAACAGAGCTCTTTCCACAGCTTGGATCAATTGCAGAGCCTCCCTCGGTTGGTTGTTACGCACGGTTGACAATCCCTGCAACTCCAATATGATGTCGTCTGCTATTTGTGACATGTCCCCATAACAATCCTCCAAAACTCGGAAGACTTCAATAGCAGTGCGGCAGTGAGACAACCTGAGCTCGCTTTTCACTGAGTCAGATATACTGTCCAGGAGATGAAAGAGCTTGCACTCGGGGGAGCCAGTGGGTTCTGCTAAGGCTTGCAGTGTCTCCCAATTACTCTTCCAGCGCCAATACCCCCTCCTGTCTCCAGAGAATTTTGGCAGACTCAGAGGTGCAAGAGCAATCCTTGGTCCCACTGATCCCTGAGAAGCGGCAGACCCACTCCGCCCGGCTCCAAAGCTGTCTGGCAGCATGGCGTGCGCTCCTCTCTGCTGCTGCTGTGGTGTGCTGGAGAAGTCAGGTACGAAAGCTGGACTCATGTGCCACTGGGATGGTCGCCCTTGTGGTGATGGTTGGGGGGCACGTGATGGAGCACCTGAATCTTGTGCTTCACTAGGACAGTCCATGTGACCACCCAGTGCACTGTCACCTGTAACAATGGCTTGGTTAGTGGTGGAGCCAGCACCTGCACTTTGTGCACCACCATCTGGAGCAGCATCGCCGCCACCACCAACAGTAGGCGGATCAACTGCTGTATCAGTAGTAGTTGCTCCTTCTCCATCAGCACCACCCTCATCTTCTCCACCATTTTCGTCCTCCTCATTTTCAACGCAAGACATGTTACTTGGATTGCTGTGTGCATACCTTTTGCGCTCATGCCTGTTTTCCAGTGCAACAAGAGTGATCCTTCTCTTCTCCTTAAAGTCTTTGAGGCAGGTACGCATGACATTCACCTCCTTCTCTGGAACGTAGCGGTCCCAGCACCTTACAAAGTCCTCCATTGCTTCCAGTCTGCTTTCCAGAGCAGTGTGCACTGAATCAAACTGCTCAGAAGTCATGTGACGCCCCTGGGATGTATCAGCCTGACCAATCACGTTCTCCAGATCTGCTTTTAGACTGTCTAACTGTCCTGATACACAGCGGGTCCAAGCAGTCTCTTTTAATTTTTGGTCTGTCTCTTTGTACTTTGCACGGCACTCTTGCAGTTTTTTCTTCACATCAACTATATCAGCTGCAAATCCACTTTCATCTTCTTCTTCCATAACAGCAATAAAGTCAAAACTCTTGTTACAGACTTCTTCATAACAGTCTTTCAGTGCCCTCATTTCAGACCTCAGATCATGCTCATTAAAGAGATCCACATTAAACACAGCAGCATTTAATCTCCGATTGAAGATCCCCTGTGCAGAAGATCGTGCCTTCTTCAGCTCACCACAGTCCGCCATGGTTGTCTGAGGCGCCCTCTGCTGGCCGGAGGTATGGGGTGACGACTGCACTTCCGGTCCGTGCAGGCAAGATGGCGCCGACTTCCGGTAGCTTAGCCGCTAATGTAGCTGCTAACTTAGCAGCTACCAAACGTTTATTTGCAGCGATCGGCTTATCCTATGCCGTCGCGCTAAACAGTCACTGTCAAAGTCACTCAAAGCATAGTAGTAGACCAACCGATGTCTTGATGATGGCTTTAATTGAGCGCGAAGCGTCGTCGATCGGCCGGGAAGCTCCACCGGGCTCCGTCTAAATGCTGGCACGTTGCTTTCAACACTGTCCGACCTCCGCTTCTCCGTCACGGGGCAGGCTTAGTGATTTCTACTGTACGGTTTTATCGCTCTAACTCGCCTAGATTGATAACTCCCACCGTAAAGGGTGTGCTGACCTAATGACACAGTGTCTACTCACGCCTCGGACACTCCAGAACTGTTCTTTCATCGTATTTATTGAAGAAAACACAGTTTATCCAGCCAGTGTGGTAGAAATCAACTCAGCGTCACCGGTCAACATCGCCGACTGATTGAAAGTAGATCCGGCACGTAATATAAGCGCGGATGCATCACAGCGTGCCCTATTTTTCCAGTATAATTATGCAGAAACATAGGAACATAATAAAATTTCTACATAAACACAGGGAGGAAACACCAGTAAAGATGAATATGAATTAAACAATGATAATAATATAAGAAAATCCACACAATCATGTATGTGTCAGGTTTGAGCAGAGCTGCAACCCTGAAACAGGTAGACAAGAGACACACCAGCAAAAGGAAGCAGGCAGAGACAGACATGAGTTTTCCTCATGAGGGGAGAGACAGCTGACTCCATCAGGGCAGCTTCCTTCATCTCCGAAGACCTGCTCACCTCCAAGCTTCTTATTAGAAAATTGGTGGGTGGTTACAACCGATAGTATAAATTCCTTTCTGGTTACACAAGCTTACAGTAATTTTCTACGATATGCATAACAAGGGCATTGGCATGCTATGCCATGAGTATCATTGCATGATAAGTCAGTAAGTGTCAGCATGAAGCAATGATAATAACTACCTTTTTCCAACAGTATATTTTTTCAATTTCTCTGAGCAATTCCAACAGTGTCCTTCACCCCCCATGCTCTTGGTTTCCGACAATAATTTTCATTTCATTCTTCATTTGCTCTTCACCATGCCCATGGTCTGGAACACAAACATCTCACTGACAGACAGAAAGCCATACACTTGAACAAAAAGAAAGACAAACACTTCAACAAAAAAGGGGAAGAACCCCTTTCAAAAAGGCACCCAATCTACAAATAGTTCTCATGTTTGTGGACTGAAACAAACAAGTCATCTTGTACTTGGAGGGTTTTTTCTATAATACCAAACAAAATATTTTCTTCTTGAAGCAGTTATTTCTCTATCCGTACACTCGAGCACGACATGCAGTTCATCACTCACAGAGTTAGCATTACATAGATTACAGATTCTTAGTTTTCTTTCCAGTCCTTTGCATCAACCACTGACCTTTGGAGTCCTTGTATTATTTGTTCTAAAGTTGCTGATGACCTGCCTATGCCTCGCGTTTTCACAAAGTAAATATTTCTCTGAACTGTAGTTTTCTTTTATCTCTGCATAAAAGTCACAGGAAGTCCTTTCTCAAATTTCACTTTGCCACTTTTGGATGTGTTGGTCTTTCAGTATTCGTTCCACAGTCAGTTTGAGCCAGAGGATGGAGCTGAATGACTGTGTGGTCCAAATGTAGGACATACCTCAGTCATCCAGAGTCCTCTTGACCTGGTGGAGCCATGGAGAGATGAATTCTCTTGTTTTAATTGATTGGAGAAGATAATTATAAATTCGTTTTATAAATTTTGTGTTATTGCCTTGCATAATTCTTCCCCAGTACCCAATCATTCTTTGTTTAACAGTGATACCTATGGGGAACCTACCCAGTTCTCCATATATCATATTGTTGCAGGTCTTTGTTTTCACTCTCAGCATGTTCTTTAAGAAGCGCAGGTACAGTCTTTCAAGTAACTCAGTAGTTTCAAATCCCCAGACTTCACAGGCATACAGCATAACTGAGGTAACCAGCTTGTCAAAGAGATCTAAAATGACCTCTAGTGACAAGTCATGTTTTCTGCCCTTTGCCTGGACAGTGAATATTGCATCATGCAACCCTTTAATAGCTGGCTTCAATGACCCATTATGTTTCAATGTAACTCCTAAATATTTGAAACAAGGCACAACCTCTAGCTGATTTCCATCACACATAAAGTTAAATTCATTGGCGTGATACTTCCTGTGGCCGAATACTGAGATTTTAGTTTTTGTGCCTTGTTAGAATTCATAGTTCATTTTATCTTATCACATCAACAAATTGGCCCCCAGTTTCAATGAAAAGGGGCGGAGTCCACGAGCTCATGTATTGGATCCTGTTCTTTAATAACCTATCTCCAGTGTTGCAGTCCAGACCACATAAACCCAGTCCGCGGTGTATCCAGACCGAGTCAAAACTGAGACCACACCAAATTTAACGGAACCATTTTATTCAACACTGATTCAGTGTAGTTTTTAGACAAGTGTCCTGACAACCTGTCTGGTTCTGTCCAAGACGCACAGTGCTTAAATCTCCTTTCCACCATCTCAGTAGTTGAGATGTTGTTCCGCCTCGTGATGTTGGAGGATGAACAAATCGTTCAAAACTCGCTCATTGGTTGGTGGCTAACAGCTAAGCTAACAGCCTGCTGCTTTTACGAAGTGTGGCCCTTAAAGGTCTAATACAGGATTTTCTTGAAAAGACGAAGCCAAACGTCTGTTACTCACTTTTTGAGAAACGCGCATGCGCCAGACCATCCGCCCGGCTCTCCTGCTTCTCCCAGGAAACGCCTATAATGGCGGAAGTGTGCGAGCACGACCTCTTCTTCTCCGCCGTGCACGGCTCTGTTTACAGTTTCTGCGATCGGCCTCGCTCATAAAGCTTATTTTCCGAAACAGTTACAGTTTCATTATGCCAGACTCGCCATCGGTAAGTAGCTACTAGCTGAAACCGAAGCTCACGGCTACATAAACACTCTGAATGCACAACACGCAGAACGTGATTGGGAGCGAGCACACAACGGCTTGATCGAAAGCAGCTCGTCAGAATGATTGACAAACAGACCCACCAGGTATTTTGATGATCCACCCGGAACACAAAGCAAATAGAAAATCTTGTATTACACCTTTAAAGCAGCAGGGAGCTCACACAGCACAGCAGGTTATTTACTGTCGCAGAGGTTTTCAAACACTGATCACTGAGCAGAAGCAGAAATCATTGGTGAATCATGTGACAGCAGTTTGATTCTTGGCTCTTTCAGAGTGATGACACACAATTTAATAAGTAACACTGCCTCATAACGCCCGGTCTCCAGACTGAGACTGGTCTTCAGTACAACACTACCTATCTCTGTTAAATATGAATCATTATTGATCACTAAACGCTCTATAAATGTGATTCCCAACATGAGCACTTCTCCTCCTGTTGGCTTCAGCTGTTTGGACTTTACATTTCTAAACTCTTCCAGTCTGAACCTTCTTCAGCTCTCAATGACTTCAACATAAAACATTGTCCTCTAATCTCACTTCTTTCTCTCTTTATTCAGGTTGGAGGGCTGCAATTTGTCAGAGATCAGCTGTTCTTCTGTGGCCTCAGCTCTGAAGTCCAACCCCTCCCTCCAGAAACATCTAAAACATCTGGACCTGAGTGTGAACGATCTGCAGGATTCAGCAGTTGAGCAGCTGTGTGGTTTTCTGGAGAGTCCACTCTGTGGTCTGCAGACTCTGAGGTCAGACTCCATGTTTGAGTGTGTTTCAGTAAAGTAGTGTTGACACTAAAGGTCAGACATCAGGCTGATCTGAGAGTGATCCACACTGAGGATCTCCAGGAGAAACGGAGCTTCTTCTCTGGTCTTTAGTCCTGTGACTGTGGCAGAGCCGTGTGCAGCTCCACATTTCAAAGCTTGCTAGAAGAAGAAAGGAGCTGCAGTGGATCATTGACTGTGAACCTCTGACACGCTCCATGTTGACCTTCAGCTTTCAAAGCAGGCTGATCTCTCCTGGATCAAGCTGTCACTGATCTCCCAGCTGGAGCTCCAAACTCTCAGCAACTCTGCAAACTCTGGACTTGTTGGCTTTCTGTCCAGTAACCTTGGCTGTTGACATGTCCTCCACTGGACTCTGCTTCTGTTTGGTCTTTTCATCAATTCAGCTCTCCAAATGATCAAAGATCATATCAGGGAGAAGAAGAACCATAGTTCTTCTTTCAGTTCCTCAGAGCTCCAACCTTCTTAAGAAGACCAAATGAACAACAAGGATCAGTCTGATCAGTCTCATCTAGAGAGGATTAACTCCTCATGTCAACTGTGATTTACAACTAAAGTTAAAAACAAATGACTCATCAAATGTGGAAGGATTTAGAGTTCTATGTAGAAGAGGTTGCAGTTCTTCAATTTCATTTTCCCAAATGGGGGGGTGGGGTGGGGTTGAAGGGATTGCCCCCTACCAGTTTCACATGAGGAGAGATTTATTCTCTTTAGGGGGAATAATATGCTTGAGCCTAACTTTCTGTCCTCCATTGTCCATTCATATGTCAGAACAACAGACGGCTAAACTCTTCTCTTCTTTCTCTCTGGGCTGCATCAGTGGCTCCTCTTCTCTCCATGTTCTCGTCCGGGGGGGTCTAACGTGTTTTAGTTCAGGGGCCACATCCAGCTCAGTTTCATCTTGAGTGTCCCGCAGCAGTAAAATAGAGATAAAATGATCTTTAAATTGAAATTTTAATTTTTTGTTGTTGTGGTGCAGAGTATACATGATACAAATGTGTATTTTCACAAAACAAAACAATTTCTACAGAAAATCTCGACAATCTCAACAAATAGATACTTTCCAGATGATGCTTCCCTTTGTAAAAGATGCATTTCAGGGTAAATTCTGGTCAAAATATTGTTGTATTATCAGGTCACAGAAGCCCTGAAAATACTTTATTTGTCCTCCGTTTTGCCGTGATCATGAGCCATTTGGGACGCGTCCATCTCAGACGGATCCATTCATAAAGATGAATTTCCGGACAAATTCTGGTCTTGATCATTTTGCTTTATCAATTCCAGTAGTGTCCTTCACCCCCCGATGCTCACGGGCTCGGACCCTAATTCATAGTTCAGTGTATCTCATGATATCCACTTAATTGGGACTCCCTTGAGAAAGAGGTTTTTAATCTCAGTGGGACCTACCTGGTTAAATAAAGGTTAAATAAATAAAAAATAAATTGGCTGTGATCCTGGATTGAATCTGAACCTTCTTCAGCTCTCAATGACTTCAGCATCAAACTTTGTCCTCCGATCTCACTTCTTTCTCTCTTTGTTCAGGTTGTGGTACTGCAGGATGTCAGAGACCAGCTGTTCTTCTGTGGCCTCAGCTCTGAAGTCCAACCCCTCCCTCCTGAAACATCTGGATCATTTGGATCTGGGTTACAACCCTCTGCAGGACTCAGGAGTTTCTCAGCTGTGTGGTTTTCTGCAGAGTCCACTCTGTGTTCTGCAGACTCTGAGGTCAGTTGACTGTCTGTTCCTGTTGTAGAAGGAGAAATGTTTGTCAGCAGCTGTGATCTGAGACTCTGATCCTGCAGTGAGAGAGTGGACTGAGCTCAGCAGCAGCTGACTGGTGTGTGTGGACATGAGGAGGAGTGTGAATGTTGTGCTGACATGTGGATGATGTGTGTGATGAAGATCCACAACTACAGAACAGCTCATTGATCAGGACTCAGTAATGTGGAGCTGCTCATTTCTCCATCAACACATCTGATTGGTTCCTCCTCAGTGATTCTGCTGCTTTCTCTCTTTATTCAGGTTGGACAGCTGCAGTTTGTCAGAGATCAGCTGTTCTTCTGTGGCCTCAGCTCTGAAGTCCAACCCCTCCAATCTGATGACCCTTGACCTGCGTTCAAACCAGCTGCAGGCTCCAGATGTGCAGCAGCTGGTTGATCTCCAGCAGAGTCCAGACTGCAGCCTGCAGACTCTGAGGTCAGTAGATGGTTGGAGTGAGTCCATGCTGCTTTCAGCAGGTTTGGACTAAACACAGTCAGTGTGAGAACAAAGATCCAGTGTTTGACTCTCAGTGAGGCTGTGAGAGGAGAACGCTGAGCAGCTTCAGGATTGGACAGCAGAGGACACACGGTCAGCCAATCAGAGGAGCCACAGGCTTGTTGTGTTGGTGTGACAGTGGTGGTCCTTCATGAGCTCTGAGCTGCTGACTGCTGCTCTGAACAGGACTGAAGTCCTCACTGCTTCACAGAGACTCTGATCATCTCCTCTCTTCTCTCTGCAGGTGGAGCAGATGGCAGAGCTTCATCCAGCAGTGAGTGACAGAGGAACCAGCAGAAGATCTGCAGTGTGAAGAGCTGTGAGAGTCCAGCATCGAACCAGGGTTCCTCTGGATGTGACTCACTAGTTACCAGGAGAGTTCCATGTTAAAACAGTTGCAGATCTGTTCCAGACAAAGACAGATGGTGTTTGACTCCATGAATCAGTTTATAAAAATGACAGACTTCAGAGCTTTGCTTCAGTAACAGTGAAGCTCCTTTTCTGACCAAATCAAATGATTCCTGGATTCCATCAGTGGATCCTGAACACTGTGTCTACATATCCAGGTCTGGAGTCAAGAAGTCAAGTCTGCTTCAGAGAATCTGCCTGGGATTGGAAAATGGCTTGTTTGCAGAAAAAAAAAAAAAGCTGATGAACAAAAAGAAATTCAATTTGGTTTCGATATGCCTGTTTGTACATGTGTGTGTGGGTGTGCAGCGGGGGTGGACAGCACCGTTTGTCTGCTCTCGATGTGTGTGTGTCTTTGTCTGGTTGTTTGTTGATTTGTGTGAGTGTGTTCTGTCAAAACCACCTGTGAGCTGGCTCCGCCTCCCAGGCCCCATCAAGGAGGAGAAAGACCAGTTGGAACTCACCACCTGGTCCATGTCCCCAGCCGGCTGGGTGTGGGGGAAACACCTGTGTTGCAGCCTTCCTGCACATGAAGCAGGTTACAGCTCTCCCGAACTGGTTATGAAACGAGGTGTTCCTCTCTGGGATTAATCTGTGCAAAAGAACAACTGTGGATGGACAGCTGGTAAGCCCTGCAATAACCGGGGGTTGTGTCAATATCTCTGCTGGCTTAAAGGAGAAATGTTTGTTCTGGAGTGCCTGGGACATTTTGGTTTCAAATGCAAACTTGAAGTTTCATGATTTTTTTTTTCCCCATTAAACTGCAAAGTTTGTGCTGATCACAAGATTTAAACAAGAATCAATACTTATTTAAGATGCTGATGAAGTTTAAGTGGAAAAAGTCACTAAAAAGGAACTTTAAGAGAACGCCCTGTGGAAACGCTTTTGATGTATTAATGCATTTGTTTGCTACCTCTGTTTAAACTAAGTTAAAGTTTTAAGATTACGTCAATATTCTTTAGTTCTTGATAGCCAGATCGTTATTAATCGTCATAGTACTTTGAATGCAACTGTGACCGAGTAATTTGTCAACCAAAAAAATGTCCAAAGAAAATGAAACCTGGATACCCAAAACAATTACTATAGAGCTCTCTAAAAAAGAAAAGTTAAAAATGTGATCCTCAAGTGGCATGTGTGCTGGATGACGGTGCTGGACCTGTCCTGGGACCCTGAGGTAACGGCTTGACTCCGGTCCACTCGCTCCGTGAGCAGGAAGACCGAAGTGATGACTTCAAATGTGAAGTGCAAGACGGCTCGTGGAGACCGACTACTGCTCGGTCATGTCTTCTCCCCACGCAGTGTTCAAGCAGTGCATGCGTGTTTGTGTGTGTGTGTGTAGTAGTAGTAGTAGTAGTAAATTTATTTCAGGCGAAATGTAACCATAGTCACAAAGGACAAGCCATTTTCAAACAAAAACAAAATGGGCGAAAACAGAAAAACAAAAACAAAAAAATAAATAAAAAAATAAATAAATGTCCTGTACACTAAATCAGGCTGCCTGAAAGGGAGTGGGGAGAAGAAAAAACTTTTAACCCCACCCCAATCCACATTTCTCAATCACAACCACTGCCGCTTCTACCAACAGAAAAAGAACAAAATAAGCCGAGTTTGAAATCATAAACTTAAACGTGTATACATCCTTGTTGAAAAGGATGTATAAAATTCTTTACTGCTAAGCTCATGCGCACTGTGAATCGAATTAGAACTTCTGTGAAATTAACTTGTGTTACAATGCTGCATTGTATTATTGACACCAGGCACCGCCACTTCAATTCCCTTCATACCATACCCCGTTCGTACAACCACACATAAGCGTATGTGGATTAAACAGATTAACTCGGTTTCAAAATGTGCCAAAAAAAAAAAGGAAAATAAAAAAATAGACCAACTTATTGGTGTCCTGCACTGTGCATTAAAAGAGGCAAGATTTGGATACTGCTGTCAGAAGAGGGTACTCTTCAAACACCAGTCCGCCTCTTGCTAATCCTATAGATATTTAAATGTGCTGTTAGTGGCTTTGTGTGTGCTGAACTGTGCATTAAAAGGAGCAGGTGGTTTAGGTGATCTGATACCAGCAGGAAGTCTCAGTCGCCTCCTGCTCGCCCTATCCTTTGTGTATTTAATTTCCTCATTTTTCTAATTGCTGAAAGACTGGCACAAAAAGGGATGGTACTTGAGACTGAAGTGTGTGTGTGTGTGTGTGTGTGTGTGTGTGTGTGTGTGTGTGTGTGTGTGTGTGTGTGTGTGTGTGTGTGTGTGTGTGTGTGTGTGTGTGTGTGTGTGTGTGTGTGTGTGTGTGTGTGTGTGTGTGTGTCAGAAAAAAATCTGAGACTCCATTAAGTTGACAGCTCAGCACCATGGACAGCACCCTGCGTGCAGGCATGTGGGTGAGCTTCAGGAAGCCAAAATATTCAACTGACTGTATTCTTCAGCACTGTGGAAAATGCAATTTTTACTCTCAATATATGTGTGTGTGTTTATTTGTCCGTGTGTGTTTGCTCCAGTGTGTAAGACAGAAAATGCTCAATTCTGTTCGTTGTTTTAGTTCAGAACCATGGACAGCTCCATATTTCCGTTCAACTTCGGTGCCATTGTCTATTTGTTTGTCCATTTCTGTGTGTGTGTGTGTGTGTGTGGGGGGTGGGGGGGGATAATTTTGTTTCTTTATTATTCAATCAATCAGAAAAAGTTTTGCAACCAAAAAAGAGAGTTGAGGCCAAAAAGCATGAAGTTGCAATACAAAAATAATAGTTCAATCAAATGGAATCGACCCGAGAGCAAAATAATTTGAGTGGCAACTCCACCAGTTTTATTCTTTTGAGATCAAAACAGAAAAAAGCTTTGGTTTTGAATTCTAAAGTTTTGCTTGCAAATTCAAAAGTTTTGGTTTTGAACTCAAAAGTTTTGCTTGCGAATCTGAATCTGAATTTTAAAATTTCCTCACATATGTTCAGATGACACTTCAGCACCATGGACAGCACCATGTTTACTTTCAACTTATGTGCCTTTCTTTGATCATGTGTGTGTGTGACTCAGCCAGAGATGAGACTGCTCACTGCTCTTCACAAGTTTTACATTCTGGTATATCCCAAAGCCATTCATTCATTCAATCATTCATTTCAATTTTTCCATCTGAAAGAAACGTTAGAATGGATAGCCGATTTCAAGACTAACAGCTCTGCAGCTATTTTAGAAGAATTGAAGTTGTGGGGAAAAGAGGAAGGAAAGTTGCAGTTCTGCTCACACTGAAAGTGGAGGAAGCTCCGTCACTGCTGAGCAGTGAAAGAACCGGATGTGGTGTTGATGCCACAAACATCTTTCTTTATGAAGACCCAAGTCAAGGAGCGACTGCAGAGGGCAGGGTTGTTTGAATATTAATGTCAGCCTGTGTGGAGCAAAGCACCCTGAGCAGCTCAGAAAACACGTGGCCACACTGTCACAAGTCCTTCATCTGAACAAACAGCAAACTGGATCAAGTAGCAGACTTTCTGGGACATGACCTCCGTGTTCATAGAGACTTCTACAGGTTACCAGTTCCCACCACACAACTGGCCAAAGTAACCAAAATGCTTGAGTCAGTGGAAAAAAGACATCTTTCCACTCTGCAGGGAAATCACTGGATGAGATTGAACTTAGACGTTTGTACAGAAATGAACATTTATTGATAAGAATCTAATCCTATTTGAATATTATCTTTTGTTTTTCTGCATGTTAAGTCAAGCATCAGGACTTTGTTCAGTTTTCTCAGCACAGACTACATTTTCTTGATTCATACTGTGTCCAGAGAGAAGTACAGTTCAAAGACATTCAGACTGAAGACCACAGTCGACCAGGTGAGAGACCTTTCAAGGGCCTGGTTTGGTCACAGTTGTGGATCACCGTGTTGTGATGTTTTGACAAAACTCTCTTGTATCAAGTCTATACACGTTCATGGCAAACTAAAGAAATTACAGACTTTCAATTATGATTCAGGTCAGTGTCTAAAATATGTTTTCCATGAGTTTCTGTATTCAGTGTTGAGTTGTTCATCTGAATTTGATCAACACTTTTTTCAGAGGACGGTGTGTTCAGTGATGCAGGGCCTGAGGATGGAGACAGAGAGTCAAATAACAGCGAAGCAACATTCACAACCTCACAGTGTGGGAGGAGTTCAAATATCCATTCTTCATCAATCCCTTCACGCTCTTCTTCTCATCTCCTCGTGTTTTAAAAGTTGACAGCAGCAGGGACTGTCTGTAAGGTGAGGGGGGAAACCTGCACTGGATTCCCAGTGACGAGGCCGTTCAGTGGAATGGATTCACTGCAGGGCTCCCCCTGCTGGCGGTGAAGTGAGGAGAAACTGATCATATTTCACTGCATGAAGACAGTTTATGTGGTTATTTATTTAAACTCCACTTTGCATTGAATGTGAATATAGGAACAATGAAATAGGCCCAATTAATCCACTGGTTTCAGATGATTTACCCCCAGAATGTTGTATTTTATTTTATTTTATTGGTTTTTAACATTTCTTGACATACAGATGTGGATTTTAGAGTGGAAATAAACTTGCTTCCTGACGGTTTCTGGGAAATCACGTGACTGTGAGGAACACACTCACTCACGCACGCACGTACGCACGCACGCTCGCTCGCTCGCTCGCTCACTCACTCACTCACACACGTGGTTGTTTCTTTGCGCGTGTGTGTGTGTGGGGGGGGGCATGTGTGCCTGCGTGCGTGCATTTTTGAGTGTGCGTCAGGAATGAAAACTGCTTCCTCAAGTGTGTTCAGATCATATTTCAGCACCATGTTTAGTTTCGACCTTTGTGCCTTTGTTTTTATTTTGTTTGTTTTTTTCCCCTTGTCCTGTTCGTACAATATTGTATGATTGAAACCTTTTACTGTCCAAACAGATTGTAATGTTAGCAGCAGGAAGAGACTGAATCTCCTCCTGCTGCTGCCTTTATTTGAGACTGGCATCTGGCATGGCTGCTGAACAGGACAGGGACGGAAACACTCAGAGAGCAAGAGAGAGACAATGAAAAATATATAAAGTCACAATACGACATATCACATCTAACAGAGAACAATCCGAAACCACAGCACTGATAACTAACAGAGAGACTGACAAAAAATCGATAGCTAACACAAAGACTGACAGAACCAGAACAGTTTTCTTTTCCTTTTATAATTAAACACCAATCTGCAATCTTACAGATTTTTTTTTTTTTTTTGGGGGGGAGAGTATAGCTAGTAGTGAACTGGGGGCGTGCAAACTGAGAAATCGTGTAAATATTACGACACAGCATCAGGAGAGGTCTACTACAGATCACCATTAGTCTAACCCTCCACAGGAAAACAAGGTACCTGAGTCCACAGGTAGAATGTGAAGAGTGACTAAAGATCAGCGTGATCATGCAAATGTAATAGTGATAGTGAAGGTGTTCATGCATATTTGACCTCTGACCCCTGAGAAGGCCAGAAGCAGGCCAGAGAGGCCCTCAGGGCCCAGATATCCATGCGTGCGTGTCCTTTTTCCTGACTCCTCAGGGATTTTATCTCTGACAGGTGAATGTGCTTCTGTAACGAGTTAGTTCATTATTTCCACTTGCCGTCACTTCTACGAGTCGCACGATGGCTCTTGAACGCCTCCTCCTGCTGACGTGATCATGCATCAACGCTGATCCCGTCAGTTCGAGGTTGTTCACGTTTGAGGTGAGTCGGGTCCTTGCGCTCTGTAGTTGGGAAAGTTTAAAATGATGTGGCTATTGTAATTAATAATATAGCATTACAACTTTTGGATTCTCTCGCAGGGGATTGTGTTTGTGCCCGACCGTAGAGTCATTGTGACGGCTGACCAGCACTTTCATTCATTGTCATTGCAGGTAAATATGTATATATTGTTCATATATTTTTGAGTGAGTTCGAGGTTGTTCACGTTTGAGGGGATTGTGTTTGTGCCCGACCGTAGAGTCATTGTGACGGCTGACCAGCACTTTCATTCATTGTCATTGCAGCAATAAACGGCCGTCGTGGGGCGAAATCTCGACAATCGTCTCTGTCCTCGTTATTAAAGAAAACAAAAAAACACAACGCAGAGTCAAAGGACAGAACTGAACCTGCCAGCACCAGCAGCTGGCATGGTTACACTTCGAAAAGTAGGAGAGAAGAAAATACAGAACTGCATGAAATGTGAAATGAACACTGTTTTGTCTCAGAAGTTTCCAGAAACAGGAAACTTTAATGAGAGAAACAACAAAGGTTAGTGAGACTCAACACTGAGTGAGTGGAAATATGAAAGATCAGGAACAACTTTTTCTTTGTTTATTTGATCCTTATTCAAGACTCTTTGATATTAATGTAATATATTGTGAATACAGGCTGATGAGGAATAATGTTTTGTTTTCAAGTTCTCTGAGACACAGTGTGAAGGACGCACTGTTTAGCCTGAAGTCACCTTGGATTCATGAACTCCCATCCGAGAAACAACACCTGCTATTCTCGTCATATGTCTGTATGACTTAGGGTTGACTGAAATTATGCAGAGTTGGGTTGAGTTTTCCTCGGAGCAACAGACTTGCTCTCAATCAGCTGATTTGTGTGTGTATCCTCTGCCATCCTCAATAAATTCTCCTTGTGCAGCGTCAACACCTTGACTTTTCATGTTTGGCTCAGATTCACCACATTCAGATTCACAACATGTTTGACAAGATAAAAGAACTATTTCTTAAATGATTGTAATTGTTATCACAGATCATAAGCCCCCTGCTCAGCCTGAAGAAAACCCCAGTGGACAATGATCCCACTGGCAGACGCAGCAGATGGGTCCTTGAACTGAGTGTGACGACACAATCACACATCGGGAAGGTAAACAGCATGGCGACGCTGATGCCTTGTCCAGACACACCAGCATAGACAAGATTGACACAGCCGAGCAGTGTGTTGTCACTTCATTGGTATCATCCCATTGGGTGGTATTAACAGTAATATGAAATCAGAAATGTTCCCAGTCAGTTGCTGTGCCCCCCCCCCCCCCCCCCCCCCCCCAGCCCTGCCACTCAACTTGTTTAGCATACATGAAGCAGTCTTTATAATCATATTTACCCATTCTTTCAACTGCGGGGCTTTGGGAGTTTTCCAGTGTCTGAGGATAACTCCAGCAGCCACTGAAATCCCAACCGTAATAACAGAGAATTTTGCTTTTGATATGTCAGCTATCTGTCCTTCATCACCCAGCAAACACAGTGGTGTTTCAAGTGGAGGATCAAGGTGTTTTTTAACATTAGAACCCACTGTGTTGGGAGCAGCACTGCTGGACATTAAACATGGTTTAGTGAGTCAGTTTTGAGCTGTGAGGCTGATTTAGTGTCAGACCTGGCAACCTGCTGGGTTTGAGGCTCCACCCACATTCCCTGTTCCTCCTGCTGGAGAGAAGACTTCCTCGTTGTGTTGCGACGTCACTTTTCCAGGTTTGTTTCATTCTTCTGATTGTTCTGCTGTCAAAGCAGCGTTCTAACTCCAGACGTGTGAAACTCCGCCTGTGTCTCCAGAGATCTCTGCTCCATCCTGACTGCTGGTGAGGAAAAGGTGAGTTTTAATTAGCCTCAGTGTCTCTCTGCGTCTCCACAGGTTAACACGTTTGACCAACTAGATGAGGGTGACCATAGTCCTCTTTTACCCGGACATGTCCTGTCCGGAGCGTCCGGGCGGGTTTTGTTTAATTCAAGGAAATGTCCGGGGTTCACTGTTTCTCATGGCACCAGCGCTTTGCACACAGTACTATGATAATACTTTGTTGCGCGACGTGCGCGCGCGCACACACACACACACACACACACACACACACACACACACACACACACACACACTTGGAGCGGAGCAGGCGGGGTTGTTCAGACAGCGACTGCGGTAAAGCCATCCCTCTGTGAAAAAAACGAAGTGCCGCGGTGCGCGCTTACACTAGGCATTACGGTAACAGCGCAGGCAGGCACATGTCACTGTACAGCTGGATTTACAAATATAAAAAATCCCTCTGATATCCACAAAGCATTTCACCTCAGGCTGACAGCAGACCTTCCCATGATGTCACTTACCAAACTTCAGAGCAATCTGATGTTGCATTTCAAAGTAAGAGCCCTCCAAAAACATCAATTCTGCGATTTTTTTCTTGCTAACTTCAAAAAATCATATAAAAAGATCCCTCTGATATCCACAAACCATTTCACCTCAGGATCACAGTAGACCTTTCCATGATATCAGTTACCAAACTTCAGAGCAATCTGATGTGGTATTTCAAAATAAGAGCCCTCCAAAAACATCAATTCTGTGATTTTTTCCCCACTACTTTAAAAAAAATCACATAAAAAACTCCCTCCGATATCCACAAACCATTTCACCTCAGGATGACAGCAGACCTTCCCACGATGTCACTCACCAAACTTCAGAGCAATCTGATATTGCATTTCAAAGTAAGAGCCCTCCAAAAACATCACTTCTGGGATTATACTTACCCTCATTTTAAAAAAATCACATAAAAAACTCCCTCTGATATCCACAAACCATTTCACCTCAGGATGATACTAGACCATCCCATGATGTCACTTACCAAACTTCAGAGCAATCTGATGTGGTATTTCAAAATAAGAGCCCTCCAAAACATCAATTCTGCGATTTTTTTTCCCCCACTACTTTAAAAACAATCACATAAAAAAATTCCTCTGATATCCACAAACCATTTCACCTCAGGATGACAGCAGACCTTCCTATGATGTCACTTACCAAACTTCAGAGCAATCTGATGTTGCATTTCAAAGTAAGAGCCCTCCAAAAACATCAATTCTCTGATTTTTTTTCTCACGAACTTCAAAAAATCATATAAAAAGATCCCTCTGATATCCACAAACCATTTCACCGCAGAATCACAGTAGACCTTCCCATGATGTCAGTCCACAAATTTCAGAGCAATCTGATGTTGCATTTCAAAGTAAGAGCCCTCCAAAAATAGAACTTCTTGGATTAAATTTACCCTAAAATAAAAAAATTCATATAAAAAAATCCTTTTGATATCCACAAACAATTTCACCTCAGGCTGACAATAGGCCACCCCAGGATGTCACTCACCTAATTCCAGAGTAATCTGGTGTGGCATTTCAAAATAAGAGCCCTCCAAAAATATCATACCTGGGATTAGATTTACCCTAAATTAAAAAAAATTATATAAAAAAATTCTTTTGATATCCACAAACCATTTCACCTCAGGATGACAGTAGACCATCCCATGATTTCACTTACCAAACTTCAGAGCAATCTGATGTTGCATTTCAAAGTAAGAGCCCTCCAAAAACATCAATTCTGCGATTTTTTTCTCACTAACTTCAAAAAATCATATAAAAAAATTCCTCTGATATCCACAAACAATTTCACATCACGCTGACAGTAGACCATCTCAGGATGTCACTCAACAAATTTCAGAGCAATCTGATGTGGAATTTCAAAATAAGAGCCCTCCAAAAATAGAACATCTTGGATTAAATTTACCCTAAATTAAAAAATTCATATAAAAAAATCCTTTTGATATCTACAAACCATTTCACCTCAGGATGACAGTAGACCTTCCCAGCATGTCACCCACCTAATATCAGAGTAATCTGATGTGGCATTTCAAAATAAGAGGCCTTCTAAAATGGCTATTCCGGGATTATACTTACCCTCATTTGAAAAATTATGAAAAAAAAATCCCTGTGATATCCACAAACCATTTCACTTTCAGTTGATGGTAGGCCAGCCCAGGATGTCACTCACAAATTTTCAGAACAGTCTGATGTGACATTTAAATTAAATGTGTTGTCAACACAGCTTTTATTTTTAACATGTGTCAAACACAAAACTGATTTTACAGTACAGGACCACATCCTTTGGAGGTCCTTCAGGCACGTCAAGCAGCAATTACACATAAACTGGAGAGATAGAATGGATGGATGGAGTACCACCACAAAATCTTTTATACTGCAGCTAACGCTGAGTGTATTTTCTTTCTTTTGCCATACAAATCTAATGGGACACCTGTGACAGATGGTTCCGCTGCAATTTTTATGATTACTTTTGTAATCGGTTTTGTGTTTGACACATGTTGAAAAATTGAAGTTGTGTTGACAACACATGAAAAGTTGTGTTATTTATGGGGCTCTTATTTTGAAGTGCCACATCAGACTGTTCTGAAAATTTGTGAGTGACATCCTGGGCTGGCCTACCATCAACTGAAAGTGAAATGGTTTGTGGATATCACAGGGATTTTTTTCATAATTTTTCAAATGAGGGTAAATATAATCCCGGAATAGCTATTTTAGAAGGCCTCTTATTTTGAAATGCCACATCAGATTACTCTGATATTAGGTGGGTGACATGCTGGGAAGGTCTACTCTCAGCCTGAAGTGAAATGGTTTGTGGATATCAGAGGAATTTTTTTGTATTTTTTTTAATTTAGGGTAAATATAATTCAAGGAATTTTATTTTTGGAGAGCCCTTATTTTGTAATACTACATCGGTTTGCTCTGAGATTAGCTGAGTGACATCCTGGGATGGCCGACTGTTAGCCTGAGGTGAAATGGTTTGTGGATATCAGAAGAATTTTTTTATATAATTTTTTTTAATTTAGGGTAAATTTAATCCCAGGTATGATATTTTTGGAGGGCTCTTATTTTGAAATGCCACATCAGATTACTCTGGAATTAGGTGAGTGACATCCTGGGGTGGCCTACTGTCAGCCTGAGGTGAAATTGTTTGTGGATATCAAAAGGATTTTTTTATATGATTTTTTTTTTTTTTTTTAGGGTAAATTTAATCCAAGAAGTTCTATTTTTGAGGGGCTCTTATTTTGAAATTCCACATCAGATTGCTCTGAAATTAGTCGAGTGACATCCTGGGAATGCCTACTCTCAGCCTGAAGTGAAATGGTTTGTGAATATCAGAGGAATGTTTTGTATTTTTTTTTTTTAAATTTAGGGTAAATATAATTCAAGGAATTCTATTTTTGAAGGGCTCTTATTTTGAAATACTAAATGGGATTGCTCTGAGATTAGCTGAGTGACATCCTGGGGTGGCCTACTGTCAGCCTGAGGTGAAATGATTTGTGGATATCAGAAGGATTTTTTTATATGAATTTTTTAATTTAGGGTAAATTTAATCCCAGGTATGACATTTTTGGAGGGCTCTTATTTTGAAATGCCACATCAGATTGTTTTGAAAATAGGTGAGTGACCTCCAGGGATGGTCTGCTGTCAGCCTGAGGTGAAAAGGTTTGTGGATATCAGAGGAATTTTTTTAGATGATTTTTTACGTTCAGGATAAGTATAATCCCAGATATGACATTTTTGGAGGGCTCTTATTTTGAAATACTAAATGGGATTACTCTGAGATTAGCTGAGTGACATCCTGGGGTGGCCTACTGTCAGCCTGAGGTGAAATGGTTTGTGGATAACAGAAGGATTGTTTTATATGAATTTTTTAACTTAGGGTAAATTTAATCCCAGGTATGACATTTTTGGAGGGCTCTTATTTTGAAATGCCAAATCAGATTGCTCTGAAATTTGTTGAGTGACATCCTGGGATGGTCTACTGTCAGCCTGAGGTGAAATGGTTTGTGGATATCAGAAGGATTTTTTTATATGAATTTTTTAACTTAGGGTAAATTTAATCCCAGGTATGACATTTTTGTGGGGCTCTTATTTTGAAATGCCACATCAGATTGTTTTGAAAATAGGTGAGTGACCTCCAGGGATGGTCTGCTGTCAGCCTGAGGTGAAAAGGTTTGTGGATATCAGAGGAATTTTTTTAGATGATTTTTTACATTCAGGATAAGTATAATCCCAGATATGACATTTTTGGAGGGCTCTTATTTTGAAATACTACATGGGATTGCTCTGAGATTAGCTGAGTGACATCCTGGGGTGGCCTACTGTCAGCCTGAGGTGAAGTGGTTTGTGGATATCAGAAGGATTTTTTAATATGAATTTTTTAACTTAGGGTAAATTTAATCCCAGGTATGACATTTTTGGAGGGCTCTTATTTTGAAATGCCACATCAGATTGCTCTGAAATTTGTTGAGTGACATCCTGGGATGGTCTACTGTCAGCCTGAGGTGAAATGGTTTGTGGATATCAGAAGGATTTTTTTATATGAATTTTTTAACTTAGGGTAAATTTAATCCCAGGTATGACATTTTTGGGGGGCTCTTATTTTGAAATGCCACATCAGATTGTTTTGAAAATAGGTGAGTGACCTCCTAGGATGGTCTACTGTCAGCCTGAGGTGAAATTGTTTGTGGATATCAAAAGGATTTTTTTATATGAATTTTTTAATTTAGGGTAAATTTAATCCCAGATATGACACTTTCGGAGGGCTCTTATTTTGAAATTCCACATCAGATTACTCTGAAATTAGGTGAGTGACCTCCTGGGATGGTCTGCTGTCAGCCTGAGGTGAAATTGTTTGTGGATATCAAAAGGATTTTTTTATATGAATTTTTTAATTTAGGGTAAATTTAATCCCAGATATGACACTTTCGGAGGGCTCTTAATTTGAAATTCCACATCAGATTACTCTGAAATTAGGTGAGTGACCTCCTGGGATGGTCTGCTGTCAGCCTGAGGTGAAAAGGTTTGTGGATATCAGAGGAATTTTTTTAGATGATTTTTTAAATTCAGGATAAGTATAATCCCAGATATGACATTTTTGGAGGGCTCTTATTTTGAAATGCCACATCAGATTGCTCTGAAATTTGTTGAGTGACATCCTGGGATGGTCTACTGTCAGCCTGAGGTGAAATGGCTTGTGGATATCAGAGGATTTTTTTTGTCCCTTATACAGTGATATGAGCTTGTCTGCGCTGTTACCATAATGCCTAGAATAAGTGTGCACCGCAGCACTTAGTTTTTTTCACAGAGGGATGGCTTTGCGGAGCAGGAAAAAGCCTCAGCTTAAGAGCACCTTCACGGATGAACTGCAAAAAAAATTCCAACATAATGAGATAAAAAATAGAATGTTGAAGAAAAGCAGGATAAAGAAAACAATTAAAGATTAAAAGTCAATATCTTTTTTGTTTAAGTTAATATTTCTGAGACTCTTCTATTCTTCTATCTTATTGCAGTTATTAAGAAATATAATCCAAAAACAAAGGTTCTTTTCCAAAGACCAGGGAGGTATTTTGTTATTTACCTGATGGTTTCGGCAGGTAAATAACAAAATACCTCCCTGGTCTTTGGAAAAGAACCTTTGTTTTTGGATTATAACTTGGAAAGACCAATGAAACTTTTTGGACTAAGAAATATATTGTCGAATCTTGATTTTCCAACAGAAGAGTCCATATTAAGAAAATTATTTAATATTTGACGAGTCTAAGAGAGCCATTACCGTATTTTGTTACAAGTTTTTACATTTGATTTTGTTAAAGAAGTTAATTTTCATTGAAGCCTAATAAAGAATGTTCATCAACCTCTGAGAAGCCAATCTGAATCCCCCCCCCCCGCCGGTCCTCCTTTTTGGAATTCAAAATATGGTCACCCTAAACTAAATCAGAGTCCAACTCCTCACATGGGGTGGATTTAATGCTTCATGTTTTTACTTTTCTTTCTGTTTGAAGTAATGTTTCGTTGAGATCTGGAACTTGCAGTAAGTCTTTAACTGCTGACAAACAGTGAATCATTTGCTCTGTGTGTGTGTGTGCGTGTGTGTGTGTGGTGGGGTCCTTGTTGCTGCTTTCTCTCTCAGCCTGACCGAACATGTCTGGTGTGGATGAAGAGGAGGACAGATCAGAGTCTGAGGACAGGTGAGAGATGTCAGCTGCTCCTGCAGAGTCCAGGTCCAGAGGCCACAAACATTATTGCGCTGTGAGGGTCTGACCTTTGACCTTTGATCTGGTTCATCTCTTTACTGTTGTGATTAACTTCTCAAATTACTGTGTGTGTGTGTGTGTGTGTGTGTGTGTGTGTGTGTGTGTGTGTGTGTGTGTGTGTGTGTGTGTGTGTGTGTGTGTGTGTGGGGCTGAGGCTCTCAGCAGAGTCATCCAGCCATGTCGAAATGCCGTGAAAAAGAACTGCTGCTTGGAGAGCTCTGATTAGTACAAAACACAACCGCCAATAAAATACAAATAAAGATAATTATATGGTGTTGCGGTTTACGTTGGGTAATTCATATTACATTACTGGAGTATCGATTACTGGGAGTAATTGATTTAAGTAATTTATTAGGTAATTAATTTGAGTAAATTATTTACCAGTTAATAATTGCAGGTCATTAATGGTGAATACTAAATAACAATCAATTACGGTGTAATAAACTGTTTCAAATGGAACACAAAGTAATTTATCCCAAATTCAATTATTATTAATCCAAATAAACTGTTATTTATTCATTAATGATGTCAAATAATCAGGTATTTAGGAATGAGTAGATCACAGAGTGATTTAACCATCAGATCATTGATTAACTAGGCGGGGTTCAAACAACAGGTTTAATGTCTCATTCATACTACTGAGTTCTCACACACACACACACACACACACACGCACGAAGAACTTATCATTCAAAACTTAGATCACTCATTCAAATGTGTGAATTTCTGCCAGTGCCACGGGTGCGGGATGGAAGGACCCATGTGCAGGCAGCCAGGCGGGGTTCAAAACTCATTTATTTGCAGGTAACGGGAATGCAGGGATACAGGAATGGGCAGAGCTGAGGCAGGCCAGGACACACTAGCAGAGCACACGGACAGACCCACAACGAACCGACACGACACACCAAGGGAGCAGTGCTTCAGTAGAGGGCAGGACAGGTGATACCCATTAGGGCGGTAATGAGTGAGGCAAGAACAAGAGGGCAAACAGAAAACAGGAAGAGAGGACATGCAAAAATGAGCAAACCAAAACCAGCCCAGAGCGCCCCCACATGGCCGGAGGGGCACAGGGCGAAACCACTTGTTTATATGAAGCTGTATCTTTGTGTCTTTGCTGTGTGTTGTGTTGCTCAGAGTAAATGTTGCTTGTTGTCCACAGAGAGAAGAAGAGCAGTGATGTCTGTGAGGAGCAGCCAGAAAGACCCAGAAGCGTCGCTGCACCAAGTAAGAGTGGACATGTGTCTCTGAGGGACTGGTTTGTTGGACTGGTTGTGTTGTAGAGTCAGGAAAGTTTGTTGTTTGTGTGAAGTCTCATTGTTGTTGTCTCTGAGCAGGTGTTGGTCTGCAGCAGCTTCTGGATGAACATAAGAAGAGTCTGAGGAGGAGATGTGAACGTGTGACTGAAGGAAGTGATGAAGCAGGAGGAGGAAGCCTCCTCAACAGGATCTACACTGAGCTCCACATCACAGAGGGACTCAGTGAGGAGCTTCAGAGGGAACCTGAGCTGAAGCAGCTGGAGACAGCTTCCAGGAAGGAGAGCCTCCCTCACACTGCCATCAGGGTTCAGGACATCTTCAAAGCCTCGGCCCAGCAGCTCAGACACATCCGAGTGGTTCTGACCAGCGGCGTGGCCGGCAGTGGAAAAACCTTCTCGGTGCACAAGTTCAGTCTGGACTGGGCCGAGGGCCTGGAGAACCAGGATGTCAGTGTGCTGGTGGTGCTCTCCTTCAGGGAGCTGAACCTGCTGGGAGAGCGGCCGTACAGTCTCCTCTCACTGCTGGCTGTTTTCCATCCCACGCTCCAGAAGCTGACGGCAGAGGAGCTGGCTGTCTGCAAGCTGCTCTTCATCTTGGACGGCCTGGATGAAAGCAGACTTTCTCTGGACTTCAGCAGCAGCCAGCGGCTGCTTGACGTCTCCCAGCAGTCTTCAGTCAGCCTGCTGCTCACTAACCTCATCCGGGGGGATCTGCTGCCCTCGGCTCGGGTCTGGATCACTTCCCGACCGGCGGCGGCCCATCAGATCCCTCCAACAAGTGTGGACAGACTGACAGAAATGCGAGGCTTCACTGACGCCCAGAAGGAGGAGTACTTCAGGAGGAGGCTGAGTGATGAGGAGCTGAGCAGCAGAATCATCTCCCACATCCAGACATTCAGGAGCCTCCACATCATGTGTGGAATCCCAGTCTTCTGCTGGATCACTGCTACAGTTCTGGAGCACATGTTGAGCAGCGAGCACAGAGGAGAGCTGCCCCAGACCCTGACTGACATGTACTCCCACTTTGTGCTGGTTCAGACACACAGGAAGAAGCTCAAGTACCATGAAGGACCTGAGACGGGTCCACAGGAGCTGACGGAGGTTGACAGGGAGCTTCTTCTGAAGCTGGGCAGGATGGCCTTGGAACACCTGGAGAAAGGAAACATGGTGTTCTACCAAGAAGACCTGGAGCAGTGTGGTCTGGATGTGACTGAGGCCTCGCTGTTCTCTGGAATCTGGACTCAGATCTTCAGAAGAGAGTCTGTGATCTTCCAGAAAGTCGTCTACAGCTTCGTCCATCTGAGTGTTCAGGAGTTTCTGGCTGCAGTCTTCATGTTCCACTGTTTCACCAGCGGGAAGACAGATGTACTGAAGACCTTCATCGGAGAGGAGGATGAGGATGAGGATTTTGCATTTGCATCTTGGATCTTTCAGATCGAGGATGATGATGATGATGATGATACTTTCCAGTCTCTGGACAAATTCTTGATGAAGGTCCTTGAGAAATCCCTCAGGAGTCAGAACGGCCACCTGGACCTGTTTGTCCGCTTCCTTCATGGCCTCTGTCTGAAATCCAACCAGCGACTCTTAGAAGGTCTGCTGGGTCAGACAGAGATCAGTCCAGAAACCATCCAGAGAGTCATCCAGAACCTGAAGGAGATCTACAGTGATAAAATGTCCCCAGACAGAAGCATCAACCTCTTCCACTGTCTGACGGAGATGAAGGACCTCTCAGTCCATCAGGAGATCCAAGAGTTCCTGAAGTCAGAGAACAGATCAGAGAAGAGACTCTCTGAGATCCACTGCTCAGCTCTGGCCTACATGCTGCAGATGTCAGACACGGTCCTGGAGGAGTTGGACCTGGAGAAGTACAACACATCAAAGGAGGGACGACGGAGACTGATCCCAGCTGTGAGGAACTGCAGGAAGTTTCGGTGAGTCCACATGTCCTGATCAATATCTCAGTGATGTTTGTAGGAAGTACTTCCTGTAGTTACTCTGTGGAGATGTTCCTCAATGATCCGTCATGAAGAAACTCCAGCTACAACAAATGATGATTTTGATCGTCAACTCATCAGATCATGGAGCACAAACCATGAAAAGGCTATTATTGAGGTATTCAAAATTAGTTTTTTTTATCTATAGTTTCAATTGATTACTTAATTAACCCATTCATCCTTCTTCAACCGGTTATCCGGGTCCAGGTCTCGGGGGCAGAAGTCTAAGCAGAGATGCCCAGACTTCCCTGTCCCCAGACACTTCCTCTAGCGCTTCCCGTAGGACCCCAAGGCGTTCCCAGGCCAGTCGAGAGACATAGTTTCTCCAACGTGTCCTCGATCTTCCCTGGGGTCTCCTCACGGTGTGACATGCCCGGAAAACGTCCCCCGGGAGGTGTCCAGGAGGCATCCTAAAAAGGTGACCGTGCCTCCTGAGCTGGCCCCTGTCAATGTGGAGGAGGAGCGGGCTCTCCTCCGAGCTCCTCCCTGGTGACTGAGCTCCTCACCCTATCTCTAAGGGCAATAGTATATGTCTGCAGCCGGATGCTGCACGAATACGACCCACACGAATACGACCCTACACTTCTGGCAAGTTTAGACCACTTTCTGAAGAGAGCACCATCTACCAGAGCCTGCACGAATACGCCCTGAATGAATGCTCCTCACACGAGAGCGCCACCTACCGTAGGCTGCACGAATACGCCCCGCACGAATACGGCCCTACCGCAATTTACGTTTTAAATTGGGTTCGGGTTAGGGATAGGGTTGTAAGTATATTTTGAGTGAATTCACCAATTTAAAATGTAAATTGCGGTAGTGCCGTATTCGTGCAGGCTTCAGTAAGTAGCACTCTCTTTAGAAAGTGGTCTAAACTTGCTGGAAGTGTAGGGTCGTATTCGTGCGGGGTGTATTCGTGCAGCATCCGGCTGCAGCCATAACCTTCTCTCTAAGGGAGCGCCCAGCCACCCTACTTAGGAAGCTCATTTCAGTCACTTGTATCCGGGATCTTGTCCTTTCGGTCATGACCCAAAGCTCATGACCATAGGTGAGGGTGGGAACGTAGATTGACGGGTAAATCGAGAGCTTTGCCTTTCGGCTCAGCTCCCTCTTCACGACAGTAGACCGATATGACGACTGCATCACTGCAGCTACTGCACTGATCCACCCGTCAATCTCAAGCTCCATCCGTCCCCCACTCGTGAACAAGACCCCAAGATACTTAAACTCCTCCACTTGGACCAGGGTCTCTCCACCGTTCTTCTTCCAGTCGAGGACTATGGCCCTGGTTTTGGAGGTGCTGGTCCTCATCCCTGTCGCTTCACTCTCGGCTGCAAACCACCCCAGTGCATGCTGCAGGTTCAGGTTCAGTGGAGCCAACAGGACATCATCATCTGCAACAAGCAAAGATAAAATCCTGTGGTCAAGTCGGACCCCCTCCAGCCCCTTGCTGCACCTAGAAATTCTATCCATAAAGATTATGAACAGAACCGGTGACAAAGGGCAGCCCTGCCAGAGTCCAGCATGCACCGGGAACAGGTCTGACTCATTGCCGGCAATGCGGACCAGACTTCTGCTTGTCGCCTGAACTTGTTTGGCGAACTCCCATGAACCCTTCAGCACCCAGCACCCTATGGAGGATATAGAGCTGGTCCAGTGTTCCACAAACAGGACGAAAGCCGCATTGTTCCTCCTGAATCCGAGGTTCGACTATCGGTTGAATCCTCCTCTCCAGTGCCCTGGCATACACTTTCCCAGGGAGGCTGAGGAAAGTCTATGCAGGGTACTGGAGAGGAGGATGGAGCCAGGCCTGGGGTTGGGGCTCGCAAGCGAGCGCCCGGTGGCCGGGCCTTTGCCCACGGGGCCCGGCTGGGCCCAGCCCGAAGGGGCAACGTGGGCCAACCCTCCGGCGGACCCAGCACCCGCCAAGGGAACCGTAGGGGCCGGGTGCAATGTGGTTTGGATGGCAGCCGATGGTAGGGTGCCCGGCAACCCAATCCCCAGATACAGGGGCTGGCTCTACTTAATTAACAAAAATGAAAATCAGAAAATTTTGAAAATTTTTTTAAATCAAATTGCTGTTTCAAAATGCCACTTATTAGCAGCTTTCAAAAAATTCTATATTCTCAAGTTATTTTCTCAAGCTTTCAATCTTCTTATTCCTGTTAGATTCATTGTGGTCTGTAATTCTTCAAATAAATTTGAAATGTTCAAGAACATTTTTAAGGGAGTATGAGTAATAATTGATTTTCTCCATGAATTTACAATGTTCTACTTCACCAACATCATCATCAACTAGTTTGTACATGTTCAGTCCACCTCAGTGCGTACAAACAGGACAACCAATGCATTTTTTGAACTGAGCAGCAACTGAAGACACTTTTTGTTCTTCAGTGAAGTGTGAAGCCATGAGAGCTGTTCAGTCGCTCGGACCTCTGTCAGATGTTCAGAAACTGTTTTTCAAGGAGCAGGACATCCAACCCCGCTCCACACCTTCACTTCAACATTTAGAACTCAGGACATGATGAAAACATCTGGAGCTCAATGTTCTCTCCTTCATGTGCACATGAAGCCAAAGTCAAACGCTGAAGCTCTGATAGCAAACAGGAGGAATCCGACAGTGTCCTCTCTCAAAGCAACTTCCTGTCTTCTCTCTGTGTCTTTACAGACTTTTTCACTGTAGGCTGGCTGACTTTGACTATGAAATGATCTCCTCAGCTCTGAAGTCTGACCCCTCCCATCTGAAACATCTGGACCTGGGTAACAACAAACTGAAGGATTCATCAGTGAAGATTCTGTGTGCTGGACTGGAGAGTCCAAACTGTAAACTGGAGACTCTGAGGTCAGTTCACTGTCTGAAGTTAGTCTGTTGCAGTCAATGAATCAAGAGTTGTCCAGTCACAGGAAACTTTGCTTTGTTTCCTCATGTTATTTGTTAAACTCAGCTCATGTGTGTCCATGAAAAAGAGCAGAAGTTCTCGGTGTGTAGCTGCTGTGTGAGCTGGAGATCTGAGATGTGTGTGGAAAGAGCTCTTCTCCTCCTGTTGGCTTCAGCTGTTTGGACTTTACATTTCTAAACTCTTCCAGTCTGAACCTTCTTCAGATCTCAATGACTTCAGCATCAAATTTTGTCCTCTAATCTCACTTCTTTCTCTCTTTATTCAGGTTGGAGTTCTGCGGGATGTCAGAGATCAGCTGTTGTTCTCTGGTCTTCGCTCTGAAGTCCAACCCCTCCTTCCTGAAACATCTGGAACATCTGGACCTGAGTGTGAACCATCTGCATGATTCGGCAGTTGAGCAGCTGTGTGGTTTTCTGCAGAGTCCACTCTGTCGTCTGCAGACTCTGAGGTCAGACTCCATGTTTGAGTGTGTTTCAGTAAAGTTGTGTTGACACTAAATGTCAGACATCAGGCTGATCTGAGAGTGATCCACACTGAGGATCTCCAGGAGAAACGGAGAAGAGGTCACAGTGCTTGAATTTCATTTTCCCAAATGGGGCTGTTGGGGTGGGGTTAAAGGGATTGCCCCCCTACCAGTTTCACATGAGGAGAGATTTATTCTCTTCAGGGGGAATAATATACTTGAGCCTAACTTTCAGTCTTCCATTGAGTTCCACTGAAAAGGGGCGGAGTCCACGAGGTCATGTGATGTATTCAATCCTGTTCTTCAATAATTTATTCCTATCTCATTATAATCCAGACCACAAAAACCGAGTCCGCAGTGCATCCAGACCAAGTCAAAACCGAGACCATACCAAATTTAACTGAACCATTTTATTAAACACTGATTCAATGTAGTTTTTAGACAAGTGTCCTGACAACCTGTCTGGTTCTGTCCAAGACACACTGCGTTTAAATCTCCTTTCCACCATCTCAGAAGTTGAGATGTTGTTCCGCCTCGTGATGTTGGAGGATGAACGAATTGTTCAAAACGAGCTTGTTGGTTGGTGGCTCCCCCTACTGGTCTCCTGTGAAAGCTCACTGTCGTAAACATTCACCCCCACCTCTGTGAACAGGGAGCGTCCCACTCCGATTTCCTTTTTTTCCACTCGTCAGACAAAGGTTTTTTCTGACTTTTGGTTCTGCCATGCGTGAGCACCTCAGGGTGGCGTTGCTACCGCTAGCAAGGGTTTCATGGGTTTTTTTACGCACTTTTATACTTGTACTCCCATATGAGTGCCATAAACGAGGCTTGTTCTCGCGAGATGTAGTTGAGTCCGCTCCTCGGAAAGTTGCAAGTGCTGTTTTCAGGACACAGACACCGGGGGGAGGGGAGGGACCGGAGAATCACTGCACCAAGTCTTTGTTTACCCACACAGGGATTCTAAAAACATTTATTGAGACAAAAAAGTTGCATAGTTCTGCTTTAAAAAAGAATTGAAATCATAAATAATTTCTGTGTTTTTTTTTTTACTGTTGGTGAAGATTTGTGCTCGTGCACCATGTTCACTCACATCCTGTGCACCTCCTGGGGTCTGAGCCCCCCCAGTCCTTAAAGGGATACTTCAACATTTTGGCAAATTGGCCCATTTAGCGCAATTGCTTAGTCATTTCGAGCAGCATACTTACTTTTTTTGTGAGGGCGAGCTGTTGTTTATTCAGACGTGAGTCGGAGAAGGTTTTTGGGACGGACACAATGGAAGTGGATGGTATTTTTGGTTCCCCTCGTCAAACTCATCAAATACACAATCCAACAACCCCAAAACACTTTGGTGGACACGTTATAATCCAGACAATCACTACGTTGTGAAATATTAATGCAAAATTACCAGATTGAGTTGTTTATGCGAAGATAGCTAAAACGGAACTACTTACTAAACGTGGTGTCTGGGCGTAGTGATTTCAAAAGAAAAAGTAGTTCCCAGTATTTGCTTCAGTGTCGTAACGCTACAATATTATTTGTTGGTGTTCCACAGCGTAGTGAATGTGCGTATTATAAAATGTCCACCAAAGTGTTTTGGGGTTGTTGGATTGTGTATTTGATGAGTTTGACGAGGGGGAACAAAAATACCATTCACTTCCATTGTGTCCATCCCGAAAACCTTCCCCGACTCACGTCTGAATAAACAACAGCTCGCCCTCACCAAAAAAGTAAGTATGCTGTTCGAAATGACTAAGGAATTGCGCTAAATGGGCCAATTTGCCAAAATGTTGTAGTATCCCTTTAAAACCTACTGATGCCCCTGGCTGTCAACATGAAGACTCACTACTCACTGATCACTGAGCAGAAGCAGAAATCATTGGTGAATCATGTGACAGCAGTTTGATTCTTGGCTCTTTCAGAGTGACGACACACAATTTAATAAGTAAGACTGCCTCATAACGCCCGGTCTCCAGACTGAGACTGGTCTTCAGTACAACACTACCTATCTCTGTTAAATATTAATCATTATTGATCACTGAACAGTCTATAAATGTGATTCCCAACAATAGAACTGAGATGTGTGTGAAAAGAGCTCTTCTCCTCCTGTTGGCTTCAGCTGTTTGGACTTTACATTTCTAAACTCTTCCAGTCTGAACCTTCTTCAGCTCTAAGTGACTTCAAAATAAAACTCTGCCCTCTAATCTCACTTCTTTCTCTCTTTATTCAGGTTGGGTTACTGCAGTTTGTCAGAGATCAGCTGTTCTTCTGTGGTCTCAGCTCTGATGTCCAACCCCTCCCTCCTGAAACATCTGGAACATCTGGACCTGAGTAGGAACCCTCTGCAGGATTCAGCAGTTTCTCAGCTGTGTGGTTTTCTGCAGAGTCCACTCTGTGGTCTGCAGACTCTGAGGTCAGACTCCATGTTTGAGTGTGTTTTAGTAAAGCTGTGTTGACACCAACCTTGGCTGTTGACATGTCCTCCACTGGGCTCTGCTTCTGTTTGGTCTTCACATCAATTCAGCTCTCTCTTAAAGATCAAAGATCAAATCAGGGAGAAGAAGAACCGTAGTTCTTCTTTCAGTTCCTCGGAGCTCCAACCTTCTTCAGAAGAACAAATGAACAGCAAGGATCAGTCTGATCAGTCTCATCTAAAGAGGATTAACTCCTCACTTCGACTGTGATTTACAACTAAAGTTAGAAACAAATAACTCATCAAATGAAGAAGGATTTAGAATTCCTTGTAGAAGAAGTTGCAGTTGTTGAATTTCATTATCCAAAATGGGGCCGATGGGGTGGAGGTAAAGGGACTGCCCCCTACCAGCTTCATATGAGGAGAGATTGAGACACTGGTTTAAAGGTGTAATACAGGATTTTGATTTCCGGGTGGATCACCTAAATAATTGGTGGGTCCGTTTGTCAATCATTCTGACGAGCTGCTTTCGTAAGGCGGTTCTACGTGCTTGCACCCAATCAGCTTCTCCCTTTTGCGCATGCGCATTCAGAGTGTTTATGTAGCCGGTGAGCTTCTGAGCTAGTACTTACCGATGGCGAGTCTCACAAAATGTAACTGTAACTGTTTCGGAAAAAAAGCTTTATTTATGAGCGAGGCGGATCGCAGAAACTGTAAACAGAGCCGTGCACGCCGCAGAAGAGGAGATCGCGCTCGTACACTTCCGCGTTTCCTGGGAGAAGCAGGAGAGCTGGGCGGATGGTCTGGCGCATGCGCGTTGTTCAAAAAGTGAGTAACAGACGTGGGGCTTCGTCTTTTCGAGAAAATCGTGTATTCGACCTTTAAGTTTAGTCTGGATGGGCTGATGTTATGTGTGGATATACATTACAAACTGAAAATTAACACGGTTGATAGACAGCAGCTTCTCTGCTAACATTACTGTTAAGTTAGAATGGCAACTTCACAGTAATGTTAGCAAGGTCCCCACCCTCACCTATGGTCATAAGCTTTGGTTCCTGATCAAAAGGACAAGATCCCGGATACAAGCGGCTGAAATGAGCTTCCTCCGTAGGGTGGCTGGACGCTTCCTTAGAGATAAGGTGAGGAGGTACTCCTCCAATCGAGAGGAGCCAGCTGAGGAGGCTCGGGCACTTCTTTAGGATGCCTCCTGAACGCCTCCCTGGGGGGGAGTTGCTGGAGAGACTATGTCTTGCGGCTGGCCTGGGAACACCTTGCGATCCTCCCTGAAGAGCTGGAGGAAGAGTCTGGGGACAGGGAAGTCTGGGCATCTCTGCTGAGACTGCTGCCCCCGCGACCCGGTACCGGATAAGCGGTGGAAGATGGATGGATGAACCGTTGAATTAATATTGAGGGTCGGGGTAACGCTAAGCTACATTTGTGTGTCTCTTCATGGTTGGACATTAGTTTTTAGTTTTCCCTCGAAGAAGAGCAGTGTGGTACAGCTGGCCAGGACAGTTAGAGGATAATATTCCAGCAGTGTCGTCCCAAATAGACACTTCCCAAATAGATGCATCCATTTGTAAAAGATGCATTTCAGGACAATTTCTGGTGAAGATGTTGTTGTATTATCAGCTCATCACCACAGAAGCCCTGAAAACACTTTATTTGTCCTCCGTTTTAACCTGATCATGAGCCATTTGGGACGCGTCCATCTCAGACGTATCCAATCCAATCCAACTTTATTTCTAAAGCACTTTAAAAACAACAGAGTTGACCAAAGTGCTGAACACGACAAATAAAATTACAGTAAAAAGAACAATAAAATAGTAAAATAACAGACACATAAAAAGTCAAACAAGTCTTCCTGTATTGAAAGGCCAGGGAGAAAAGGTGAGTTTTAAGAGCGGACTTAAAAAGCTTTTTAGTGCCTGTTAAAAGCCGAGCAGCAGCATTCTGAGGCTGATCAGACCATGTTCAGGCTGTTTACAGTGTATTTCCTGTTCCATGGTGAATGTCAAACTTGGTGGTGAGGCTGTGACCACACCCTCAGAGTCTTGAGGAAGATTTTGATGAACTTCACTCACCAATACAGTTTCTGTTAACTGGAAAAATTTCAGGGCATTTGATATCATCCCCGAGGCCGGTGGTTCTCAATAGGAGGCCCCCGGGCCGCATCTGGCCCACCGGCCTCCTTGTTTCCCCTAAAGTGTAATTCCTTCACATGTTTTGGTTTGGTTTGCACGAGCATCATGTATATGTCAGGTTTGAGCAGAGCTGCAACCCTGAAACAGGTAGACAAGAGACACACCAGCAAAAGGAAGCAGGCAGAGACAGACATGAGTTTTCCTCATGAGGGGAGAGACAGCTGACTCCATCAGGGCAGCTTCCTTCATCTCCGAAGACCTGCTCACCTCCAAGCTTCTTATTAGAAAATTGGTGGGCGGTTACAACCGGTCCGTGTACCTTACGGCCATTCGTTTTCCGGATTGATATGGGTAAACGAAAAACGGAAAACCATTCGATTTCCGATTTCCGTTTGGATTAAGGTAAACAAAAAACGGAAAACGAGCCGTCTCCCGTTTTTCGTTTGGAAATCGAAAATCAAAAAACGGAAAACGAGCCTTTATCTGATTGCTTATTATGTGTTTATCAAACGAAAGTCGGGAAATAAAATACGGCCGTTTTTTAATTCAACCATTTCTCAAGTTTGCGCTGCTGGAAAACCGGAAGTCGAGCTTTCTCTTCTTCTTCTGCTGCTGCTGCTGCATCCTCTTTGCTTTTCGGGAAGCTGATGTCCAGCCAGCAGTGGCAGCTTTCACCTGCTTGTTTGGAAAGGTATGTAGAAGATAAGTAACACAGGGACTTGTGAAGTGCAAGATACAACCAGCAGCAGTTTCCAGCAGCGCAAACTTGAGAAATGGTTGAATTAAAAAACGGCCGTATTTTATTTCCCGACTTTCGTTTGATAAACACATAATAAGCAATCAGATAAAGGCTCGTTTTCCGTTTTTTGATTTTCGATTTCCAAACGAAAAACGGGAGACGGCTCGTTTTCCGTTTTTTGTTTACCTTAATCCAAACGGAAATCGGAAATCGAATGGTTTTCCGTTTTTCGTTTACCCATATCAATCCGGAAAACGAATGGCCGTAAGGTACACGGACCACAACCGATAGTATAAATTCCTTTCTGGTTACACAAGCTTACAGTAATTTTCTACGATATGCATAACAAGGGCATTGGCATGCTATGCCATGAGTATCATTGCATGATAAGTCAGTAAGTGTCTGCATGAAGCAATGATAATAACTACCTTTTTCCAACAGTATATTTTTTCAATTTCTCTGAGCAATTCCAACAGTGTCCTTCAACCCCCATACTCTTGGTTTCCGACAATAATTTTCATTTCATTCTTAATTTGCTCTTCACCATGCCCATGGTCTGGAACACAAACATCTCACTGACAGACAGAAAGCCATACACTTCAACAAAAAGAAAGACAAACACTTCAACAAAAAAGGGGAAGAACCCCTTTCAAAAAGGCACCCAATCTACAAATAGTTCTCATGTTTGTGGACTGAAACAAACAAATCATCTTGTACTTGGAGGGTTTTTTCTATAATACCAAACAAAATATTTTCCTCTTGAAGCAGTTATTTCTCTATCCGTACACTCGAGCACGACATGCAGTTCATCACTCACAGAGTTAGCATTACATAGATTACAGATTCTTAGTTTTCTTTCCAGTCCTTTGCATCAACCACTGACCTTTGGAGTCCTTGTATTATTTGTTCTAAAGTTGCTGATGGCCTGCCTATGCCTAGCGTTTTCACAAAGTAAATATTTCTCTGGTCTATAGTTTTCCTTTATCTCTGCGTAAAAGTCACAGGAAGTTCTTTCTCTAATTTCACTTTGCTACTTTTGGATGTGTTGGTCTTTCAGTATTCGTTCAGTCAGTTTGAGCCAGAGGATGGAGCTGAATGACTGTGTGGTCCAAATGTAGGACATACCTCAGTCATCCAGAATCTTCTTGACCTGGTTGCAGAGTCCTGCACGGGTCCAATTTTCAAGACCCGCCCCGGCCCGACCCGGGGACGTACAAACCCGCAACTGAACCGCAAACCCGCGCATCAGCCCGATGAGTACCGCGACCCGATCCGACCTGTTGAAACACGACCCACAGCCCGACCCGTAACCCGTATTTAAAGTCATCATTTTGGGTCACAGTGTCTGCATGCATGCAGCATATCGCCACAGTTCAGCTGCCAGTGACTAAATAACACCTGAATGAAGCAGCTCTTCCTATAAAAGCCTGACTTCAGTCATGAATCATCAGCCCTGCTGTTCTTCTCCCATACAACTGTAAAAACACTTGTTTGTTACGTTTAATGCTTTTAAACTTTTAATCTCTTAAAGGTAACTTCACGTGTGTAATAGACTTACTTTCTGTCCAGACTTGAGTGGCGTTCAGCAGTTACGAGCCGTGACATGTTTAGAATCCATCGAGGAGAAAAGTAATCCATCAGGGAAACAATAGTTTGAACACTTCAGGAACATTACAAAGTGATAGTTGTACATTTTATCCATTTATTTCTCAAATATCTAAATAGTTATTAACTGTTTTGGAAGTGGCGCTTGTTAGACGGCGGCAGACCGTTTGATGCTCTCGTCCAATCACAAACTGTGTTATTAGATGGCAAAATGCGATTAAACAGCTGAGCCAATGACTGTCACAAAATAGCGGAAGCGACCCTCAGAGAGTAAACAATGACCAAGATAGTTTTCTGTAGTTTGCTCAACTAACAGTGATACCTATGGGGAACCTACCCAGTTCTCCATATATCATATTGTTGCAGGTGTTTGTTTTCACTCTCAGCATGTTCTTTAAGAAGCGCAGGTACAGTCTTTCAAGTAACTCAGTAGTTTCAAATCCCCAGACTTCACAGGCATACAGCATAACTGAGGTAACCAGCTTGTCAAAGAGATCTAGAATGACCTCTAGTGACAAGTCATGTTTTCTGCCCTTTGCCTGGACAGTGAATATTGCTCTATTAGCTGCATCATGCAACCCTTTAATAGCTGGCTTCAATGACCCATTATGTTTCAATGTAACTCCTAAATATTTGAAACAAGGCACAACCTCTAACTGATTATCATCACACATAAAGTTAAATTCATTGGCGTGATACTTCCTGTGGCCGAATACTGAGATTTTAGTTTTTGTGCCTTGTTAGAATTCATAGTTCATTTTATCTTATCACATCAACAAATTGGCCTTCAGTTTCAATGAAAAGGGGCGGAGTCCACGAGCTCATGTATTGGATCCTGTTCTTTAATAACCTATCTCTAGTGTTGCAGTCCAGACCACATAAACCGAGTCCGCGGTGTATCCAGACAGAGTCAAAACTGAGACCACACCAAATTTAACGGAACCATTTTATTCAACACTGATTCAATGTAGTTTTTAGACAAGTGTCCTGACAACCTGTCTGGTTCTGTCCAAGATGCACAGTGCTTAAATCTCCTTTCCATCATCTCAGTAGTTGAGATGTTGTTCCGCCTCGTGATGTTGGAGGATGAACAAATCGTTCAAAACTCGCTCATTGGTTGGTGGCTAACAGCTAAGCTAACAGCCTGCTGCTTTTACGAAGTGTGGCCCTTAAAGGTCTAATACAGGATTTTCTTGAAAAGACGAAGCCAAACGTCTGTTACTCACTTTTTGAAAAACGCGCATGCGCCAGACCATCCGCCCGGCTCTCCTGCTTCTCCCAGGAAACGCCTATAATGGCGGAAGTGTGCGAGCATGGCCTCTTCTTCTCCGGGAGTGCACGGCTCTGTTTACAGTTTCTGCGATCGGCCTCGCTCATAAAGCTTGCTTTCCGAAACAGTTACAGTTTCATTATGCCAGACTCGCCATCGGTAAGTAGCTACTTGCTGAAACCGAAGCTCACGGCTACAACACTCTGAATGCGCATGCGCAATACGCAGAACGTGATTGGGAGCGAGCACACAACGGCTTGACGAAAGCAGCTCGTCAGAATGATTGACAAACAGACCCACCAGGTATTTTGATGATCCACCCGGAACTCAAAGCAAATAGAAAATCTTGTATTACACCTTTAAAGCAGCAGGGAGCTCACACAGCACAGCAGGTTATTTACTGTCATAGAGGTTTTCAAACACTGATCACTGAGCAGAAGCAGAAATCATTGGTGAATCATGTGACAGCAGTTTGATTCTTGGCTCTTTCAGAGTGATGACACACAATTTAATAAGTAACACTGCCTCACAACGCCCGGTCTCCAGACTGAGACTGGTCTTCAGTACAACACTACCTATCTCTGTTAAATATGAATCATTATTTATCACTTACTTACTTACTTGGCCTTTAAACCCCTAGAGGGGCATATGCCATCCACAACAGTCCGCCAGCGTCCATGGTCCTGAGCAATTTGCTCCAACTCCCTCCAGGTGTAGCCGGTCTGCTTGGCGTCCGCCTCCAGGTCTCTTCTCCAGGTGTTCTTTGGTCGGCCTCTCTTTCTCTTCCCCTGAGGATTCCAGGTCAAGGCCTGTCGTGTAATGTTTGTTGATGGTTTCCTCAGGGTATGCCCTATCCATTTCCATCTTCTCCTCCTGATCTCTTCTTCTGCTGGCACTTGGTTGGTTCTTTCCCAGAGATCTGCATTACTGATGGTATTTGGCCAGTGGATCTTTAGAATTCTTCGCAGGCATAAATTGATGAAGGTCTGGACTCTTTTGATGGTGGTCTTTGTTGTTCTCCATGTCTCTGCTCCATATAGAAGGACTGATTTGACGTTGGAGTTGAACAGGCAGATTTTGGTACGAGATGTTATAAGGTTGGATTGCCAGATGTTCTTTAGCGCTTTGAACGTTGTTCTTGCCTTCCCGATGCGGGTCTTAACATCTGCATCTGTTCCTCCCTGCTGGTTAATAACGCTTCCAAGGCAGGTGAACGTGTCGACCTCATCCAGGTTGTTATCTCCCAACTTCACCGCTTCTCTGCTGGAGGCGTTGATTTTCAGGATCTTGGTCTTATTGGGGTGGATGTGGAGGCCGACTTGGGAGGCATGGGAGGCTAGTCTTGTGGTCTTGTTCTGCATCTGTTGTTGATTGTGGGAGAGCAGAGCAAGATCATCAGCAAAGTCCAGGTCGTCCAGCTGGGTCCAGAGGGTCCACTGGATGCCGTCTCTCTGTCCATCTGTCATCTGCCTCATCACCCAGTCGATGGCGAGGAGAAGTAGGAACGGCGACAGAAGGCACCCCTGACGAACACTGGTCTTCACGTCGAAACGACGCGACAACCGGCCTCCATGAACCACCTGACAAGCCATTCCCTCGTAAGACTCCTTGATGATGCGTGTCAATTTGGCTGGGATCCCATAGTGTCGGAGGAGTTGCCACAGGGTATCACGATGCAGACTGCCAAAAGCCTTGAGGAAATCCACGAAGTTTTCATACAATGAGGAATTCCACTCCATTATTGATCACTGAACGCTCTATAAATGTGATTCCCAACATGAGCTCTTCTCCTCCTGGTGGCTTTACATTTCTAAACTCTTCCAGTCTGAACCTTCTTCAGCTCTCAATGACTTCAACATAAAACATTGTCCTCTAATCTCACTTCTTTCTCTCTTTATTCAGGTTGGAGGGCTGCAATTTGTCAGAGATCAGCTGTTCTTCTGTGGCCTCAGCTCTGAAGTCCAACCCCTCCCTCCAGAAACATCTAAAACATCTGGACCTGAGTGTGAACGATCTGCAGGATGCAGCAGTTTCTCAGCTGTGTGGTTTTCTGCAGAGTCCACTCTGTCGTCTGCAGACTCTGAGGTCAGACTCCATGTTTGAGTGTGTTTCAGTAAAGTAGTGTTGACACTAAAGGTCAGACATCAGGCTGATCTGAGAGTGATCCACACTGAGGATCTCCAGGAGAAACGGAGCTTCTTCTCTGGTCTTTAGTCCTGTGACTGTGGCAGAGCCGTGTGCAGCTCCACATTTCAAAGCTTGCTAGAAGAAGAAAGGAGCTGCAGTGGATCATTGACTGTGAACCTCTGACACGCTCCATGTTGACCTTCAGCTTTCAAAGCAGGCTGATCTCTCCTGGATCAAGCTGTCACTGATCTCCCAGCTGGAGCTCCGAACTCTCAGCAACTCTGCAAACTCTGGACTTGTTGGCTTTCTGTCCAGTGACCTTGGCTGTTGACATGTCCTCCACTGGACTCTGCTTCTGTTTGGTCTTTTCATCAATTCAGCTCTCCAAATGATCAAAGATCATATCAGGGAGAAGAAGAACCATAGTTCTTCTTTCAGTTCCTCGGAGCTCCAACCTTCTTAAGAAGACCAAATGAACAACAAGGATCAGTCTGATCAGTCTCATCTAAAGAGGATTAACTCCTCATTTCAACTGTGATTTACAACTAAAGTTAAAAACAAATGACTCATCAAATATGGAAGGATTTAGAGTTCTATGTAGAAGAGGTTGCAGTTCTTGAATTTCATTGTCCAAAATGGGCGGGTGGGGTGGGGTTGAAGGGATTGCCCCCTACCAGTTTCACATGAGGAGAGATTTATTCTCTTCAGGGGGAATAATATGCTTGAGCCTAACTTTCAGTCCTCCATTGTCCATTCATACCTCAGATCAACAGACGGCTAAAATCTTCTCTTCTTTCTCTCTGGGCTGCATCAGTGGCTCCTCTTCTCTCCATGTTCTCGTCCGGGGGGGTCTAACGTGTTTTAGTTCAGGGGCCACATCCAACTCAGTTTCATCTTGAGTGGGCCGCAGCAGTAAAATACAGACAAAATGATCTTTAAATTGAAGTTTTAATTTTTTGTTGTTGTGGTGCAGACTATACATGATACAAATGTGTATTTTCACAAAACAAAACAATTTCTACAGAAAATCTCGACAATCTCAACAAATAGATACTTTCCAGATGATGCTTCCCTTTGTAAAAGATGCATTTCAGGGTAAATTCTGGTCAAAATATTGTTGTATTATCAGGTCACAGAAGCCCTGAAAATACTTTATTTGTCCTCCGTTTTGCCACAGTCATGAGCCATTTGGGACGCGTCCATCTCAGACGGATCCATTCATAAAGATGAATTTCAGGACAAATTCTGGTCTCGATCATTTTGCTTTATCAATTCCAGTAGTGTCCTTCACCCCCCCATGCTCACGGGCTCGGACCCTAATTCATAGTTCAGTGTATCTCATGATATCCACTTAATTGGGACTCCCTTGAGAAAGAGGTTTTTAATCTCAGTGGGACCTACCTGGTTAAATAAAGGTTAAATAAATAAAAAATAAATTGGCTCTGATCCTGGATTGAATCTGAACCTTCTTCAGGTCTCTATGACTTCAGCATCAAACTTTGTCCTCCAATCTCGCTTCTTTCTCTCTTTGTTCAGGTTGTGGTACTGCAGGATGTCAGAGATCAGCTGTTCTTCTGTGGCCTCAGCTCTGAAGTCCAACCCCTCCCTCCTGAAACATCTGGATCATTTGGATCTGGGTTACAACCCTCTGCAGGATTCAGGAGTTGAGCAGCTGTGTGGTTTTCTGGAGAGTCCACTCTGTGTTCTGCAGACTCTGAGGTCAGTTGACTGTCTGTTCCTGTTGTAGAAGGAGAAATGTTTGTCAGCAGCTGTGATCTGAGACTCTGATCCTGCAGTGAGAGAGTGGACTGAGCTCAGCAGCAGCTGACTGGTGTGTGTGGACATGAGGAGTGTGAATGTTGTGCTGACATGTGGATGATGTGTGTGATGAAGATCCACAACAACAGAACAGCTCATTGATCAGGACTCAGTAATGTGGAGCTGCTCATTTCTCCATCAACACATCTGATTGGTTCCTCCTCAGTGATTCTGCTGCTTTCTCTCTTTATTCAGGTTGGACAGCTGCAGTTTGTCAGAGATCAGCTGTTCTTCTGTGGCCTCAGCTCTGAAGTCCAACCCCTCCAATCTGATGACCCTTGACCTGCGTTCAAACCAGCTGCAGGCTCCAGATGTGCAGCAGCTGGTTGATCTCCAGCAGAGTCCAGACTGCAGCCTGCAGGCTCTGAGGTCAGTAGATGGTTGGAGTGAGTCCATGCTGCTTTCAGCAGGTTTGGACTAAACACAGTCAGTGTGAGAACAAAGATCCAGTGTTTGACTCTCAGTGAGGCTGTGAGAGGAGAACGCTGAGCAGCTTCAGGATTGGACAGCAGAGGACACACAGTCAGCCAATCAGAGGAGCCACAGGCTTGTTGTGTTGGTGTGACAGTGGTGGTCCTTCATGAGCTCTGAGCTGCTGACTGCTGCTCTGAACAGGACTGAAGTCCTCACTGCTTCACAGAGACTCTGATCATCTCCTCTCATCTCTCTGCAGGTGGAGCAGATGGCAGAGCTTCATCCAGCAGTGAGTGACAGAGGAACCAGCAGAAGATCTGCAGTGTGAAGAGCTGTGAGAGTCCAGCATCGAACCAGGGTTCCTCTGAATGTGACTCACTGGTTACCAGGAGAGTTCCATGTTAAAACAGTTGCAGATCTGTTCCAGACAAAGACAGATGGTGTTTGACTTCAGGAGTCAGTTTATAAAAATGACAGACTTCAGAGCTTTGCTTCAGTAACAGTGAAGCTCCTTTTCTGACCAAATCAAATGATTCCTGGATTCCATCAGTGGATCATGAACATAGGCAGGCCTTGCCAACAGGTAAACCAGGCATTTGCCTGGGGACCTGGCTTTTAGAGGGAACCCTGAGAAACCAGGTGCCCCAAGTGCTGATACATGTACTGCGCAGAAGCGACAACAATGGGAATTTACAATGCAATTAAGAAACAACGTAGCAAACCCCCTTGGGGTGCCCCACACAGCCCTCTCTGCCTTCACAATTCATACGATTCAGCTATTTTTCCCTGTGACTCCAAAGTGTCATTTTGCTGCTCATCAGTTCATATTCTGGGGTCATGACCTCCAGTGGCCTCTTGCTCTTTTCCAATGATCCCTGAAGGGAAGCCTGGCCTCCAGAAGAGGAGCAGCTCCATTCAGCTGGGACTCAGTCTCCCACCAAGCAGCTCATGTCCTCCACCTAGACCACCACATGGGGGCAGTATTGCCTTGTTTCCTGTGTCCCCCATCCCCCTGAGTTTCCCTCAGGTGGGCGTGTGCAGGTGTGTGGAGGCTGCTGGGTGGAGCAGGGAGAATCACTTCATTGGTTTCACCTGGAACCAGTGTCCCAATCATCATCTCAGAAGTGAGGGGGACCAATGTTTTAGAGGTCTGTTGAGTGAGTGACCCGGGGCTCACATTGGCTCCGGTTTGGACCCCACAAGTAATCAGTCGTCATTGAAATCAATGTTGCTCACACCAGCCACCGTGCAGCTCCAGTGTGGTTGCGGAGGCCGTGTGGCGCTGCAGGAGACTCTGCACTCACACACACACGAGTGGGCGTGTGTGGAGGTGTTTTGAGTGTGCGTCATGCATCCAAAATATTTTGCCAATGTATAAAGTTGATACTTGAGCACATATGGACAACACCATGCTTACTCTGTTTCTACATTTGTCCGTGTGTGTATTTTATAGTGTATGACCCGGAAAAAGTCTTGAACTCTGTAAAATTGATAGTTCAGCACCATGGACAACATCATGTTTACTCTCGACTTGCCGGCCTTTGTCTGGTTGGTTGTCCATTTCTGTGTTTGTTTGGATAATTGTGCATTTGTCGTATACATTATATTTGTTTTGTGTCAGTGTGTTTGTGTATCAGGCCAAAAAATGAGTGACTAACTTTATTTCATTGATTCTTCATCGTGGACACCACCGAGTGTCTGGTCTAGATTTGTGTCTGTGTCTGATTGTCAATTTGTGTGTGTGTGTTTGTGTGTGTGTGTGTGTGTGTGTGTGTGTGTGTGTTCTTGTATTTCTATCCTTGTTGGGGCCAAATGTCCCCACAAGGATAGCAAAACGTGGAACGACGTGCCTTGTGGGGACCTTTTTCCGGTCCTAAGTAGGAGAAACAGTGTTTTCTTGACCATGTTGTTGTTACTGAAAAAAGTAAAAGTGCAAAAACATTTCTTTAGGGTTAGGCTTTGTTGTGGTGTGGGTTAGGGTTAGGGTAAGGGTCAGGGTTAGGGGCTAGACATGAATGGGAGTCAATGGACGGTCCCCACAAGGATAGAAATACAAGACCGTGTGTGTGTGTGTGTGTGTCTGTACAAGCGTGTGTGCGTTTAAGTATACATCAGAAATTTAAAATGTTTCCTGAGGTGTGGTCGCGTGACACTTCAGCACCATGGACAGCACCATGTTGACTTTTGACTTATGTGCCTTTGTCTGATTTTGTGTGTGTGTGTGTGTGTGTGTGTGTGTGTGTGTGTGTGGGGGTGGGGGGGGGGGGTGCGCATGTGTACATGCGTGCATTTTTGAGTGTGTGTCAGGAATGAAAACTGCTTCCTCAAGTGTGTTCAGATGATACTTCAGCACCATGTTTAGTTTCGACCTTTGTCTATTAATTGTTTGTGTTTTTTTCCCTTGTCCTGTTCATACATATGTATGATATGTATACGTATGATTCATACGTATGATTGAAGCCTTTTACTGTCCGAACAGTTTGTAATGTTCGCAGCAGGAAGAGACTGAATCTCCTCCTGCTGCTGCCTTTATTTGAGACTGGCATCTGGCATGGCTGCTGGACAGGACCAGGACGGAAACACTCAGAGAGCAAGAGAGAGACAATGAAAAATATATAAAGTCACAATACGACATATCACATCAAACGGAGAACAATTCTGTGTGTGTGTGTGTGTGCATGTGTGAGCTTATGCACATGTCCATTTTCCTGACTCCTCAGGGATTTAAGCTGTGACAGGAGAATGTGCTTAGTAAAAGAAATGCTGAAGAGGAGAGAAGAAAATACAGAACTGCATGAAATGTGAAATGAACACTGTTTTGTCCTGGAAGTTTCCAGAAGCAGGAAACTTTAATGAGAGAATCAACTAAGGTTAATGAGACTCACACTGAGTGAGTGGAAATATGAAAGATCAGGAACAACTTTTTCTTTGTTTATTTGATTCTATAATGTGTATATATATATATAATGTAATATATTGTTAATACAGGCTGATGAGGAATAATGTTTTGTTTTCAAGTTCTCTGAGACACAGTGTGAAGGACGCACTGTTTTGCCTGAAGTCACCTTGGATTCATGAACTCCCATCCGAGAAACAACACCTGCTATTCTCGTCATATCTGTCTATATGACTTAGGGTTGAGTGAAATTATGCAGAGTTGGGTTGAGTTCTCCTCGGAGCAACAGACTTGCTTTCAATCAGCTGATTTGTGTGTATGTCCTCTGCCATCCTCAATAAATCCTCCTTGTGCAGCGTCAACACCTTGACTTGTCATGTTTGGCTCAGATTCACCAAAATTCCACAAGAGTTTGGAACTCGTCCAGGATCTAAATACAACATAAACCAGGTAAGTGCAAATGTTTCCTTTGTTGATAATTAACTCGGGAAGTAATGCCTTACCTGTGAAAATGTTTGACAAGATAAAAACAGTTTCTTACATGATTGTAATTGCTATCACAGATCATAAGCCCCTACTCAGCCTGACGAAAACCCCTGTGGACAACAACCCCACAGGCAGATGCAGTAGATGGGTCCTTGAACTGGATGTCTATGACGACACAATCACACATCGGGAAGGTAAACAGCATGGCGACGCTGAGTCCAGGCAGAGGCGGTGCGTGCCAACAGGCAAACCAGGCATTTGCCTGGGGCCCCGGCATTTAGGGGGCCCCGCTAGGTGCAAATTGTGTGCAAAAAAACTATTATCTGCGACACGCAGGCATGGCGTGGACACGTGCGTGAATTCGATGGAGGCTCTGTGCGTGTCTGAAATTTCACTACGTCTGTTAGTATGGAGAAGAGAGTGAAGAGATGAGCGTGCTGCTCTCTGTCTCACACGCATGAACATAGCGTCGTCTTGCGGGTCTGAGGTGAGAAGGAAGACCGTGCTTGTGGGGCGCGCGCACGTGAGTACGGCTCCTGGAAAGATGAGAGAAAAGAGACGAAGATAACAGTCACAATCACACACATTAAATGAAAAAAACTCCATTTCACAAATAAAGCACAAGCTAATCACCATCAATCCTAAACCTGTCCAGGTCTCAAACCTTGTGAGTTGGAAGAGAGGAGTGTAGTCGCTGCGGGCAGGCTGTGAGGCTGCGGGGGCAGAGGTGTGTGTGATCCTGCCCAATGGGGTGAGTTCGGTGGGGTTGAAACTGTCGTTCCACCCGGGTCATCCGACTGCGTCCAGTCAGACTTCGGTGGCTCTTTAGGGGTTTCACATGAAGAACAGAGGTCCAGTCTCATTCCAGACCCTCTTCGGCCGCGGGAGGAGGAGGAGACGGAGGCTGCCGGGGTTGCACAGTTTGTGCGGTCCTGCACGGTCCTGCTTTTCCCGTCTGCTCCGCTGGGGAAAATTTTACCGGTGAAAGGTACGAAGATGGATCCGTCGCATCCATCCACCTCTGCTGCGAGGAGCTGGGAAACAAGCGCCATCTTCCCTTTGTCTGGAGGGACAGTGCTGGCCACATGGCGGCAGGGGGAAAGGAGGGCCTCATTTGTTCTGAGGAGGCCTGTCTGGTGCACTGAAAACGTGACTGCTAATCATGTTTGAGCTGCATCTTTCAGTTAAGGTTTTCACATCAATGCATCCAAAACAAAATTAACACCATGCAGTGATTAGGATGAGACAAGACTGTGAAGTTTAAAATGTGATCAGTTTCACCTCCAAACCCTTGTTGGAGTCTCTCCCAAGGGTTAAATGATGGCTCACTGAATGATCAAGGTGTTTTTAACATTAGAATCCACTGTGTTGGGAGCAGCACTGCTGGACATTAAACATGGTTTTGTGAGTCACTTTTGAGCTGTGGGGCTGATTTCATGTCAGACCTGGCAACCTGCTGGGTTCGAGCCTCCACCCACATTCCCTGCTCACTCCTGGAGAGAAGACTTCCTCGTTGTGTTGCAAAGTTACTTTTCCAGGTTGTGTCATTTTTTTGATTGTTCTACCGTCAAACCAGCGTTCTAACTCCAGATGTGTGCGAAACCCCGTCTGTGTCTCCAGGGATCTCTGCTCCATCCTGACTGCTGGTGAGAAAAAGGTGAGTTTTAATGAGCCTCAATGTCTCACTGCGTCTCCAGAGTTTAGACAAGTTTGACCAACTAGATCAGAGTCACTTCAAGTGTCCAACTCCTCACATGGGATTGATTTCACGCTTTATGTTGAGCATTTGCTCTGAGTGCATGCTTTTACTTTTCTTTTTGTTTGAAATAATGTTTCTATGAGATCTGAAACTTGCAGTAAGTCTTTAACTGCTGACAAACAGTGAATCATTTTCTGTGTGTGGGTGTGTGGGTGTGTGTGGTCCTTGTTGCTGCTTTCTCTCTCAGCCTGACTGAAGATGTCTGATGTGGATGAAGAGGAGGACAGATCAGAGTCTGAGGACAGGTGAGAGACGTCAGCTGCTCCTGCAGAGTTCAGGTCCAGAGTCCACAAAGTTTATTGGGCCGTGAAGGTTTGACCTTTGATCTGGTTCATCTTCTTTACTATTGTGTGTATGATTAACTTCTTGAATTACTGTATTTGTGTGTATGTGTGTATAGAGTTCAGCAGCTCAGACACTCAGCAGAGTCTTCCAGATCCAGCAGGTTGTCTCAGAAGAGTGACCGGTCTAAAGGTCATCTTCCTCCAGTCTTCAGTGGTGAACCTGGACCTTCAGACTCAAAGTAAGAAACTGTTTGTTTCTCTTTTTTTCCCCTCAATATCAGTGTGTATTGACTGTGTTTGATCCAGAACCTGATAATTCCACATTCCAAAGCGTTCAGTGTGTTGTGACAGATTCTGATCCAGTCAGAATGGAGACACTTTGTGACTGAATGTGACTTTGAGAAAACTCCCAGAGTTCCTTGAGCTCCTCACCACCTGCTGGTAAAAGTCCATCAGTGATTCAGAGCTGCTGCTGCTGTCAAACAGAGTCTCAGTGTGACTGACCTGATGGAGAGTTCAGCAGTAGACTGGCTGAGTGCTGGGAGCAGGCTGGAAGTGACCTTTGACCTCATCTGACACTGGCTGCTGACCTCCAAGCAAAAAAAAATCATGCCTTATTTGAGTTTAATAATCACCATATGCTTTTATTATGAAAATCCAAGTCAAGCGAGACTTAAAGGATGTTCTGGTAGAAAGAGGTTATTGTAATTTGCTGAGTGAGATTTCATTTCCAGCTGACCGAAGCTCCACCTTCATTCTGAACCACCTCCAGCTCCAACCTACCCTGAACCACCTCCACCTTCATCCCTCTCTAAACCTGTGGGCACACACACACACACACACACTCATTCATACAGTTAGGGTTGAATAATATTATAATGGTCCAGTTGAAGCTGAAGCGCAGAGATTCTGAACTGTCTGAATCTTTTACAACCAACCCCCCCCCCCCCCCCCCCCCCCCCCCCCCCCCCCCCCGGGTCGCCAGGGCCATCTCACACATATTTTCAAACCAAGTGTCAGTTCACACATCTACAGGTTTAACCTCTCATTCATGCGACTCTAAGTTCACACACACACACACACACACACACACACACACACACACACACACACACACACACACACACACACACACACACACACACACGCACAGTCTCGTATTTCTATCCTTGTGGGGACCTTCCATTGACTCCCATTCATGTCTAGCCCCTAACCCTGACCCTTACTCTAACCCTAACCCACACCACAACACAGCCTAACCCTAAAGAAATGTTTTTGCACTTTTACTTTTTTCAGTAACAACAACATGGTCAAGAAAACACTGTTTCTCCTACTTAGGACCGGAAAAAGGTCCCCACAAGGCACGTCGTTCCACGTTTTGCTATCCTTGTGGGGACATTTGGCCCCGACAAGGATAGAAATACGAGAACACACACACACACACACACACACACACACACACACACACACAAACACGAAGAACCTATCATTCCATACTTAGATCACTCACTCAAATGTGTGCATTTCTACTAGGTTATTTGAAGCTGGATCTTTCTGTCTTTGCTGTGTTGTGTTTCTCAAAGTAAATGTTGCTTGGTGTCCACAGAGAGAAGAGGAGTGATGTCTGTGAGGAGCAGCCAGAAAGATCTGGAAGCGTTGCTGCACCAAGTAAGAGTGGACATGTGTCCTGCTGAAGGACTGGTTTGTCTTTAATTTTTTATTTAACCTTTATTTAACCAGTAAGGTCCCATTGAGATTAAAAACCTCTTTTCAATGGGGACCTGGGGATTACAAAGTTACAATTCCAAATACACAGTGTTATAAATTCCAAATAAAATCAAGAGAAACAGTTGCACATAAAAGATGCTGTCTCAAGTTCTCTCAACCTTGCTTTAAAAGAGCTCAAGGGAGAGTTCAGTCAGTTTGCAGCCCTTTTGCAGCTTTTTCCAAGTATATGGAGCTGAATACGCAAAAGCTTTTTTCTCGAGCTCTGTGCAGGCAAACTGAACGGAAAGCAATGCATAATCATTTGAGTGCAGACAATGAGAGTCAACGTTTCTCTGTGTGATTAAGTCGCAGATGTAGGAGGGCAACAGACCAAGCATGGCCTTGTAGATGAAAGTATACCAATGTCCAAGTGTCCTCGTGGACAAGGAAGGCCATACCACACTAGAGTACAAATCACAATGATGGGTCTCGGCTTTACAGTTTGTGATAAATCTTAGAGAGCCATGATAAAGACTTTCTATCTTGCGACGACATTGAGCAGAAGCATCCATATGAAACAAATCTCTATAATCTAAAACTGATAAAAAGATAAGCCTTTTTTTCACGTTAAAAGAAAAGAAGAATTTATTCCTGAAGAAAAAGCCCAATTTCAGTTTGAGTTTCATTACCATGTATGTGAGGTTTAAAAGTGAGAGAGTCATCAAGCCAGACACCAAGATATGTGTGAACCACCTCTATAACATTATCGTCATGAGTGGACACTGGTGGAATAGTACAAGAGGCCTCCTTCATTTTAGCTTTTGAAAACAACAATAATTTGGTCTTGTCAGCATTTAAGACGAGTTGCAGTGATAGGAGTATGTGCTGAACCACTTCAAAAGCTTTCTGCAGGGACACAATGGCTTTGGCAGCTGTTGATCCACAACAGTAAATAATAGTGTCATCAGCATATACATTAATATTGGCATCAGACACTTTTTGTCCCAGATCATTGATGTACATAACAAACAACAGGGGTCCTAATATTGACGCCCTGTCTTCACTGGACTTGTTGTTCTGTTGCAGAGTCATGAAAGACGTTGTTTGTGTGCAGTCTGATTGTTGTTGTTGTCTCTGAGCAGGTGTTGGTCTGCAGCAGCTTCTAGAAGAACATAAGAAGAGTCTGAGGAGGAGATGTGAACGTGTGACTGAAGGAAGTGATGAAGCAGGAGGAGGAAGCCTCCTCAACAGGATCTACACTGAGCTCCACATCACAGAGGGACTCAGTGAGGAGCTTCAGAGGGAACCTGAGCTGAAGCAGCTGGAGACAGCTTCCAGGAAGGAGAGCCTCCATCACACTGCCATCAGGGTTCAGGACATCTTCAAAGTCTCGGCCCAGCAGCTCAGACACATCCGAGTGGTTCTGACCAGCGGCGTGGCCGGCAGTGGAAAAACCTTCTCGGTGCACAAGTTCAGTCTGGACTGGGCCGAGGGCCTGGAGAACCAGGATGTCAGTGTGCTGGTGGTGCTCTCCTTCAGAGAGCTGAACCTGCTGGGAGAGCGGTCGTACAGTCTCCTCTCGCTGCTGGCTGTTTTCCATCCCACGCTCCAGAAGCTGACGGCAGAGGAGCTGGCTGTCTGCAAGCTGCTGTTCATCTTGGACGGCCTGGATGAAAGCAGACTTTCTCTGGACTTCAGCAGCAGCCAGCGGCTGCTTGACGTCTCCCAGCAGTCTTCAGTCAGCCTGCTGCTCACTAACCTCATCCGGGGGGATCTGCTGCCCTCGGCTCGGGTCTGGATCACTTCCCGACCGGCGGCGGCCCATCAGATCCCTCCAACATGTGTGGACAGACTGACAGAAGTGCGAGGCTTCACTGACGCCCAGAAGGAGGAGTACTTCAGGAGGAGGCTGAGTGATGAGGAGCTGAGCAGCAGAATCATCTCCCACATCCAGACATCCAGGAGCCTCCACATCATGTGTGGAATCCCAGTCTTCTGCTGGATCACTGCTACAGTTCTGGAGCACATGTTGAGCAGCGAGCAGAGAGGAGAGCTGCCCCAGACCCTAACTGACATGTACTCCCACTTTGTGCTGGTTCAGACACACAGGAAGAAGCTCAAGTACCATGAAGGACCTGAGACGGGTCCACAGGAGCTGACGGAGGTTGACAGGGAGCTTCTTCTGAAGCTGGGCAGGATGGCCTTGGAACATCTGGAGAAAGGAAACATGGTGTTCTACCAAGAAGACCTGGAGCAGTGTGGTCTGGATGTGACTGAGGCCTCGCTGTTCTCTGGAATCTGGACTCAGATCTTCAGAAGAGAGTCTGTGATCTTCCAGAAAGCCATCTACAGCTTCGTCCATCTGAGTGTTCAGGAGTTTCTGGCTGCAGTCTTCATGTTCCACTGTTTCACCAGCGGGAAGACAGACGAGCTGACGACCTGCATCGGAGACGAGGATGAGGATGAGGATAAGGATTTTGCTCTCCCAACCCGGATCTTTCAAATCGAAGAGAATGATGATGATGTCATAGATGACGATGACAATGACGATGATGATGATGATGATGATGATGTTTTCCAGTCTCTGGACAAATTCTTGAAGAAGGTCCTTCCGAAATCCCTCAGAAGTCAGAACGGCCACCTGGACCTGTTTGTCCGCTTCCTTCATGGCCTCTCTCTGAAATCCAACCAGAGACTCTTAGAAGTTCTGCTGGGTCAGACAGAGATCAGTCCAGAAACCATCCAGAGAGTCATCCAGAACCTGAAGGAGATCAACAGTGATCAAATGTCTCCTGAGAGATGCATCAACATCTTCCACTGTCTGATGGAGATGAAGGACCTCTCAGTACATCAGGAGATCCAAGAGTTCCTGAAGGCAGAGAACAGATCAGAGAAGGAACTCTCTGAGATCCACTGCTCAGCTCTGGCCTACATGCTGCAGATGTCAGACCAGGTCCTGGAGGAGTTGGACCTGGAGAAGTACAACACATCATGGGAGGGACAACGGAGGCTGATCCCAGCTGTGAGGAAGTGCAGGACCTTTCGGTGAGTCCACATGTCCTGATCAGTATCTCAGTGATGTTTGTAGGAAGTACTTCCTGTAGTTACTCTGTGGAGATGTTCCTCAGTGATCCATCCTGAAGAAACTCCAGCTGCAGTAAATGATTTTGATCGTCAACATGTCGGATTATGGAGCACAAACCATGAAATGGTTCTCATTCAGCTATTAAAAGCTCAATTTTTCATTCTGTGGTTTCAGTTGATTACTGATTTACTTGAAATGATACTGAGAATATTTAGGTCTAAAATACTTTAAATGAATTTGCTGTTAGACATTGTAAATAATAATCCTCAGGGATTGGTCATTTTCAGTATATCTGTAATCTCAAGCAGTCAGTCTTGTTCAGGGGGCACATTCATGCACAGTCCACAAATGCTTAGTATACGTATCACTTTGTTTCTCAGAGAATCATTCAGTATTTTCTTTATGGAGGAATTGTTCATTTCGTAGCACAATTCCTTTACTTTAACATCTGCAGCTCGCCTGTAGCAGTTTAGCATTAGCCACAGGAAATAGAAATGGTGGAGGTGGCTGTCAGTCCCCCTTTCAAAATAATGTATCGTTAAAAAAAATCATGACGTGTTAAACTGGAAACATTAACATGAGTCGTGTGTGGGTTATATTTACCAGCACTAGTTTGTACTTTTTCGGTCCACTAGAGGGCGTCCAAACAGGACAAACAATCCACTTTTTGAACCGAGCAGCAGCTGAAGACACTTTCTGTCTGAAACAATATTTGCATAATGGGGCTGTCAAAATTAACGCAATAATAATGAGTTAATTCCAAATCCTATTAACGCCTCTAATTTATTTGACTTGTGATTAACTCACGCATGTTTTGTGACCCTTGTCTCGCGCCGTAGTTTGGGAAACTGAGAGGTCCGTTATGTCCACAAGATGGCCGTTGCGTTGACACGTTAGCTCTGCTATTTAAACAATAAAGGTCAATTCTTCAGGTAAAATTCTAGTGTTGAAGTGTCCGGAGAGGGCATGAGCGCTTGTCCCAATAACCTCAACACTAAAGAATTTCATCTCCTCTGAGAACGCTCAATTCCATATAAAGCTTCTCCCAGACCTCGAGACTCCTCTTATCGGTCCTGGTGAGGGGTTTTACTCCAGGCTCCCAACTCTGTGTGTGTGTGTGTGTGTGTGTGTGTGTGTGTGTGTGTGTGTGTGTGTGTGTGTGTGTGTGTGTGTGTGTGTGTGTGTGTGTGTGTGTGTGTGAGTGTGTGTGTGTGTGTGTGTGTGTGTGTGTCCTCCCCCTCCCCCTCCTCAGTCCCCAGGTCACCAACCACCTCCTCCTCCTCCCCCTCCCGTTCTGCTGCTCAGTTTCATCTGTTGACTTTGGATGCAGAAGCTGGTTATGTTGCTAATAAACAGTTAATAAAATGTATTCACAGCTTTGTTGTCGTCATCTGGAGTTTGATGCCATACTGATCAAGATTCAAAAGGCCAAGCAAGTTAATTTCACATGAACCTGCAGTGCAGGGGCGTCACGCTTGGTCTATGAAAATAAGGTCCCTGATGTCAAACATGAGAAATCCAACTAAGTGTCCTCTCTCATAGCAGCTTCCTGTCCTCTCTCTGTTTCCTCACAGAATTTCTCGTGTCCATTACCTCTCTGATTCTGAATGTGAACTGATCTCCTCAGCTCTGAAGTCTGACCCCTCCCATCTGAAACATCTGGACCTGAGTTTCATCAGACGGAATGATTCATCAATGAAGATTCTGTGTTCTGGACTGGAGAGTCCAAACTGTCAACTGGAGACTCTGAGGTCAGTTCACTGTCTGAAGGTAGAATCTGTTGGAGTCAAAGAATCAAGAGTTGTCCAGTCAGAGTAAACTCTGCTTTGTTTCCTGGTGTTTGTTGTTAAACTCAGCTCATGTGTGTCTGTGAGAAAGAGCAGAAGTCCTCGGTGTGTAGCTGCTGTGTGAGCTGGAGATCTGAGATGTGTGTGAAAAGAGCTCTTCTCCTCCTGTTGGCTTCAGCTGTTTGGACTTTACATTTCTAAACTTCCAGTCTGAACCTTCTTCAGCTTTCAGTCACTTCAACATCAAAGTCTGTCCTCTAATCTCACGTCTTTCTCTCTTTATTCAGGTTGGCGTGGTGCAGGATGTCAAAGATCAGCTGTTCTTCTGTGGCCTCAGCTCTGAAGTCCAAGCCCTCCCTCCAGAAATATCTGGAACATCTGGACCTGACTGGGAACCGTCTGCTGGATTCAGGAGTTTCTCAGCTGTGTGGTTTTCTGCAGAGTCCACTCTGTGGTCTGCAGACTCTGAGGTCAGTCGACTGTCTGTTCCTGTTGTAGAAGGAGAAATGTTTGTCAGCAGCTGTGATCTGAGACTCTGATCCTGCAGTGAGAGAGTGGACTGAGCTCAGCAGCAGCTGACTGCTGTGTGTGGACATGAGGAGGTGTGTGAATGTTGTGCTGACATGTGGATGATGTGTGTGATGAAGATCCACAACAACAGAGCAGCTCATTGATCAGGACTCAGTAATGTGGAGCTGCTCATTTCTCCATCAACACATCTGATTGGTTCCTCCTCATTGATTCTGCTGCTTTCTCTCTTTATTCAGGTTGTTGAGCTGCAGTTTGTCAAAGATCAGCTGTTCTTCTGTGGCCTCAGCTCTGAAGTCCAACCCCTCCCACCTGAAGGAGCTCCACCTGAGTCTCAACCAGCTGCAGGCTCCAGATGTGCAGCAGCTGGTTGATCTCCAGCAGAGTCCAGACTGCAGCCTGCAGACTCTGAGGTCAGTAGATGGTTGGAGTGAGTCCATGCTGCTTTCAGCAGGTTTGGACTAAACACAGTCAGTGTGAGAACAAAGATCCAGTGTTTGACTCTCAGTGAGGCTGTGAGAGGAGAACGCTGAGCAGCTTCAGGATTGGACAGCAGAGGACACACAGTCAGCCAATCAGAGGAGCCACAGGCTTGTTGTGTTGGTGTGACAGTGGTGGTCCTTCATGAGCTCTGAGCCAGAGTCCTGCACGGGTCCAATTTTCAAGACCCGCCCCGGCCCGACCCGGGGACGTACAAACCCACAACCGAACCGCAAACCCGCACATCAGCCCGATGAGTACCGCGACCCGATCCGACCCGTTGAAACACGATCTGCAGCCCGACCCGTAACCCGTATTTAAAGTAATCATTTTGGGTCACAGTGTCTGCATGCATACAGCACATCGCCACAGTTAAGGTGCCAGTGACTAAATAACACCTGAATGAAGCAGCTCCTCCAATAAGAGCCTGACTTCAGTCATGAATCATCAGCCCTGCTGTTCTTCTCCCATACAACTGTAAAAACACTCGTTTGTTACGTTTAATGCTTTTAAACTTTTAATCTCTTAAAGGTAACTTTACGTGTGTAATAGACTTACTTTCTGTCCAGACTTGAGCAGCGTTCAGCAGGTATGAGCCGTGACATGTTTAGAATCCATGGAGGAGAAAAGTAATCCATCAGGGAAACACTGTGATGTTTGAACACTTCAGGAACACTACAAAGGGATAGTTGTACGTTTTATCCATTTGTTTCTCAAATATCTAAATAGCTATTAACTGTTTTGGAAGTGGCGCTTGTTAGATGGCAGCAGACCGTTTGATGCTCTCGTCCAATCACAAACTGTGTTATTAGATGGTGAAACGCGATTAAACAGCTGAGCCAATGACTGTCACAAAATAGCGGAAGCGACCCTCAGAGAGTAAATAATGGCCAAGATAGTTTTCTGTAGTTTGCTCAACTAACTGAAAAGCCCGGAAATGGATGCAGAAGAGCCGCGGTGCTGCAGACAGTCGCAGCAGATGGATCACGTCACAACGTTTTTATTTTATTTATTATTGATTCTCATGAGTCAATGTACAACCCGTGACCCGACCCGCAAGCTATTTTTCCCACCCAGATCCGAACCTGAGAAAAAAAAAAGCTTTTAAAAACCACCCGCAAATCAGCTGTTTTTGCGGGTACCCGACCCAGTGCTGGACTCTGCTCTGAGCTGCTGACTGCTGCTCTGAACAGGACTGAAGTCCTCACTGCTTCACAGAGACTCTGATCATCTCCTCTCTTCTCTCTGCAGGTGGAGGGAGGACTGGGAGGATGAAGATGTGCAGCGTGAAGAGCTGCAAGAGTCCAGCATCGAACCATAGTTCCCTCTGGATGTGACACAGAATCGTCAGTGTGTGGACTGTATCTCCTGTTCCTCTCTTGTTTTTCCAAATTAGTTTTCCTGTAATTATTTGAAGCAGACTGAAGCCTTTAAGTCCAGCTCCAGTTGTTTTTCTTCCCTTTTTATCTGCTGATGATTGTGACTCACTGGTTAACAGGAGAATTTCAAAATGGCAGTGAAGCTCCTTTTTGACCAAATCAAATGATTCCTGGATTCCATCAGTGGATCCTGAACACTGTGTCTACATGTCCAGGTCTGGATCAACAAACACTGGAAGACATGTCAAGTAAATCCAAATCCAATCACAAATCACACACGTTTGATTTGAAGATCTGTTTATTCCAGTAAATGAAGAAATGCATCCATATATGTGAAGAAAATCTACTGAATCAATTGAATTCCAGCCTGTTTGAACCTTGAGCCCAGAGAGCGTTTAGCCTCCTTTTGTTTCGCAGCCTGATCACAGAGCACAACACAATGACACTTCATTCCAAAAGGAGAAGGAGAAGACATTATTCTTGTAATGTGGAACATATGTTTATTTATTTATTGATTCATTTATTTGATTGGGACAGTGCATGTTGATGAACATACATAAAAAAACATGAATGTAAACATGCCAGATTATAGCCGAGGGCTAATTTCCATCTGTTGTCCCAAATGTTAATTTCATCGTCACGTGCCCGGCGCTGAACGCACGTTCACGTGCACAGCGGCTGCACCACCCTCTTCCCGGCCCCTGATAGAGACGAGCCGGCACACCTGTGATGTCTCTGTGTGGGAAAGAGTTCTGTGCCTGGCTCAATAACGTTTTCCCTTCTCTCTGCTGAAGTGCGCTCTCCCTGGACTGCAGCGTCCACACAGGTCTGATCTTAGACGTGTCGCTAAGAAATAGATATTTTTAATAAATGCTCCTTGATTGAACTGGATGATTCAAAGGGATTTTTTGTTGTTGAGACAAGTTCCTGGTTTTCACAGCTTGTGCTGTTTCAAGATTCTGTGATAATTTAAACACAGCTGTTTATTCTAAGGATGAACAAGTTGAAATTATTTTTCTACTTTTAAAACTGAACTTTGTTAATTAGCTTTGGTTTCAAGGTGGTGCCCCAGAATAACTAATCAATAAATTGCAAATTTATTAAATCTATAATTCTAAAGTTCTCTCAGATAATTTTCTGTAATTTACCCACTTTTCAGTAAGGTAAAAAGTTGAGGCATTGTTAATTGATCCATAACATCTTATTAATCAGCAGTGTTGTCACTAACGCGCTACTAATTAACGCGTTATTTTAATCTGATTACTTTCTCTCAGTAATCTAACGCGTTCATCTTTCCAAACCATTAATCTGATTAAAGTTAGTTTCCTAAGGGACTGTGCGTTACTGCCTCATAATATATGTATAAGTGAATTTCTAAGAGAAAATGTTTGTCTTGCATTTGGGAGTGAAGTAACATGTCACGTTTTCCCAGGGGAGGACAAAACGCCGGGTCACGTATTCACGACTATGATTTAATTTAATTCATTTATTTAACCCGTTCGGCCCGACAGACCAACAGCTGTGCGCCACTTCACCAGGTGTAAAAAGTGACTAAAGTGATGTGCGGATGTTTTCTTTCAATTGTGTCTCAAACCAGAAGCCTTAATCTCACTAACTGAGGCTCCAGCTGCACTTTGACACCGAGTGTTTGTTTTAGAACAACTTTAAAATCCAGATGCAACGATTCGACACGTTCCCCTCACCCGCAGCTCCAGACACAAAACGCTACAGAACCAGAGATCTGTCTGCTCCACCCCAACATATTGGATATCATATGAAACTAGAAAATCTACACTTTAAGAGACACCAGGCAGAATATTCTCTGAGCTGACCAGCTCCCGTCAGTGGCAAAACAAACCTAAAACTGATCTTCACATTTCACAGCAGCACCTCAGATCGCATGTTTTTCACACACTTCTTCAACAAACCTCAAAGCTGTTCACACCAAACACAACATGTTTTATTTCCTTACCGTTTTGTGGTCATTTTCCATCTATCCGCGCTCCTCTGACCAAAACTAACGTCATAATCCTCTGGAGTGGTGAAAGAGCGTCATGCGCCAGAAAAGATGTGCTGCCCCTTGTCGCCATCTTGTGGGCCTGTCGTTAATTTTGGGAGTTTAAATAAAGTTTGTTGACGTTCTACGTCTTGCAAGCTTTCGAATGATATGTTACACGTGACTGAGGCATCATCCAGCTGGGAGACATCTTTGAGTGTAACCGCACAGCGCTGCCAGAATGAGGCACCAAATGGCAAATAGTTACTATTTCTGTGATATTTGGCAATTTTTTTATTCTGAAGCATGCACATTTATCTTCATTGTGTGTTTCTACAGCACACTGCACATTGTTTTTTTTCTTGATGTGAATTTTGCAGATATTATTGTTTACATATTGCAAAAGGGATTTTTCTGTTTTCCTGTGATATAATTGGCTGTTTTTGTGTTGATATGCATGTGGTGTTATGCATCAGTCTGCATTTCATACATTGTCTGTTATACACCGATTTTGTAAAGCCAATGAAACAGAAACAATAAAACATTTTCATGTTTCTAGTTCATGTACTTTCAATAAAGTATTATTTAAACAACCAGTTGTCATTCTTATGTTGAGGCAGCAAAGGGAGGAAATCGGTAAAAAGTACCTAAGTTACTTTTAAAGTAACTTAGTTACTTTGACATTGAAGTAATCAATAAAGTAACTAGACTACCTTTTTGATGAGTAATCAGTAATTGGATTACTTTTTCAAGTAATCTGTGACAACACTGTTAATCAGTGAGTAAGAATGATAAAATTACTGTGTGAGTTACTTCTTCCCATATAAGTGATTATATGACACTGTATTCCAAGTAATAATTGATTTTGGGTGAATTACTTTTATCACCTTAAAAAATGTAATTGATTATTATTGACTCACAGATCTGTAATTATTAATTGATAAATGACAATTTACTTAACCTAAAAATCTCGTAAAATGACTCAAAGTTATCAATTACCTTCTGTAATCCTTACTTTAGCAATGGAAGACTAAATTCCAAACATAAACCACAATTAGTACCTCCACCTCCAGGTGGAGAGATTACACTACTCTGACTGGGAGGAGCTCAGAGAGAAATATTGATCAGTATTTAAATATGCTCATACATAGAAGGTTAAAAATGGATTTTAAAAAAGTGATTTCAAGAGGTATTTTCAGTTTCTTTGCAATGTGTTTCAAACTTGAGGAGAATAGTTGAAAATATTTCAGTATGTTTGATTTGATTGAGTTAAAGGAATGTTCTGTCACTGAGGTTCTTCCAGAGAGGAGAGCTGCTGAATGCAGCTGGCTTCAGGTTCTCTGGTTCAGCTGCAGCTGAGGCTGTGATTGCTGCAGCTGTCTGGTGAGAGACACAGAGAGGAGCAGAGGAGGACACAGCAGCTGGGAGCTGGTGGTCTCAGCAGGGTTTGAGCAGTGTGGACTAAAAGTGTCTGAATTAGCCAGTGTCTCCAGATTATGGACAAGATAATCTGGCAGCAGACGCAGTTTGAGAACTGTGGCACAGGTGAGTGAACAGAGACTGACGGTGAACTGCAGCCAGTCCACTCAGCTGCTCTGTGACTTGGTCTCAACTGCTGCTTGTTGGATTGTGGTCACCTGAGGAGAAAGACTCCTCCACCAGGTGGCGCTCTGAGCCACCCTGGAAGCTCACAGTTCCTCTGGCAACGCTGGATACCTGTGGGACCTCACCACTCCACCTGCATCCTACATGGGCTCCAGACTCCAGCTCCACCTCCCTCCTGTGGATGAGTACTCTCTTTACTCCACACTACTCCAGAACTCACTGCTGGACTTTTGCTGTTCGCTCGTTTGGAGCTCCACGGAGGCTTTTGGTTCCTTTTCAACGTCCTCAACTGAATAGGCCTGAAACCAAGTCAGGTGATTTAAGAGGAGTTAATTCTGACAGCTCAGTCTAAAGTTTTGTTACAATCGTTTGTTTGATTTTTTTATCAAAGTAAAACATTTCTTGTTTACTTCAACTCTTGGATAGATAAGTGGGATCAAAAAGAACCCCAAGGGCTGGTATTCTTTAAAATCTTTGACATGAAAAGTTTTTCTCCTTTCATATTCCGGGAATTCCTCATAAAACACGTTTGGGACAAAATCTATACATTTTATGAAATTGAAGTATTTGCATCACCACCCCAATTTTTCATATGTGGGGTCAAAATGACCCCAAGCATTTCCTGTGGAAGGTCAAGGGTTAACCCCAGGAACCTTTGATTCTTACCAACTGTGACTGTCAGGATACATTTACTGTCCCACTTCCACACCTGATGTCAGCAGTCTCACCACCAGGAGCTCATTTTGACACAGCAACGGACATTTCTGTGACAGAAAATTTTATTTGTTAACAAAGTAGGAGCGAATTAACTGACACCAAATCAATGTTAGTCCTGGAACATGAGAGCATTTGTTGTGTAGATACTCATAGTGTCTTTGTAACTTCCTTGTCATGAAGATTAACTGTATCAGCACCATGGACAGCACCATGATAACTCTAAATAATAGATTGATTACGGCCTTACGATTTATTTTAAATGTAGAAGTCCATCTAGTCAGTTGAGAGCATGTTGGGAACATGCAGGCAAACACTGCGGAATTCGCACTTTCTCGTACTCACACATTGTAGAACTCCACCAACTTGTAGGAATGAGTTGATCTCTGAGTGCAGAAGCTTCTGTCTCAGTTTTAAACCTCTTTCCTGTGATTCTGTGACCGTCATCGCGTCGCCGGTGTAAGTTTAGATGAACTAAGAAGATATGGAGTTTAGAAAGAGGAAAGTGGAATGAAAAAGAGCATGTATTTTGAACCAGGGGGACACTGCGGGGAGATCTGTGGCTGCGTTTGTTTTGGTGTTGTGTGTCGATCTGTCGTACGGTGAACGGCATGTGACTGACCAGCAGCAAGAGGGCAGAGGAATGCACGGCCATGTCGGTGACGCTGGAGCAGTGCACGCTGCTGCGAGAGCGCCACACGCTCGGCCGGCAGCACTTCGGGGAGGCGCTGGACTGCATGAGGAGGTGCGCTCCATTTCCCCACCAAGACACACAGCAACTCCCTCATTTCTACTTTGTTTCCAAATAGTTTCAGCTTTTTCTTTCTGATCGTGCTCCGACCTCCTCGCCTCCCTTGTGTCTTCACTCCTTTCCTGCTGCACACTGCTCCTCCTCCTCCTCCTCCTCCAGATCTCATCTGTCCTGGGGACAGATGCTGGGCTGCTTGGCCCAGTCAGGGTGCACCGTCGCTGTGTTTGACGTGGGCGAGCCCCCCTCCTCGGACCTCCGGAGCTCGGCTCTGCTGAAGGCTCCCAGATGCCATCTTTACCCGGTGGCCTTCCTCCTGGTGACCTCTCACCTCCTGGTTCTTTGGCTCATCCTCAGCCTGGTCGTACTGCTGGCCAAATACCAGTAGGGCCGCTCCGACTCAACCATCGGCCTTGAACTCTGCTCTCCGATTCATCCTGGCCTGCTAACGCTGACCCCAGGCAGGACAGCAAAGCAGAGAACAACCACAAGAACTGAGGAATTTGTTCTTTACTACGAGCTGGAGCAGTGAGAAGACACAGGAGGCGTTCAGGAACTGTCGGGAATGTAGAGCACCCTGCAGATAATCCACTCTGTTCATAGAAGTCACTCATTTAGAAGCCATTGGTCATTTTGGTGGGTCTATCCAGGAGGCGTTCAAGGTCAGAAATGATCGGCCCAATCCAATCTACTGTGTTCTGCTGCTGTTTAATAAACTTTCAGTTAGACCTTCAGAAGAGTGGAAGCTCATCTTCGTTTGTCTACACGGGAGGCATTCAGGTACTCTGAGAAACTTAAAAGCTTTGTTTCAGTGTCAACGAGTGTTGAAGATGGAAAGAGTCTCAACGCTGTCTTAAACCCCTTTCACACTGGCCGAAAAACCCGTTCAAACCCGGTAATTACCCGGGTCCTCGTGGCAGTGTGAAAGCGTTCACTCGGCATTAGACCCGGGTTTTTCAACCCTGCAATCGACCCGGGTTTTCAGCGGGTCGCTGCTAACGGCTTTTTAGTGGGAGAGGTGAAAGGGAGTGTGAAAGGCAGAGACGAGTCCACGTGGTAACTTACATCATGACGTCGACGCAGAGTGGCTACGTTAGCGCGCTAGCTGTTGTTTCTGGACACAGCGTGAGATTTCCTTCATCAAGATGACCCAGTATTGGCAAGATAGCGAGACCAGAGAGCTCCTCTGGATCCGTGGGGAGGAGGAGATGTGTCGACAGGTAACGGGGACTGAGCTGTAGTCCGTTGTTTACTTTCGCTTTGCTCCGTCGCGCTGATGATGTCATCAACGCGGGACACTATCGGCGCAGGAAAACGCAGCGACTCGGCTCACCAGCAGGCGGGTCTGCAGGCAGTGTGAAAGGACTCAAAAGGCGATTATTAGCGGGTCGAGAACACGGGTCGACCCGCTAGTTGCAGTGTGAAAGGGGTATTCGTTTCATTGATAAAACTACCCAGAATGCCTCCAGGGGGCGTTCAAGACCCGTGAGGAGTGTCGATCACTCTGAAAACACTGCAGATTATCCACTCTCTCTTTTGTGGAAATGACACATTTAGCAGAGCAGCAGCTGGTGATCATTCTCCAAAAGAGAACATGACAGAGCAACTCCTGAAATGATCCACTGAGTGGAATTTATTACATAGAAGTCATGATGTTGAACACAACTAATGATCATGCTTTATCAATATGCGTCTCATGCATCGATGGTGGTCAAAGATGCGCTGATACCAGTATCAGGTATTGGACTGACACCAGCATCAACTTCCGCCGACTTGACAAATTCCCATATGGAGAGTACAGATATACAGATTTGAGTTTGTGGCTCTCCATTGTCAAATGATGAGATGACTTGTGTGATGCATGGACATTGATTTTTTTTTTTTTAACTAATTTTTGTGGATGTTTAGATACACAACAAAGTTGTTTGAATTGAAGACACTTTTTGTTGGTCTCCTGTCCTCATGCAGCTGGATTTTCTTGTGTTTGCTGCCACCTGGTGGTCAGTCCAAAAAAAACACCAAGTTCAAGAATTCAAGGAATATGTGGATTAAATTTTCTTTAAAGTTTATAAAATGAGCAGGTGATCCACTGATGGAAGAAGCGAGAACAGAAGTGAGTAAATATGAACATCCCTGAGATTACAAACATTACTAGATTTTCAGGTAGTAAGTCATCCAGTGCTAATGCTACCAGTTAGCTCAGTGAACACAATGTAGAAAAGTGTGACAAGCTGCAGCTTCACGTGGTCCATGAAGAAGAAACTTCAGTTTGAGAAGGTGGAGGCAGCTTTGAAATGAGTCCAACTATTAGAAAATGATCAGCTGAGGAATCGGCAAGGAGACTGATGGCTGCAGCTCCATGTTTTTCTCCACTAACTCAGTTTGTTTCTGTCTCTCCACACTTATCTCACATCCTTTTGTCCACGTAGAAAGTCTCTGAGAAGACGGCCGACCAACTGTAGGTTTCAAATCTTCTTCTTGCCAGAAATCTCATCGTCTCAGCTCAGAAAGTGTGGAGGCTCCTTTAGGAAATGACACAAGGAGATCTGAAGGAAGTCCTCTACTGAGGTTTCAAGAACTCTGCCGAGTCTCCTATGTAACCACAAAATCTAATTCCAGCGTGCAGCGGCTGAGTGAAGGTGGTCTGGACTCTGTGGAGGAGAGTCATGGTTTCAGAGACGCTGTAGAAAGACAGAATCCCTGCTGTGTGATCCAGGTACACTCCCACTCTGGATGTCTGGCGATCTGAGACGGGAGTTTCTGTGTCGTTGTGCAAGAATATAAAATGAGTAGCGTGACAATATAAAGCCCAAGATTTGTCATTTAATCCAAATATACATTCACTCCCTGCTCTGCTGATGCTCTTGTAAGTCACTGCTACATAAACTTCTATTCCTCTCCACTCCACCTCCCAGTAACACCGTCCAGTCAGACCCTCTCTGCTCACAACCTGAGGATATCCAATGAACCTCTCTGGATGATCAGGATAACTCTGTTTCCATGTTCGAGTTACTTTTCTGTTCCCATCAGATAAAAACACTCTTCTGTGAGCAGAGTTTGGATCCAGTGTGATCTGCTGGGAATACTGTAAGAAGTCTGCTCTGCTCTCTGGCTGTGGTTTTGGTGGTTTTGGTGGTTGTAGCAGCAGCAGCTCCTCGTCAGCGTCTCTCAGTGAGATGTTTGTCCCTGTGTCTCTCAGGATGTCCTGGAGTTTGTCTCTGCTCTCTGACACAGCTGCTGCCACATCCTCAAAGTATCTGAGAGGAGCAGTCTGGATGCTGGAGGAGTGTGTGGGCTCACTGAGTGCTGACACTGAGGGGTAGCTGAGCAGAAACTGGGTGTGGTCCTCTGTGTGAGCCAGCTGCTCCAGCTGGACGTCTTTCCTCTTCAGCTCACTGATCTCCTGCTCCAGCTTCTCCTCAAGCTCTTTGAGTTCACTCACTGCAGTTTGCTGCTGGGATCTCAGCTCCTGTTTCACCTCCAGGCTTCTTTTCTGGATGAGACGGATCATCTGGGTGAAGCTCTCCTCGCTGTTCTCCACTGCTTCATCAGCAGAGACATTGATGGCCTCCACCTGCTGCTGAAGCAGCTTCACCTCTTTCTCTCGCTCCTGGATTCTCTGCTGGATGTTTAGTCGACTCTCCTCCAGCTCCTTCTGCTTCTGCCTCCTCTCTGCTGCAGCTGGGACTGTTTCATGGCCTCTGTGTTGGTCCATGGTGCAGAGGTAACAGATACTCTGCTGATCAGTGCGACAGAAAATCTTCATCACCTCATCGTGAAGAGAGCAGATCTTCTCCTGGAGCTTCTTGGAGGGCTCCACCAGCTGGTGCTTCTTCAGTGGAGCTGCTTTGTAGTGAGGTTGGAGGTGTTCCTCACAGTAAGAGACCACACAGTCCAAACAGGACTTCACAGCTTTCAGCTTCCTCCCAGAGCAAACATCACAGGACACATCTTCAGGTCCAGCAGAGCAGAGATCAGCTGCAGCAGCTTGGAGTCCAGTCTTCTTCAGATCCTCCACTAACTCTGCTAACAGGAGGTTCTTCTCCAGGTCAGGTCTCTGTCTGAACTTCCTGCACTGAGGACAGCTGTAGATTCCCTTCTTCTTCTCTTCATCCCAGTGGCTTTGAATACAGCTGCTGCAGTAGCTGTGTCCACAGGGAACCGTCAGCGGATCCTTCAGGAGATCCAGACAGATGGAGCAAGAGAACTTTAGTGGATCCAGCTGAGATCCTCTCTGAGCCATTTTCTCCTCTCAATGGCAGCCAGAGTTTGAAGAGTTTCTCTTCCTGCTCAGCAGGTTTGAAGCTGGACCCTCCTCTGGTTTCCTGAGACGTCAGTGATCCTCAGCTGGGAGATCTGTGAAAGAGGAGGAGGCAGAGAAGGGAGAGGCCGTCACAGGCTGATTTCATTCAGGAGATCCAGCAGCTTCACTTCACCTTCCAGCTGAAAGGTAAAGCTTTCGGCTTCTGTTTTTCAAGTCACTCACTCGCTCTTTCTTTCATCACATCCCTGAACTTCCTGTTTGAATCAAGAAAGATGTGAAAACTCAGCTATTAGCTAATGCTAGTTGCTGTGGACACAGAGGAAGTGTGAGTGAGTAAAGCAGCTGCTGTGTTTCTTGTAAAGCCCCCTCAGTGAGTCCTGTCCTCATCAAGCTGTTTGATCAGAGTGTTAGCACTAGTTTTCTACTCACATCAGTAGAAATCCTCAGAAGACGTCCAGACTCTGCCCTGTCAGCTCCACTCCTAGAGCAGTGAAAGTAGTTTGTGGTTTGATCTCCACCCTGTGTGTCAACATGTGGGCTCCACCCACTGACGATCTGGAGGGAGGGGTGGAGGAAGTGTGGAGAGGTAACCCAGGCTAACGGCAGTTCCCTAATGAGTCACTGAACTTGCTCTGTTGATGCATGTTCAGGAACACGAGGTGCAGACACAATGTTCATGTCTCAGTGACATTAAAACTGATACATTTCAGTTGAAAATATCTTCCTTTGTATTGGCCACTTCCCACTAACCAATGAAACAATGCACATGTCGATATTGTTCTTTTCTTTTGAAAGTCAGGTGTTAGCCAGTTTTCCTCAGTCCACACTAATGGTAGCTTTAGATTTGTTCACTCACACTGCTGAAAGTTAACATTCTGTTAACACTGGAGACGACTGTGATCTGCGTCCATTCAAGTATGAAGGGGAAAATATCCATCCATTTTCTGTGTGATCAACTGCAATACCCACAATACCTTGTGTCTGTCTGTACTTCGGCGGCCCAGGTACATCAAGCTACATGACCGTATGTACTGATGAAGAGGTGGATGAATTCTCCTCAGCGCTGATGCATGGTGGGTAATGTCCCGGCTCCGCTGCGGAGAATGTGATGCAAAGCAGCAGCGAAGGAGCCACAACTCATCTGGTTTTTAAATTTGGAGTAACAGTGCGCTACATGCTGCATGTTACTTTCAACTGGTAAATGACCGGCTCGAGCTCTGCACAAAACCCGACATCACTTGATCACGTGACCAAGACGCGAAGCATCATGGGAACTTGTGGATACCTACACAGGCTAACCAGTTAGCATCTTCAGCCAGCATAAACTGCTACGATGAGTGAACAGAGAATTGAATTACTTCTCTCATTTTGAAATTAACATGGATTGGACCGACCTAAACAAAACGGAGTCGATCTGTATACCAAGGTTTCCAGATAGATTGAGACGCACGCGTTGTTACGATCCAGTGGGGCCGCCATCAGCCTGTGTTGCTTTGATGACAGTTTCCATAATTCTTTGTGTCTGGATCACATGATCAAACAATCTGGGCTTTGCTCATAGGAATTACTTGTAAGGATTACATTGAGATCGAGCTCAGAAAAGCATCTCTTCAGTAAGACACGCAGCTGAGTGGAGACGGGGCTCCGATTGTATCTGTTTGCTTTTATTAAAAAAGCTTCAATTTTCTAATACATACTCAGAAACAATATAGTGCATCAGAGTGTCGTGACTTTAATGCAAAATGTTAAAGATGCAGTATAAAAACCCGGTGTAGCACAGCTTGCAGACCGCTGAACATCTGGCTGCAGCTTGAAATACCACTTTGATAATTTTTTGAAACATTTTAGCTGAGAATATAACCATGTAGATTACCAATATGTGCTCAGATCAATCCGGAAAATGGCTGGATATTTTTTTTCACTTTATGTTTAAATGGATATGGATCAGCGATCTGCGGTGAGACTATGTTGAGAGAGGCGTGGTCAGGCTGTGAGCTGTGCTGACAGGAAGTAAAAAAAAGAAAATCCTTAGAAATTGACAGAAAATGACCCGAAAATCCAACAAATGAGTTTCCAACCATGTCTGTTAGTATGAGAGGATGAATGGAGGTCATGGAGTGAACTCGTGGGATTCTTCTGGAAGCAGGTTGAAAACATCTGGAATGAGTCCAGATGTTTTCCTCCTGGTAAACTCACGTGTCAGCCAGGGTCCGGGCGGACTGACAGGGGTGTGTGCACGTAAACAGACACTGGCTGCTGGGGCAACCACTCCTGTGCGACAGGGAGAAGAGAGCGATTAAAGGTGTTGAGTAACATCTGTAATGAGATACGGGGGTTGAGCAACAGTTTCCACAAACTGGTTGAGCCGCTTTCAACCTTGTAGGTGTTTCCTCAGGTTCCGTTTCCATGACAACGTTTCCCAGTCTAAAACACACTGATTTGTGTTTGACATTTAAAAAGTGACATTTTGAAAACAGTGCAGTTGTCATGTTGGTCCTCTAGTTGGTGCTATTGTTGTAATGAAACCACACACTGAATGGAAAAACTGATTTTAACATGAAAATTGCAACATATTTGTGGATTAACTGTTTCCTTTATACAGTGTTGTTAAAGCTTCAAATTGGAAAAAAAAACTTTGATGAAATCGTCACAAGAAATTATTGATTTTCCTAGATGAGAAATTTACAGACTTAAAAACTCACTGGAAAAAATAGCTTTTAATCTGAATACATCATCAAACTTAAAAAAAGCTTTGATTTAAAATTAAACCTCAATGACAACATTTTTAATAATCAAGAATTCAAAAACAATGTGACTTTGAATGTAAATCTTGAACAAATGATTGGTCTTAAAAAGTCACCAAATAATGTCTTCAACTTTTTGCAACTTCTGCATGTAAACATTTAAAAATGTATTCAAACGAAATAAAAAAACTGAGGGTAAATCCTGAAGACACTTATAATTTTGAAGTATTTCTAAATTGAAATTTAAAGTAGAAACATTTAGTTTTCTAAACAAATTTTAAGAAGAAATGTCTGATTTCACGGAGACAAATTTACAAACTTAATGAGGAATACACATTTTTATTATTAAATTACTGAAAATGATTTCAACAGACAAAAAATTTAGCAAAACACATGATTGAATCACTTTGAGCTTTAAATGACATCTTTATGTTCATTTGTTTCAGCAAAAACCTGAGATCATTTAGATTTGAAGAAAGAATCCAATTTAAAAACCTACAGTCAATAAAAAGGCTTTTGTTTGTAACTTGTTGTAACTTTCCTGTTTGGAACATGAAGTGAAATGTTTTTAAAACCAAGCTGCAGCTGCTACAATAACAATTTATTTTATTTGCATTGCGAAAGGCAAGAAGAAGCCACAGAGCCGTCACGGCAGCTCTGAGTGGGATTCCCAGTCTAGACGGAATCCTACGCTTCATTGTTTCTCATCCCCGCCTCTCTTCTCTTCCTCCTGGCAGTCGGTCACTCCTCAGTCCCACTCGTCCTTGCATTCCCTCTCATCTCCTCCATCGTTTGGCGTCATGTCTCCTGTTTCCACCGCTCTGATGCTTTTCGTCCTCCTCTGGGTTTGAGACGGTGGTGAGTTCAAACTCTTCAAACTCTCTGATACTTCTGAAGGAGGGAGTCAGTTTCACTTACTGAGAATTACAATTTAGGAGGAAGATGCTCTATGATCTGAATGTTAGAGGAGGAAGATGCTCTATAATGTGGATGTTAGTGCGGGAAGGTGCTCTGATAATCTGGTTGCTATGAAAGGAAGATGCTCTATAATCTGGATGTTAGAGGAGGAAGATGTTCTATAATCTGGATGTTAGAGGAGGATGATGCTCTATAATCTGGATGTTAGAGGAGGAAGATGTTCTATAATCTGGATGTTAGAGGAGGAAGATGCTCTATAATCTGGATGTTAGAGGAGGAAGATGCTCTATAATCTGGATGTTAGAGGAGGAAGATGATCTATAATCTGGATGTTAGAGGAGGAAGATGCTCTATAATCTGGATGTTAGAGGAGGAAGATGCTCTATAATCCGGATGTTAGAGGAGGAAGATGGTCTATAATCCGGATGTTAGAGGAGGAAGATGCTCTGATAATCTGGTTGCCATAAAAGGAAGATGCTCTATAATCTGGAGTTAGAGGAGGAAGATGCTCTATAATCCAGATGTTAGAGGAGGAAGATGCTCTATAATCTGGATGTTAGAGGAGGAAGATGCTCTGATAATCTGGTTGCCATAAAAGGAAGATGCTCTATAATCCAGATGTTAGAGGAGGAAGATGCTCTATAATCCGGATGTTAGAGGAGGAAGATGGTCTATAATCCGGATGTTAGAGGAGGAAGATGCTCTGATAATCTGGTTGCCATAAAAGGAAGATGCTCTATAATCTGGATGTTAGAGGAGGAAGATGCTCTATAATCCGGATGTTAGAGGAGGAAGATGGTCTATAATCCGGATGTTAGAGGAGGAAGATGCTCTGATAATCTGGTTGCCATAAAAGGAAGATGCTCTATAATCTGGAGTTAGAGGAGGAAGATGCTCTATAATCCAGATGTTAGAGGAGGAAGATGCTCTATAATCTGGATGTTAGAGGAGGAAGATGCTCTGATAATCTGGTTGCCATAAAAGGAAGATGCTCTATAATCCAGATGTTAGAGGAGGAAGATGCTCTATAATCTGGATGTTAGAGGAGAAAGATGTTCTATAATCCGGATGTTAGAGGAGGAAGATGCTCTATAATCTGGATGTTAGAGGAGAAAGATGTTCTATGATCCGGATGTTAGAGGAGGAAGATGCTCTATAATCTGGATGTCAGAGGAGGAAGATGCTCTATAATCTGATGTTAGAGGAGGAAGATTCTCTATAATCTAGATGTTCACTCTTCTTCCCAGTCGTTGTGAATCTTCACTGCTTCCTGTTGTCCCTCCTCCAGCTCGGTGCTCGTCGTCTCTGACGGGTTTCGAGCCTCCGCAGATCGACGGTTCAGCCGTGGACGACATCTGCCGGATCTTCCTTGAAAACACTCCAGAACCTGGCGCCGCCTCCACCGCAGCACCGAACGCAGCCTCCCGTACTACGGCCAAGGTTTGATGATGGGCTAGCGTTAGCCTCACCATGCCTCCTAGCATGCTTTTGTTTAATTTCTTAACGCACTCAGAGAGATTCCGAAGCTCGCAGCTCGCTGACGGCCCACAGCTCACAAATCTGCACTTCAGACGGGTGATGATACTGTTCTGATTTTTATCCTTTCTCACAGCAAACACGAACATCAGCTGACACCAAGAAGCCTGCCGTCCAATCCCAAGAGAGGAAACCAGAATCCAACCTCTCCAAAGCACCAATCAGGACTCAGCCGGCTGCAGGAGGCCCAATCAGCAACCAGCACTCCAATGACATCCTCCGCCTCCTATCCCGACTCCTGGCCAGTCGCAGAGGACACGCCTCCGCTGTTCAGCGGAATCATAACCACGTCAGGACCAACAGCAACAACCGCGAAACTTGGAAAGTCGTTTCGTCGTCTTCAGAGGACTCCAGTGACGAGTCTTAAAGACGACGGACATTTTAGTCTGAACCCGCCTTATTGAAATCCTGATCTCAACCAACTTCGAGGCTCGGAATTCACCCCCCAATGGGGGCGGGGTTTTCTAACTTTCTCACCTTCCCGCACTCAAACGTTAATTGCAAACCTTCTGGAACTGAAGTTTCAGGACCCGGAGTGATTACGACGGCGGCAGAGTGTTCTAGTTAATCACGTGTCGAGTTGCAAAACAACATGTCTGAATTCTGGAAAAGTGGTCTTAGTTCGTTGCAAGTATAAACAAAAGCATTAAGCCCTGTTTCATTGACAAAACATGAATTAGTCTCTACTAAGAACCTGTAACACAGCTTTCAATATGAGAAGACATTTGGAAATATGGCTGCTTTCAGTAAAACTGGTCTCTTCCTAGATCTCTCCTATGCAGAAAACCAACAAAGTGATCATAAGTTATTGAAAACTGGAACTTTATACTCCAAAACACTGTACAGAGCTAAATGCACAACTTGCCTGGTCAAATAACATTAAAAAGTTCTTCAAGTTGAAATTTTGAATTCCAAAAAAGATCTGAATCTTTGCATCCAACCTGAGCCAGGGTTTGATTCCCTTCAAATGACTCTGGTTCCAAAGTCTCCAGTAAAACTGGCATGAAAAGTCATTTCATAACTATAAAACTATGAACATGTCAAACTGTCTGCAGCCATAGCGAATGTTCAGTTCAGTAAGTAGATTCTTGACTTCTGAGGAGGCAGAGGTTTTACAACTCTGACACTGAAATTCTAAAAACTGGAATATACAAGTCTGAACAAGCTCTCAGCATGTCCATTCACAGCTGCTGTTATGCTCAGAAAACACTTCAGTATGAAGCTGTATTTGAGCAGAGGAAAACTCAGTAAAATCTTCCAAAGTATTGTAAAAACAGCTTCTGCTGCAGTTGAAAAACCTTTTATTGTTGCCTTCAAAGTATCAATGTGCTGTCGGCTGTCTCTGCCATACAAATGTTTTAAAAGTATTCACCCTTGTTTTGTGAAGCTGCTGCTTTGAAAAGATGTTGCGTAATAAACAAATCTGAATAGCTTTCTCTGTACCAGTCTGTCAAATTGTTGCTGATCAACAATTATTCGAGTTACAGAATGAGAGTGTGAAGCTGGTCAGAGCCACGTGGGAGACGTTTCATTCTTAGTGCTGTTCGCTTTATTTGCTAATCCGTTTGTGTTTCTGTGCCGGTGCTGTGAGGCCCAAGCTGCTGTGGTTCTGGATTGGAAGGAAGCGGATGTTTGCTCTTCCTCTGGTCCTTGGTGCTGAATTTGTTGCGTTTACCTGGAGAGACATTAAAGATATGAAAACCATCTGCTTACTAAAAGGTAACACAGTGGGATTACTGCAGTGTTAGTAGAGGAAGATGCTCTATAATCAGGGCTGCACATAAGCGGTGCGCTGGTGCGCATGCGCTACCAAATTAAAAAATGCGTACCTGATGAAACGTAACTCATTTGCGTACCAAGATTTGGGGATAGCAAGGTGCACATCTGTGTGTCGGATAGGCTAGTGCTCTCCCGTACCGTCGGACCGGGGGGGACAGTGCTCACTCAGAGCTTTCTTTTCAGGTGTAATGTTCTGCTGTTGGGAGTAAAATGGCACGCATAATACTTCGGACTGCTCTGTTTAGTCCCGCGCTGGGGGTACGGCAGCCGCACAGGGACAAAAAGCTGCGCCTCCCCTCAAGCCCTCTGGCGCCCCCCAGGGGAGGCGCGCCTCACGCTTTGAAAACCTCTGCTTTAAGTGATAAAAAGCAGATACCGTTTTTCAGAACTTTAAACATCATTACATTTTGTGAAAGTTATAAGGTTTCAGACATTCTGCTGCACTGCTTCTCTTCATTTTCAATTGAAATTAAAGCAGGCTATGTAACATTGTCAACGCATCCCTCTATTTGGATCTTCCTCTAGGTAGGCGTGGGAAAAAATGTATTTAAAAATGTGAGGACCAAGCAACATCCCAAGGTTCTCCCCCGAGAACCAGACAAAAAATATTATGTGCACCCCTGTCTATAATCTGGATGTTAGTGGAGGAAGATGTTCTATAACCTGGATGTCAGAGGAGGAAGATGCTCTATGATGTGGATGTTAGAGGAAGATGCTCTTTAATTTGGATGTCAAAACGCATACCTTCTCTGCTCCTCGGTTCGCTCACCACTGATCTTCTCAAATCTGGAAAATGAATGTGCGTCTTGTTTTTCTCCAGCGTCACGCCGCTGCCACCAACACTGAGATTGCAGCGGTCCGACAGGAACGAGCAGTCACAGAACTGTCTTCCGACATGGACAGACACAAGCTGTTGGTTCTGTCTCGTGGAAACTGCACCGTGGTGTCGAGTGAACTTCTCCACGCATCTGCAGGCAATAACTTCACGTCAGACTTACCAAGAGCGCTTGCATTATCTGCATTCTGAAGGGTTTGGGACTGTTCCTGTGATCAATAATCAAGTGTGACCGCCCAGAGTTCAACAGACTGCTGGAATGACAGTATATCTTAACTATATACCATATATAGAATTCACTGATGCCACTTTTTTGGAACGGTACATTTTTCTTGGACTGTCAGAGGAAACCGGAGTTCCTCCAGGAAACCGGCGACACATGGGAAGAACATGCAACCTCCACACAGAAAGGCAACAGGGCCAACATTAAAACCAAGACCTTCTCGCTGTAGTATGAGAGTGCTAACCACTGCTCCACCATTCATTTAGCATGTAGCATTGCTGGTGAGTCAGCCCTGAAACTCTTTAGCATGTGGCATTAAGCATCACTGGTGTGTGAGCCCTGAAACTCTTCAGGATGTACTAATTACTGAACTTGGTGGGTCAACTGTAATCACAATGCTGGAGACTAGACTGTGGTCGATACCTGATTCCAGGGGTCCCAGGATGGAAACCAGCTGCCGGGGTCGGACAGCTGTCAGCCGCTGAGCAGATGGGATCAGAGTCATGGGGTGGGGGAGGCGGGAGGTTTGGGGTGGAGGCAGGCGGAGGGGGAGGATTCAATCCCTCATCCTGCAGATCTGCGGTGTTCAGGTCGTTATGAACGGAGGTCTGTGGGGAGGACTCCTGGTCCTGAGTTGATCGGACGGAGGTCAGGCTGACGACGACGGCCATGTTTGTGTGAGCAACTTTGAGAGTTTTGGATGACGCTGTGGGCTTGAAGTCCGGTTTCACCAAACCTTTAGTATTAGGCTCTTTCAAGGACTTCATAACTAATTGAACATCACAGCGGTTGGAAGTTTTCTCATCTTTCAAACTTCCAGATGTTGGCCCGACCAAAGATTTGCTTTTGGTTGTCGTTGAATTCGTGTGGTTTTCTTTATCCAAAAGAACCAGAGTTCGCAGATGAACCGTTCTTTCTGATGAGGACGGTGACCTGCTCTGGACTTGTGTCGCAACCTTTGGCTTCAGATCCTCCTGGTGATCTTCACCTGAAGCGGCGGGTACCCGATTATCTCCAAGATCTTGGGTCAGGTCCTTCTTCCTGGGGAGTCTCTTTGAAATCTGATCAGATCTGGATGTGTTTGGATCTGCAAGTCTGAAAGGAGGTTCTGTGTCAGATTGACCTGGAACATCAAATGGAGGAACCTCGGACATAGCCACGCAGGTTTGGTTTGGTCCAGCAGTCTTGGTCAGTTTGGGGTTTGAGGGTTTGACCTCCAGAGAGCTGGTCTGTCTTGTCTCCGCTCTGGTCTGACACTCCAAGGTGGTTTTAGTCTCCTGCACTGGATCAACATGGGAGATTTGGCTTGTGTGTCGACAGGCTGATTCTGAAGGATGATCACTGGAATGTTTGGGAACTTCCGTGTGGTCCCAGTTCTTCCCAGACTCTGGGATTTGCTTCAATTGTGAGGATCTGCTGGGTTCTATAATGAGCTCTACATCTTTTCTAGCTTTAGGACAGTCCTCCAGTTCCTCATGTGTTTGTTCTGATGGATCAGAAGTCAGAGGTTTGACTTTTCCTTGTCGGTTCTTGCAGGTCATATTGACCTGTCCAGGAACTGATCTGGACTGTTTAGCCTGTGGTTCTGCTCTGGAGGTCTTTGTGTCGGGTTTCCCTTTGGTTCTATCCTTGTTGACTTTCTGGTTGAAATCTTCAGTGTGCTTCTTGTCCCTGGTTCTGCACTTCCTGTCGACCCCTCCGTCACGTTCTTGTCTTAGAGTTTTGGTTATTTTGGGCAGGGTGGAGTTCTCTCTGTGGCCTTTTTGGATCTTAGCATTCAGTTCCTCCACAAATCTACGGAGAAACAAAGAAACGCAGGATTATTGACGGCGGATATTCAGTGTGGGTCTTTTGAATTTCAACAGATACCTTATGTGAAAAGAATCTTGAGTGAAGAAAGGATGCTCCAACAACTCTGCACACTGAGCTCGTTTCTCTGGATCTACCTCAAGACAACTCTGGAACAAAAATATAATCATGAACAAAAACTAACGAAAAAATGAAAACTAGAAATAAATGAACTTTCTCACTTACTGAAATAAGAATAGCAAGTATAACAAAGTACTGTAGCATTCTGCAGGATGTTTGTAAGAAATGATTGCTTGTTCTCTGTAATGTTGCAGTTACTGTGGTTCGTAACCATGGCAACACAACAATAATAGAAACAATACAACAAGCATAAATAACCAGGACTGTTCCTTCAATCACTTTCAGAACACGAGAGCATTGATTTTGCCCCCTCAGCTGTACCTGAGCGAGGTCCAGCGCTGCGGGAAACATTGTCCGAAACCGCTGCTGCAGCGACACTCTTCCAGAACTTTCTGGCAGCCGGACTCCAGAGAAGACGGGATTTCTGTGGAAGAGCTCCTGGTGGTGAGGCGTCAGGTTCCCTTCATGGAGAGAAACCACAGCTGCCATTAAAAAAAAAAGAAGTCCAAAAAACCCCTACTGACGTCGTGCAGAAGGCTCACCGAAGCACCTGACGATGTGGTGGATCTGGTCGAGGTCGGAGTCTCCAGGAAACAGCGGCTGACCCGTTAGCGTCTCGATGAGCAGGCACCCGATCGCCCACACGTCCACCGGCCTGCACAGGCACGTGACATGTTCAGCACGTTCTCCGCACCACGGAACACAGAGGCATTGAACACACTGGTACCTACTTGCCGTACTGGGTGTCACCTACAAGCAGCTCTGGCGCCCTGTACCAGCGGGTGGCGACGTAGTCTGTATACGCGCCGCCTTCGGTGGGCGAAGCAACGGTGCGGGCGAAGCCAAAATCGCAGAGCTTGACCACGCCCCCCAGAGAGATGAGGACATTCTCCGGTTTGATGTCACGGTGGATGATCTGTGGGAACTGAGTGTTACAACACTGTAATGGAAGAACTGGACACTCGCCCCCTGGTGGCTGGTGGTGGGAAAGAATAGAAAAGTTAAAAATCAAAACAAAAAGTAGGAGTGCACCAATACCAAGTACATGTAAGAGTACTAACCTGTAGCTATGTTCCAATAACGAGAACTAATACCTCGACTTATAAACATGAGCATCTCTAGTGTGTGAGCTCTGAAACTCTTTAGCATGTAGCATGTAGCATCTCTGATGTATGAGCCATGAAAATCTTTAGCATGTAGCAACTCTGTGAGCCCTGAATTTCAAAAGAATGTCACAAATGTTGTTTCGAGCATTGGTTTGGAGTTGATTCTCACATTCTGCTGGTGGCAGAAGGCGGCAGCCCTCAGGATCTGGTACAGGTACCTCCGGCTGGTGTTCAGGTCCAGTCCACTGGGGTTCTGCTCCAGATCGTCCAGAAGGGTCCGGTCCACAAACTCGAACACCAGATACCAGCGCCGGCGGCGCTTCCACACCTCCAGCAGGTTCACCAGGTTGTCATGACGCAGTTGCTTCATGGAGGGAAAAAGAAGATTTTAGCTATGGTGTTTTAGGAAACAGAAACTAGCAGCGCTTTAGCACGGGCTTGAACCGTGGTCTACTGACAGAGAGGCATCAGTGCAAACCACTGAACACTGACTTGGCCTCAGTTCTAGGATTCAACTCTTCCAAAATATATATTTCAGCATTATGTATTCGATGAGAGCTGATGCTTTTCGTGGGAAAATCCGAGAGTAGAATCAAACGGAAAAACCCTGGAAATGCATCAGCAGTGCAAACCACTGCACCTCTCACGGCCTGGCAGTGTGCTGTGACTGAGACGTACCCTGAGCAGTTTGATCTCCCGCAGAGCGATCTTCTTCACCGTCCGGTCATCGTCCGAGTCCAGAAACTTCTTGATGGCCACCAGACGCCCGCTGTCCCTGTGACGACACTTCACCACCGTGCCGTAGCTCCCCTCCCCGAGAGGACCCAGGGACTCGTACCGCTCCATCGGACCACTGCCAGAGCACAAACACAAACACAAACACAAACACACACACACACACACACACACACACACACACACACACACACACACACACACACAAATATAGACAAAATATCTGGTTCTACAGAAAGTCTCCTCTGCTCCTGTTTTGTTTATATTTTTTGATTTTTTTTTTGTTTGTTTGTTTTGTTTTTTTTTGTTTTTTGTTAAAACGAGTCTCTCCTCTGCTTGCTTGTGTAGAATAGAATTGTTGGTGGTTAGTTTTAGTTTATTTTTATACTTGTTTTCATCTCTGCAAAAATGCCTTGAAATGACTGCTGTATTTGGTAACACAACAACAACAACAACAACAACAACAACAACAACAACAACAACAACAACGTGCCACGTCACACACTCACGGTACTTACCGGGACCTCCGTTAATCGCGTCCTCCCGTGAGCTCCGTAAGACCTTTGTGTGTGTGTGTGTGTGTGTGTGGTCACCATAGAAACGCCTCCCGCGGGCTATTATTGTCAGTCTCTTGTTTCTGTGTTTTTAACAGTAATTTTACTCGACTATTGTTCTTACTTTTGTACTTTGCCTTCAGCCGAATTGCTCAGCGTGACTTTCTGAAGCTGCACGTCTGGACAAATCAACACAACATCTCGTGTAGTTGTTTTTATCTTCACGCAAACGTAAAAACACACGGATTTTAAACGGAGTTCTGCAGCGTGTTTTTTTTTCCTGCTTCAGAAGCGGGTTTGGTCAATGATAGTGCCGTTTGCCACGGCTGTTCCTGTATGGTCTCGGGTTCGAGTCCCGGAGGGGACGTCAACGAATTAAAACAAAGCACAAAACTCACGGAGTAAAATGCTTTATTTTACAGGACGCTGTCATGTGATCCCCGCTCAGGGAGCGCGTGCACTGAAGAGCGCCGCGTGCTCGTGCACCACCTGGAGTCCACCTGTGCACGTACATGCATTTAAAAATGTATTTGTTTTGTGTGTGTGTGTGTGTGTGCGTGTGTGTGTGCGTGTGTGCATGTGTGTGTCTGTGTGTGTGTGTCTGTGTTTCCTGACAAAACAAGTTTCAAAAAAGTTCTGATATAAAAGTATTTATTTACAGTTTAATTAAAAGACAGTTTGTCCAGAAAGATGACAGGTGCTTGTGTGTGTGTTAGTCCGGATTTTCTGCCAGTTTCTGGATTTCCTCGAGCAGCTCGGAGAACTTGGGCCGACCCTCAGGCCTCTTCATCGCCACCAAAAAAGAAAGAGGAGGAGGAGTTAATGCAGAAGCAACAGGTGTGTGTGTGTGTGTGTGTGTGTGTGTGTGTGTGTGTGTGTGTGTGTGTGTGTGTGTGGTGTGTGTGTGTGGTGTGTGTGTGTGTGTGTGTGTGTGTGTGTGTGGAGATCAGCAGTTCAGACACTCAGCAGTGTCTTCAGGATCCAGCAGGTTGTCTCAGACATGACATGACCTGTCTCACAGACATACCTCGTGCCAGCAGCGGTACATGATGGCGTAGAGCGGCTGCGAGGCGCGGTGCGGCCGGTACAGTCGGACGCCGCGGGTGATGTCGTTGACCACTTCCAGGTTGGAGCGGTTCTCAAACGGGGTCCGACCCTCAGAGTAGATCTCCCACATCACCACACCTGGAACCATCAGACTCCGGTCACCAGGACCGTCGACACTACAGCGTCTACACAACACCGTGTCAACACTTACACTGTCTTCACAAGTCTCTACAAAACGTCGACACAAAACCATGTCTACACAACGTTTACACCACAATAGCATCTATAACACAATGTCTACACAAAATCTTCACCACGTTTACACAGCAGTGTTTTCAGGTGACAACACAAAACCTTTGTACCATTTTGGGTTTCGGTTTACACAACAACGCCGCTCAGAGTCACTGAAAACAACTTTTTGACAACAGCTCCAATGGTGGAAGTTTTCTAAAAGACTGTCTCCATGGAAACAGGGAAAACACAGCTTTGAAAACTCTCCTTGTCGGCGGTGGGAATGAGTTCTCTAACTGCAGAGGTCTCAAACAGTCTTGCTAACACTTACCAGAGGTTCTCATGACGTTATGTTGCTTTAGTTCAACTGTGAAAAATGATTCCACCTGAATGAAACGGTCCAACTCAGCTTGGTTTTCTGTTTCTTTTTTTTTTTTTAATTTAAATCAGATGATGAAGTGGACGTGTGTTTCCTCACCAAACGACCAGACGTCGGACTTGCTGCTGTATTTGCTGAAGTGGAGAACCTCTGGAGGAGACCACTTCACCGGGAACTTGGCACCGCTGGAGCTGGTGTACTGGTTATCCAGAACGTACCTGGAAGCATCACCAAAGTGTCGATTAATGATCCCAAGAAAGGTCTGTAAAATGTAATTAACGATAAAGTCAATTGAAACTAGAAAAATGTGCATTTCCTGAAGAAACTTAGTGTGAATGCTGAGCTGAACAAAGCTAACCTTTAATGCAGGGGAAGTTAATGAAACTGAGAAAAGTTTTTAAAAAGCTGAAAAAAGTGAAAGAAGGTAGAAAGGTTGAAAAAAAGCTTAAAAAGGTGAAGAAAAGGTTGATAAGCTGAACAAAAACTGAAAAGTATTAAAAAAAAGTTTTGAAGAGCTGGAAAAAAAAAGACCCTTAAAAGCCAAAAAAGAAAAAGTAGAATAAAAAGGCATCACCGAAATACAAATGAGAGTAAAAAGAAGTATCAATAAAGTTGTATTAAAAAGCAGTAAAGTCAAAGTAAGAGAAGATTAATAAAGCTCCAGTAGTAATGCAAAAAATCCAGACTAATCAAAGAGCGGTCAGCACAACAGGTCAGTGTTGCCACGGAGACCAGCTGCACTAAGCAGGTGTGTGTATTGCCACGGAGACCAGCTGTACTCAACAGGTGTGTGTATTGCCATGGAGGCCAGCTGCACCCAGCAGCCATGATGGTGAATCAGCACTTCTTCAACCAATTTGTATGGTTGAAGAAATGTTTCTCCAGAACCCAGAGGTAAAATTGATTTTTTTTTTTTTTTTGTTTTTTTTAACTGTGAGCATCAGAAGCCTTTCATGGATTTATCCTGAGATTTTTATGTCTGTAGGATCATCCATATGGCCACAGCGAGTTTTTAAAAATGTGTGAACTTTTAAGTTTGAGCAAACAGATTTCTCTCCAAAATAGAATCTTTATGAATTTGACCTCAGGTTTTTTTTTTATTTTGCTGTTTTTTCTCAGATCTTTGGCATCTTTGGCGGCTCCAGACAACATGGTGGAAAATCCCGAAAACGGCTCGTTTGGTCACAAAGCTTGCAGAGTCCTGGTCTATACTGACGGATGTGAACTGGACTGGACCAGCTGTGTCAGATGTGAAGCGAAGTAGCAGCTTTACCGGGTCAAACCGAAGTCGCTGACCTTCACCACGTTGTGCTCGTTAACCAGACAGTTCCTGGCTGCCTGGACGAAAGACAAAAAGACACATGGGAGGAGTCATGAGACCGCCGTGGAGGAGGCGACGCCGCCGCAACGCGGCCAGTGCAATATGGAGGTCAGCTGTACGAGGAAAAGAAAAACCAAGCCAGCTGCGACTCACCAGGTCTCTGTGGAGGAACTGATGCGCCTCCAGGTACTCCATCCCCTCGCACACGTCCTGGCACATGGACAGAAGCCACGCCTCCTTCAGCGTCCGGCCCCGCTGCCGCAGGAAGTTGAGCAGGCAGCCGTTCTCCATGAACTCTGCCACGATCAGCAGGGGGCGCTGCTGCAGGCAGACGCCGTACAGCTGCACCAGCTTCGGGTGGCAAAGCTTCCTGATGGAGAACGACCAGGACAGAAGGTGTCAGCACCAGCAACGCCGTCTAGAGCGGCTGGACCAACATGGAGGATAAGGCACAAAATTTATGTTTTTATTATGATAACAGTTCAGTGAAACGTCTTTCTGAATCCATCATTGGTTTGGTTTCACTTCAGCTAGTTTAGCTAAAAGTTTCACGATGCACAGCTAGCCTCATTTTTATTGCATCATTTGCTTGCATTATGTTATTAGGGCAACCTGAGCCAGTGTGCTGGACCGGATGGGTCTGGTTTGACCTGGACGTGGTCTCACATCATGACTTTGGCCTCCTCGATGAAGTCCTCCTCCAGCATGGCGCCCTCCTTGATGGTCTTGATGGCCACTTTGTGCTGAGCCCTCCACTTCCCGAGCCTCACCACGCCGAACTGCCCAGCGCCCAGCTCCTTCATGAAGGTCAGATCGCTGGGGTTGATCTCCCATTTCTCTGAACGGAGGAAAGAGAAACCGGGTCGGAGTGAAATCCGAAACCAGCAGGTTTTTAGTTTCAACATGACTTGCATACAACGACTTTCAGCGCTCACACACCACTGATGCTACATGCTAAAGAGTGGGTGGGATAAAACTGGACTACTCTCCAAGCTGAAAACCTTTGACACACTCTTCTAGATCCAAATGCTTCAACTTCTTCTTCGTTGGTATGATTCAAGCGGTTGTGCATCTTACCGAAGCTGAATCCTGCAGTGGCGGGAACACACCGTCCCATCGGTCCCACGGCGTACCGCAGCCGGGTCACCAGACCTGCGCACGGGTACAGCTCGTGTTAACATCTAGCGTGGCGGCATGGCTGTAAGCTAGCAGTCACGTACCTGCCGCGTTGTGCTCGTGGTAGCGGATGACATCGGCGATGCTGTCGAAGGTGTGTTTCTCAGCCAGGTAGAACTGTCCGCTGTCGCTGACCTTGATCTGATAATGTCTGACGTCCCCGTCGGTGCTGTGGAAGGTTTTCAAGGTCAAGCCTCAAACCGGCGTCGGCGCGTGCGTGTTTGTCGTCGGGACTCACCTCAGCATTTTGGTGTACAGAGAGACGGTGTAGACGCCTTGGTGGCTGGACTCCCGCACCACAAAGCAACCTTCTTTATCCTGGAAACCAGCACAACATGTTCTGTCATCGCTTTAAAAAGAGGAAGAAAAATCGAGCCATTTTAAAATGTAAAACCTTCAGCCCCCGTTTCAAGTGAAAACTTATTGGTTCTTATTTTGAGAATGAGAGTTGGAGTATTTTCAGAAATGTTCATTTCCAGTGGCTCAAAGCACCGTCGTCATCTTCACAGATCCATAAAACACTTCAGAAGTTTTCACTGGTCCCTCTAAGCTATCCATTATTGTCAGTTGTCTAGACTTGTTGTGAAAAATATAAGTCTTATAATTTACTTCTGAATGGAATGTCTATTGTTTAGATGTGAAAATTCGACTGAAATACTTAATATTCAAAAGTTTGAAGTTTCAGAAGGTTTTCATTTGTATTTCAGAAGGTTCAGTTAGATATATGAGGGTGTGCTCTGGTGTGTTTTTTTTTCTTTTCTTTTTTCTATTGTAGATGTGTCGTGTCAGCGAGGCCGGAAGGTCTTTTCATACTTCAAAAGAAAGAACAAAGTTCACTTCCTGAAGCCAACCAGCAGCAGAAAAACGTTACTTTCAGTCAGAACGTTTCGAACAAGAAGCAGCAGCACCTCAGAGGCCACTCCCCTGCACTCTGAGGCCACGCCCCTTCACTCTGAGGCCACACCCCTTCACTCTGAGGCCACGCCCCTTCACTCTGAGGCCACACCCCTTCACTCTGAGGCCAGCACAGTGTCCAAACATTTCTTGTCGTCTTCTGGAGTGATAGTAGAAACTCGAAATAAACACGGCTGTCTCCTGTAATAAATACCTCCTGTCGCAGCAGCTGCTCGGCTTCGGTCCGGGTCACATTCTTACAGTACCACCTCAAAAAACACAAGAAAGAATTAGACCGTTTTTAAGCTTGAATCTTAAAAGTTTTTTGTTTTTTTTAAATTGTATTTATATATAAAACCAAACACACGGATTTGCCTCGATTCTGTTTTTCTCAGTCACGTAGTTACTCGGGATGAAGCCTTTATTCCTGCAGAAGAAAGAATGAAGAGATCAGTGTGTGTGCGTGTGTGTGTGCGTGTGTGTGTGTTGAGAGTGAACCTACCCATGTTTGTCCTGAGCTCGCCACCACAGCTGATCCTGTTTGTGAAGGATGACGTACTCTTCTCCCTGAAAACACGCAGCTCCATCAATGTGTGCGTGTGTCTGTGTGTATTATCAATGTGTGTGTGTGTGTGTGTGTGTGTGTGTATTGTCTATGTGTGTGTGTGTGTGTGTGTGTGTGTGTACCTGTCTGAGTGTCAGGTCGGTGTCCTCCTTGGCGGTGAAGTCGTACATGGCGATGACGTTGAGGCGGCCCGCCGCCCCCGGGCCGTACTCGCCCTCTGGTGGTGGGTGTGGGAGTTTCCTTTTGGAGCGCTCCACCTGTCAGTCACAGGGAGGAGGTGAGGTGATGAAGCAGCAGTGAGGGGCAAACCTGACCCCACCAGACCTCCACCTACCCTGCAGGCCTGACCCGGTCGCTGGCGGCCGCCCAGCTGCAGGCGCGTGCTGGTTGCCCTGAAATCAGAGTGTGTGTGTGAGTGTGTGGGATTTTCAGATCAGCATGAACAGAGCAACATGGAAATCACACAAAGGTTATTAAAAAGTGCAACAGTGCGTACGTGTGTGCATGTGCATGTGTGTGTGTACCTGGTGTGAAGGGCACAACAGCAGCAGAACAAGGAGTGTGTGGAGTGATCTGTGAGGAAAAACATCAGAAACAGTCACTCATGAAAACTTCTCAAGATATTCTGTTCTATGCTAGTCGAGTCTATTCTGCTCTACGCTGTTGTTATCTATCTATCTGCACTACAGTGTTCTAATCTATTCCACTCTATACTGTTTCATTCTATTCTATTGTGTTCCATTTTAAAAAGAGTGTTAGTCCGCATCCTGACTGTAACACACACACATACACGCACACACACACACGTAAACAACCTCACGTCGTTTTGGGCATTTTGTGGGTAACCTCCGTTTGTTTCTATAGCAACAACACATCGCCATCCAGGAGAAGGTGACGTGTCTCCATTAGAAGGAGCAAGTGGAGTGTCCATGTTTCCATGGAAACGGGCATCATTTTCAGAAAGTTGTTGTTGTAAAAGTGAAACTTTCTTGAGACAGTGCATTTAACATTGGAAAAGGTTGTCATGGAAACGGGGCCTAAAAGTTCGCTGGAGTTTGAGAGCGACTGACCGGTCAATAAACCAATCAACAAACCGTCGTGGGACAGGCTAGCTTGTCCTGTATGGCGATGTGTTGTTGCTATGGAAACGTGGTCGGATCATTTAAAATGTGTGCTTTAAAAGCATGATCGCCTGAATCAAAGAGAAACTAAATGTTTACACAAATGTCTCATTTCAACACCTGTTTTCAGGGTTTCTGCCGTTGCCATGGAAACAGACGTTTTCACATCTCAACACGAAACTTTGTGTTTTTACCTGAAACTTTGTGCAAACAGAGCAGAGCACAAACATGAAAAACTTGTCTGAAGAAAAGATGGACTTGCTCTTTTGGTTTCCCTTTTCTGTGACGAACAGAACTGAAAGTTCAGCAGCTGAACATCTCGATTCAACCCAAGAACAAACCCGTCGAAGCAGCTCGACTGGAACCGGTTCTACGGCGGGTTCAGGAACCTCTGGTTCTCCACAGCTACTCACCAGACTGGATCATGGCTGCTCTTCCTCCTCCCCCTCCTCCTCCTCCTCTCCCTCGGCTCCGGGTTCTCTCCTCCGTCAGGTGGAAGGTTTTGCAATGTGCTGCCAGCGACACCTCGAACAAAAGAAAGACGCAGACGGAAGGAGGACGAGGAGGAGGAGGAAGAGGAAGAGAAGCTCCTCTGCTTCGATGAGGGTAGAGAGAAGGAGAGAGAGAGCGAGAGAGAGAGAGAGAAGATAAAAGAAAGGACAGGAAGTGAAAGAATGACGTGAAGGAAACCACAGAGCATCCGTCTCTGAAACTCAAACCAGAAAAACTGAATCAGTCCGGCCTTCACCCGCAGACAGGTTCAGCATTTGGTCCAGAATCCAGTTTTCACTCAGTTTGACGCAACGTTCAAATATTTATCAAGAAAATCACCTCAAAGGTGAATTCAAGAAAATGATCAAACAAGAATTCAGACTGATGTAGTCGGTCTGAGGAGTCTGGCTCCAGTCCAGGCTCTGGGTCCAGTTCATGGTCCGGGTCCAGTTCATTCCAGTTCAGAGTCTGGGTTCAGTTCAGGGTCTGGGTCCTGTTTGGGGTTTGGGTCCAGTTCACAGTCTGGGTCCAGTTCAGTCCAAGTCAGGGTCTGGCCCTAGTTCATGGTCTGGTTCCAGTTTAGGGTCTGGGTCCAGTTCATTCCACTTCAGGGTCTGGGTTCAGTTCAGGGTCTGGGTCCAGTAGAAGTTACAAATTTACAGACGTCCCCTGAATGCATCGCACAGGTAGTATTTGTAGAATTCTATAAAAAAAAAATTTGGAGTTTATGTCGCTGTTAAAGCTGCTTTTGGTCAAAATGATAACAATTTAAAAAAATATTCTAAACAAAATACTTAAAATATCATAGTCATTTTTTCAGATGAAAAAGTAGAAATGTTTATTTTTTTATTATTACTTATTACTCCGTTAAGTAAGAGAGTGAAACCAGAAAAAGTAGAGAAACAATAGCCGCTGACCTCACACTCTGGCACAGCCTGAGCACAGGAAGTGTGTGCGTGTGTGTGTGTGTGTGTGTGTGTGTGTGTGTGTGTGTGTGTGTGTGTGTGTGTGTGTGTGTGTGTGTGTGTGTGTGTGTGTGTGTGTGTGTGTGTGTGTGTGTGTGTGTTCATTTCCTGAATCCCGCAGCCTTCTCTGTCGCCGCTCTCCGGGGGTCCAGGAGAGAAATAACTCCAGAAAATCAGGTAAATTGACCCAATAGAACCATTTTTCTTCTTCCTGCGGGATGTTTGCGCTGCATTAAGTTATTTTTATTAAAATCTGCGGTTGCGCAAAACGTGAGTTTTGGGAAAAGTGCCCTGCTGCTGTGCTCGTGTGAAAGTCTCGGAGTTTAGAAGTCGTGGTTTTCACGGGTCTGCTCGTCTCCCTCTGTGAAATGGTACTTTATTGAGTTTTTTTTCGTGACAGATTTAACGGAGAGTTTTGAAGCAAACACCTGAGCAGGTGTGCGCGCCCCCGCGGTGCAAAGTGCGCGCTCCTGCGTCCCTTGCGACAATTGATTTATGCTGCTGCGGAACTTATTCACAATTTAAACCGAGTCCAAAGTCAAAGTGAGTTTTATTGTCTGTTCTGCTGTTTGAACAGACAGACTGCAGGCATAGATCAGCTCGAATAAAAGGAAATGGAGAACATCAACAAAATATATTACATAAATAAATTAAAAATAAGAAAGAATATAGCTCTAAGGTAGATCATTTAAATCTATGTCAAACAAAAGTTAGATAAAGGGTATAGAGCTCAAAATGTTTAATCAAAGCATTCTTCGAGGAGTAAAAATTGATGAGAAAATTTACTGGAAGCCTCTAATAAAACACGTTCAAACAGAATATCTAGACTATTTTCTTTACAACTCACTGATTTTATCTTGTGGAAGTTTGGAAAAATATGCTTCAAATCAATAAACGCTTTTAATTCTGCAATATGAATTGAATTAAGGAAGTGGAAACCAGCCCACTATATTTACAGTGAAAAACTTTACAGTTCGTAGATCTGGTGGAGTTTAAAAGTTTTCAAATAATCCATAAAGCAAAGAATGACTTATTGTTGGATAATAATGAACAATAGTTCTGCGAAAGAGAGAAGCTACGATCTGAGAGGAGAGTTACAATTTAAAACTCCTAATGTGAAATTGTGGAATGCGTTAAAGATGCACAGGCAGAACGACTGCAGTTCATTTACAATGTAATACAGGTTCCCGATGAGGAATTATTTCAAATCAAAATAAACCAGAAACTTCATTCAGATAGATAGATAGATAGATACAACTTTATTAATCTCCCAAGGGAGAAATTCTGGTGTCCAGCAGCACACAGATCATCCACATGCAAATAAATAACAACAGTACAATAAATACAAGTGCTCGGATTGTACTTGGTTTGGCTCAGGCACATCTGTTATACAGCCTGATTGCTGAGGGGATGAACGACCTCTTGAAGCGCTCAGTTCTGCAGCGCAGTGACAGGAGCCTGTTACTCCGCTCACTTTTTTGAGCTGCAACTGTGTCGTGCAGTGGATGTTTGGAGTTCCTCAAGATACTCTGCATTAGGGCCCTCATCCTCCTCTCCAAGACTGCTCCAACAGAGTCCACCTTCCTCCCCATCACAGACGCACACCTCCTGATCAGTCTGTCCAGCCGATTGCTGTCTCTTTTTGTCATACTGCCGCCCCAACAGACAACCCCAAAGAAAACAGCACTTGCAACAACAGACTGGTAGAAAATGTACAGCATGTCACCACACACGTCAAAGGATTTAAGTCTCCTCAGGAAAAACAGCCTGCTCTGTCCTTTCTTATACAGGGCCCGAGCCTGCTCCGACCAGTCCAGTTTGTGGTCAAGGTGCACACCCAAGTATTTATAGGTGTGAACAACCTCAATACTCTCTCCGTCGATGATGACAGGTTGATGGGAGGGCTTCCTGCCAAAGTCAATGATCATCTCCTTCGTCTTCGAGGTGTTCAGAATAAGACCATTGTCCCTGCTCCAGGTGGTGAATCCCGCGATGAGCTCCCTGTACAGAATAATCATTTAAAGCAAGATTAACATTTATTCAGAATTACAGCTTGCATGGAAACCTGGCCATTAATGCACTGAAATTGATGTTAATTAATGGCTTCAGTCTACAAGAAAACAACTAATGAATTGCAAATCTGACAGGAATTAATCCAAATGAATCATATAACTAATAGCAATCAGTACACAAAATCACCAATTTAATGTACATCAGTGTTTTATTCTGAATCTTTTAATTTAATTGGAGCGTGTGTTTCAATTATAAAAAGTTCCACAAATGTGGAATTTGAACCATCCAACATTAAAAAGCAGAGATGCTCATGTTTGCTGGTCATGTTTGCCTATTACGACTGAAAACTATAATTAACTCAGAAAGCTTAATTAATGTGAAAGCAAAAAAAAGTGCAACAATACAGCTGTCTGAGTTCTGAGTTTTCTCTCCTATTTCTTTGCGACAACTAATTGTAATTGTACAATAATATAGGTTTTTTTTTGACAGGCCCGCAATAATTAATTGCATTTCAGTCAAAATAAAGTCATGTATCCACACAGGTTTTCCTTTTCCTCTGGTGTGTATTTGGCTGACTCTGTGTGTATGTCTATATATACTTAACGTGTTTCCCGCCGTGTTACGTTCAGGCGCAGTCTGATCAAATCCACCAATGGGCTGAGTGTGTGGGCGGGGCCAGGATGAGTGCCGAGCCGCTATTGGAGGAGCGGCTGATCAAGCGGTCGCAGCAGAAGAAGAGGATGTCGCCTCTGAACTACAAGGAGAGGCTGTTCGTCCTCACTAAGAGCCAGCTGACGTACTACGATGGCCGAGCCGAGGTCTGTGCTCTCCGACCAAAATAAAATAACACCGTCAATCATATGATGAACAGAGTCTTTATTGTAAAAGGAACAAAAAAATTTGACATAAAGGTACAGATCTGTCCACTCTTGTTTGTTTTATTAACTAGCCATAGAGCTTAGCTTAGCATGAAGACCGAAAATTAAATATTATTCACATTTTGATTTTAAAACAATTAAGATGAAAAATAAACATTTATTGATTCATGAATTATGGTTATTTAGCTTAATTGTTTCAAAGCAAAGAGTGATTATTATTTCATGTTAGGTCTTTAGCTGAGCTAAGCTAACCGGCGACTTCCTCAGTCTGTTTATCGACCATGTTCCTTTCACAATAAAGCCCGCTGAAGGAACCAACAGCTTGTTTTTCAAATCTAAGGTTGTAAAAGCTAATAAATAAAGTTGTCAAATAGCCGAGCGGAACAATAACGAGTCGTAAAAAGAAGATGACGATCTGCTGTGACTCTGCAGAAGAAGTTCAGGAGGGGCTTGATCGAGCTGAGCAGCATCAGCTGTGTGGAGGTCGTCAAGGCTGGAGGGAAAATCCCCTGTCCCTACAAATACCCCTTCCAGGTAGGAACCCATCAATGAATACCCTGTGCAGGTCGGAACCCGCCAAGGTAGGAACCCATCAATAAATGCCCAGTCCAGGTAGGAACCCCTCCATGAAATACCAAGTCCAAGTAGGAACCCGCCCACAAATACCCCTTCCAGGTAAAACCCATCAACAAGGGGGGCGCTGGCCTGGGGCGGGTAACCACCCATGTGGGCCGGTTCTTCTGGGTATGGTCATGGCCCTCTGCCTGAGTGGGTGGGGTTGGCTCTTGAGCTCTTGGGCCCTGGGCTCTCGGCTCTGCCAGCCCCGGGCATCCAGTGCCCGGGGGGGACGGGGGGCGGCGCCTGCCGGTCTTGGCTCCCTGGGACCTGGGCCCTATGGCCGCTGGGGTTTCCTGGCCGGGGCTTTCCCCTTCCGACTTCCAATATCTGGAGGCTGGGATCTGGGCTCTGGGATGGCTGCCGGTTGTCTGGGTCCTGAGGGCCTCTCTGGCCTCCTTCTGGTCTACTCAGGGATCAGAGGTCATATTTGCATGTTCACTATCACATTTACATGATCACGCTGATCTTTAATCACTCTTCATATTCTGCATTTGGACTCGTATACCTCAGTTTCTTGTTTCTTCTCGGTTTCAAAAAATACCCCGTCTAAGTAGGAACCCACCTGTAGCAACATTTCAGCCCGGTGTTTCCGTGACACTTCAGATGAAAAATTGCATCATTTTGATGTTTTTGTTTTGGTGCAGTTTTACGTTGACACAACGAGTTTCCAAAAATTATGTCCCGGCCAGTTTACTGCCCTGGGTGACCAAATGTCCCCACAAGGATAGGAAAACCTGGCACGATGTGCCTTGTTGGGACATTTTTTCGGTCCCCATGAGGGGAAACAGTGTTTTCTTGACCATGTTGTTGTTACTGAAAAAAGTAAAAGTGCAAAAACATTTCTTTAGGGCTACGCATTGTTTTGGTGTGGGTTAGGGTTAGGGTAAGGGTTAGGGTTAGGAGTTAGACATGAATGGGAGTCAATGGAAGGTCCCCACGAGGATATAGATACACACGTGTGTGTGTGTGTGTGTGTGTGTGTGTGTGTGTGTGTGTGTGTGTGTGTGTGTGTGTCCATCCCATTCAGGTGGTGCACGAAGCCAACATACTGTACGTGTTCGCTCCGAGTAATTACAGGAGGAATGTTTGGGTCCAACGACTCAAAGATGGTGAGTATGAGAGAGAGAGAGAGAGAGAGAGAGAGAGAGAGAGAGAGAGAGAGAGAGAGAGAGAGAGAGAGAGAGAGAGAGAGAGAGAGAGAGAGAGAGAGAGAGAGCGAGAGAGAGAGCGAATGGGTCATGATGACAAGTTATAGTGAAACATGAAGTGACAAAAGAAGAGAAGGTCTTTTAACTTTCCTTTGTTTCTCTGGTGTGTGTATGTATGTGTGTGCACTGCCTAGAGATAAAAGAGAACCCGGGGGTCTTGGTGAAGTTCCACCCTCAGTTCTGGCAGGACGGGCTGTGGCAGTGCTGTGGTCAGGTGGACAAACAGGCGCTGGGCTGCGAGGCCTACAACCCTGCCGGAGATGGTAAGACACACACCACAGCTTTTTCATCTCCATGGCAACCTCACTGCACACCTGCAGCTTCTTTATCTCCATGGCAACTTCACCACATGCTTGCAGCTTCTTTATCTCCATGGCAGCCTCACTGCTCACCAAGAAAAATGCAGAAGGTGTTCATGATGGGGCCTCTGGGCTGGGGGTTGGTTGAAGGGTCTGGAGTAACTGCTGGGAGATGTGCCCTGGAGCAATGGAGGTCTGAATCGGCTCATAGTGAGGGTGGAACAGAAGTGAGAAGCTTTGCTGAGTCTGTTTGTAAGAAACGGAAGAATTGGTGGTCAGAAGGATCAGGGGGGATGGGCTGGTGGAGTAGTAGGGTGTAGTAGAGACGGGATGGAATTCAAGGTGAAAGAGATTGGGACTGAGTAAGATCTCTAATGCTGAGGTGGTGGAAAGTTGGAAACAAGCAGAGAGAAGTGAGGCGACAGGTAGTGGGAGTGGAGCCGTGGACGACCAGGACTGGTGGAGGAGGAGAAAGCAATGGTGGGCTTATTGCAGGGGTTGTTGATGCCTCAATGGAAGTTAAATCAAGAACAGAAAGAATTCAAATCGTCGCTTAAGCTGCAGCTCTCCTCCTGGATGTTGGTGGGCTTGCATGGGAGGAAGTGGAAAATGACTTGGGTGTACTGGGGAGTCAGGCTCAGCCAGTGGCAAGGCAGTAATCTGGCTGCTGCGCTGGGATGCTAGGAGAATTTAAGAAATATATTAATGACCTGCCTCAGAGGCCAGCAGTTATTTGTGTACAGGAGCACAACTGGGAGGTAGAGAAGGACGAGGAGGGATGTGACTGGAGTGGGGAGAGGATACAGTGGAGTGTATCTACTGCACAGTTTCGGCAGTGACTGCCAGGAAGGTTGTGTGAGGAGGAAGGGGAAGGAAATGCAGAGGTGTAAGGAGTTCTCTCACAGTTGAAAGTCTGGAAGTTGGAGGAAATGACTGCTGGGAAGCGTTCCCCAGAGTGGGGGAGGAAACATGGATAGGACTACAACTGGAACGAAGAGAAACAAGATGGATGGAACTGGAGCAGGATGCGGTGACAGTGGGATGCTACGATCACACAGTTTTTGCGATAATGCACCAAATGACTGGTAGCTTCTGCATCTCCATGCAACATCGAAGTAGACCTGTGTTCGTGAGTGTGTGTGAGTGTGTGTGTGCAATCTGTTGTTTCAGGTCAGGTGACACATTTTACGACTGTACAAGATGAAAAGGTAAACAGTTCTTTATCTTTTTGTCATCCTTAGTTTCCAGAAAGCCTCTACCTCCAGTTCCTCTAGACGAGTGTAAAGAAGAGAAGGTACTCCAACACACACACACACACACACACACACACACACACACACACACACACACACACACACACACACACACACACACACACACACAGGTGGAGGTCTCCAGGCGTTACGTCATCCTTGCAGGTCCCGCAGCCTCGCCCCGCCCCGCCCATCCCCCAGTCCAGCAGGGACGAGGAGGGGCAGGTGGTCGTCGCTCTCTATGACTTCCCCGGCACCGAGCCACACGACCTGCGTCTGGTCAGAGGTGACGAGTACGTCATCGAGGAGAAATGTGACATCAACTGGTACAAAGCACGCAACAAGTACGGGTGAGTGCACATAAAATATCAGAGCAACGGTATGTGGAAGCGAATACAGCTGGAGTTCCACTTCCAATCGAGCACTGGGCTGGGCACCGTTTACTAGAGGTGTCCACGACTAAGAATTTACATAGTGAAATCTGATTCATCCGATCCTGCCGATCGTCGATTGCTAGTCGAAGTTATCAGCTTTTTTTTTTTTTTTTTTTTTTTAGTAATCATTTGAATATAGGCGACAGCAGAATGTTGCAGTAATAAAAAAAACTGCGCAGGCAGGTAAAACAGCACTTTTATTTTTTTCCTACACACAACTGAAACACACACTGGAACAAAGTGTCGGTAACTCTAACCATTAAACAAATTAGCTTGATGAGCTGCCACCACTCTGATATTGCGGTTGAATCTAGAAAAAATAATTATATCTCATATAAGCCCACATAGCATGATATAATGCCTGGCGTACTAGAGTTACATTAAAAATGAGAAGTGAGTAACAGAACAGTCTTTTATTAGCCCAATTATCTGGCTACTTACCCGTTTAAGGTGGAAAAGTCATGTTAGCTGTTGTGGAGTGATATGAAAGGAGCTGCTGACACAACTTGCATTTGACTTTTTTTGGATCATCTTTGACTTGATCAAAATGTTTCCACACTGCTGAAGTTTTCTTCCCGACATTGTGAGCTTTTTAAAGTTAAGCTAAATCACCACCAACATGCTGCTCTGTGATGGAGCTCTATGCAAAATCAGATTGTGCCACTCACCATGGTGGTTCATTCACAAACACTAAATAGATCGAATATTGAATAAAAGTCCAAGTTAAGTAAATTTTTCCACAGTGTATTTGATAGGCTAACATGTATATCAAATAGGCTTTATATCATGTTTATTTGGAAAAAAACAAGCAATTCTATGTAAAATCAGTCATTCAGCACCCCCATACAGCTGTAATGGAATGGTCCTCGTTTCATAACCACATATTGTGATGCTTCGACTGTATGATTGGCCTTCGAATCAGGCCCCTTCGAACGGATCATCGAATTGTCGAATATTTGAAGACACCCCTACTCCACAATATTTTGAATAACAGTGTCTGTTTCCACGGAAACAGCAGGAACACTGAAAATGATGTAGTTGATCGGAGCATTTTCAGAAAGTTACATTTTTCCATGGAGAGGGAGCGTTGTCAAAAAGTTCCACCTTTGGGAGCAGTTTTCAAAAAGTGTCATACATTGTCGAGTAAATTTGGTCAAAGTAACTGGAACGGAAAGAATTGTTTCTTTACACCTCCTTTGTTTGTCATTTTTGTTTTTGCTGCAGTGAGGAAGGCTACATCCCGAGTAACTACGTCACGGAGAAAACATCCGGGAACCTTGTGCAGTTTGCGTGAGTTGCATTTCTGATCTCAGTAGTGATGCTACATGCTAACACTCCATTCTGGCTGCATGTAGAGTCACTATGTTGGCATCAAGTTTGAAAACACTCATTAGCCCATAGTATCTTCTTACTAATACTTATTCTATTCCATTCTGTTCTATTCTATTCACTTGGCAGCCCTGAGCATCTACTTTCCATCCTCTTAGAACTGCTTAGCCACCTTGAGCTTCCACTCAACATCACTGACCACCAACTTCTCATCCAGTCAGTTTCCACCTTGAATCCTCCGGGTCATGCTTACCATCTTCTTAGCATCCTCTTAGCATTGGATATCAGAAACGTATCATCCATTTTGCATCCGCTTGCGTTAATTGTGCCTACTTGGTAATGTCCATGGAATAATTACAACATGTTTGCCAAAACTTAGCATTCCATACCAATGACTCAATATGAATTTGCTGAACATTGATATAAACTGGTATTCACTGATAATCTACTTAGGAACTTTCAGCAATGCAACTGTTTTGTGTTTCAGTTCCACTGTTACGCTGATGATTTCTAACTCTACATCTCCACCAAATCCATCACCTCCTCCACCTTCTCTCTCTCAAACTGGCTCTCCAATAGAATAGAGGATTGGATGCAAAACAACTAACGACAATTCAAACAACCTCTTCCAGGCCCACATTCCTTCGTCTTGCTCACCTCTATCACCAGGCTTCCTCCTACCTCACAGCCCTCTTCCAGGTCCACACCCCTTCCTGCAGCCTTCGATCTTCCTCCTCTCACCCGCTCGCTCCACCATTCAGAACAAGACACTGAAGCTGGGGGGACAGAACATTTTCTGCTGCTGCTCCACCCTCTGGAACTCTGTCCCACTGCCCATCCAACTCTGCTCCAACCATTCCACAATCAAATACCTCCTAAAATCTACCTGTTCACTAGATAGCTTTTAATATTTCACTACTCTTTACCTGCTCTTCTTTATGACCTCTGTGTTTCTTTGTTTTTAGCTTCTTTGAGTGTCTTGGAAAAGTGCGATACAAAATAAATGTGTTATTATTATTATTAGGAGTAGTAGTAATGGTAGTATTAGTATTAGTATCTTTGTTTATTTTATGTCCTGCCGGCACATTTAGCATCCCTTACTAACAACTTTGTATCTGTTAACTTTTTTCAATTTGTTTGTTTGTTTGTAATAGCTGGTTTGGGAAACAAGTCAACAGGAACAAAGCTGAGGAGCTGCTGAAGAAGGAGGTCAGTATCTGGATTCGGAAGTAACTCATCAAATCAGTGTAACTAAGTAGTATTTTTAATGGTAATTCTTTAATGTGTGCTATATTATTAGATACATTAGCACAAGTTACATCATATAATCAAATTTCAAATAGCCAGATTGGTGTCATGTTGTGTAATTTTTTAGCACCGTTGCTGAAAACTCTCACATAGTTCGAATTTGACTCAGGACTCAATTCAGGACTTCAGTGCTAAGACCTGAGTTCTAAATGGGAATACTTGGATTTTGACTCAGGACTTGGGACTTGGCTTGGGAGTTGGAGCTTGGCTCGGGACTTGGCTCAATACTCGTGACTTGCCTCAGGACTTGGGACTTGACTCAGGACTTGGGACTTGACTCAGGACTTGGGAAGCAGGGACTTGGTCACAACACTGTAAAGTGATAGAAATTTGATGTGTTCTTTGTTGTGTCGCCACCTTCAGGATAAAGTGGGAGCCTTCATCGTGAGAGAGTCCAGCACTCCGGGAACCTACACCGTGTCCGTGTACACCAAGTCTGCCACAGGGAACAATAACGCTAAGTAATGCTAATGCTACCTGTCTCACTTAATGAACTACTCCCTGCATGCTGTGTCTAGCTACGTATATAATGCTAATGATGCTACCTATCTTTCTCACTCACTGATGGTTAGCATGCTGGAACTGGCTCAGTGATACCAACGCTATCCATCACATTATGTTTGTTACTTAATTACTGCTAGCACGTTGTGTCTAGTTAAATTTTGCTACCTCTCTCGCACACTTCACACATCAGCCAATCACAGGTCCCCATGAAATGTAGCTAACTGTGCTTTTGTAGTGACTGGTTGATGTAGGGGGGAAGGGGGCGGGGCTTAAGCCACTGAAGTTGACTTTAGTAAAACAGCCTGACGTTATTTGGGCACAGCTAGAAGAATACTGAACATCTGTTTTGTTGTTGTGTCTGCAGGGAGGGAGCCACTCTGATCAAACATTACTACATTAAGGATACCAAAGGTTCCCCCAAACAGTTCTACCTGTCTGAGAAGCACCTGTTCAACTCCATCCCTGAGCTCATCGAGTACCACAAACACAACGCAGCAGGTTGAGCATCGCTCCCTCCCATCTTTCAGAACCTTAGAACACAGTTTTTTTCTTATTGACTGTTTTCTAGTCCTTGCTCTGTCTCAGGTCTCATTACCAGGTTGAGGTACCCGGTGGGACAGGAGGATGGATCAGCTCCGTCCACTGCTGGATTCAGCTATGGTAAGTCCAGAACCAGCTAAATGGAACCTGAGTGTAGTTCTATGTGTTTTCATTTGGGAATGAATCACTTTTATTCTACAGCCCTGACACGTCCTAGAACTTAGATCTACAACTCTGACATCTAACCAAGCCATTGTTGCAGTTACCAGATGGGTTCACTTGTCTGATGAAAGAACACTGAAGAAGTTTCTTGTTTTTTCTTCTCTGTTCAGAAACATGGGAGATCAACCCCAGAGATCTGACCTTCATGAAGGAGCTAGGTGGTGGGCAGTTTGGTGTGGTGAGGCTCGGGAAGTGGAGGGCTCAGTACAAAGTGGCCATCAAGACCGTCAAGGAGGGCGCCATGCTGGAGGAGGACTTCATCGAGGAGGCCAAAGTCATGATGTGAGGGCGCGTGAATGAAAAAGGCAGAATTGGGTCTAAAGAGAGGAAATAAAGGAGAAAGCCGGGTCCACCAAGGTCATTGGGCCAAAGTTACCCTCAGACTTTCAGTTTTACCCTTGTTTTACCCTGGGGGTGCTATTTGATTGTGCACTCAAACATTATAAAAAACATTTAATAAAATCGAATATTTGTCAAACCTCTGGTCTGTTCCCACGACCTCAAATGTGACAGTCCAACCATATTTTCTGATCAATTCAAGCAAGATTCTGTCGACTTTAAAACGTCTTCCTTCCCAGGAGACTGTCCCACCCCAACTTGGTGCAGCTGTATGGCCTGTGCAGCCAGCAGCGTCCCATCTACCTCGTCACAGAGTTCATGGAGAGAGGCTGCCTCCTGAACTTCCTGTTGCAGCAGCGGGGCACCTTCAGCCTGGACTCCCTCCTCAGCATCTGCCAGGATGTCAGCGAAGGGATGCAACATCTGGAGTCCAACAACTTCATCCACAGAGACCTGGTACATGTTCTACTCTCACCCTCCCATTGGCTCTCTAGCGTCGTTCTCCAAGTTTTCCTCTGTTCTTTCATGTCTTTCTTGAATTTCCTAGGCGGCTCGAAACTGCTTGGTGAACGACAGTCTGGTGGTGAAGGTGTCGGACTTCGGCATGACCAGGTACGAGCTTGCGCCTGCAGCCCATTTTATTTTGTGTTTGCGGTGACTCGCAGCTCACACTGACATTGTCCATGTAGATACGTATTAGATGACCAGTACACCAGCTCATCGGGCACCAAGTTCCCCGTCAAGTGGTCTCCGCCGGAGGTCTTGAACTTCCGCAAGTATAGCAGCAAGTCGGACGTCTGGTCGTACGGTGGGCGTGCTTTGGTTGAGATTACAGGGAATGGAAAGACGTAGAGAGAGAGATTAACGTGAACCTCACAGTGTTTTGGTGTGTCCAGGGGTCTTGATGTGGGAGGTCTTCACTGAGGGACGAATGCCGTTTGACAAGAAGCCCAACAGCGAGGTGGTTTCCCTCATATCAATGGGCCAGCGGCTGCCCAGGCCCAATATGGCCACGCCCACCATCTATGACATCATGCTGCTCTGCTGGCAGGAGGTGAGTGAGGCCCCGACTTTCAAACTCTTGAAGCACAGTTTGTGCGTTCTCTTTTAAGAAAACGTTTGCATTTACACAACAACGAAACTTAGTTTCAAGTGACTTCAACCATCCTCCTGGACCAGTTTCATTCCACAGTGTTTTGGGTGAAATCATTTGTCAGAAATAGTTTTTGCATTTTCTTTACAGAAAATATTCCCATTTACACAGCTACATTCTGATAACGATAGTCATTTCCATGGCAGAGACACTGAAAATAACTTAGGTCTCATGTAGGTCCACTAGTTGGTGCTGTTGTTTGTTTTTGTAATGAAACCACACACACCTGCTGCAGAGAACAACACACTCTAAACATTAACACTGGAGAACACAGACATTCATATGGACAGAACACCAAGTTGGATTATTTTTACAGTGACTGTCAACTCCTAAACCATAAAGTCAAGGAGAATATGGACAAGGGCCAGGACCAGGACCAGGACCAGGAAAATATGGACTGGTTGTCATGACTGTGTGGAGGAAAACATTATTCCTACTGTCCATCTATTGAGCATGTGTAGAACTACTGTTTATTTCAGCCATGTTGCACATGCCCAGCAGTTGCGTTTCCACCATCTACAAGGAAAGGGAGCCTGAGCATTTGCAGACAGTTCTGTTTTCTCCCGTTTCCATGGAGACTGAATTGACACATTTTCACAAAATTGTGTGTTTAGTTGCTGTGAGCACCGTTGTCATGACGCCCAAAACACACAGTGTCATGTTTTTCAACACTGATGATGAAAACAGGATCTTGGGTAAAGAGGAAGGAGCTCTCAGTGCTCTGACACTCCTCTGTCCTGTTCTTGCAGAAACCGGAGAAGCGGCCGTCGTTCTCTCAGCTCTGCCGAATGATCTGTGACGCACTGGAGGGCGAGGAACTTCCCGCCAACTGACCAATCAGACGCTTCTGCGGATCCCGCTCACTTGCATCGACTAATTTGTGGCAGCTGAACGATTTCAAGGGTTCTAGGACGTTCTGTTCCACATGGGATGGACCAAACGCCACGGATGTCTGCTCCAATTGATGAGAAGTTAGAACTCATGACGAATTCCCACCGCAACGCCAGACCTGTCAGTGACAGGACAGTGAAAACAGACGTATTGAATTTAAAGCTTCCCACCAAAACACCTCCTGGGATGCTTCTTTTCTCTTTTTGTCTGATTTAGCTAAAATATTTTGTGTAATTTCCATTGCTTTCTGCATATTGTTTGAAAATGTAATGAATGTAAGAACAATCTCTCAGAGGATTTGTTCTAAAGAGATCCAAACTGACATGACGATGAACTGATCAGACTGCATCTACGCACTTTCTTGTTTGTTGAAGTAATTGAATCGGGCCAAAGGGGCTCAGTCTAATGTTGTGGGAAATGTTTGAGAATGTTGACGAACCTGGTGTACTTGACTGAATCAGACCGTGGTTCTCCACAGCGCTCCGTTCTTTTAACATTGACAAGTATTTTTTTTTTTTTTTTTTTTAAATGAGGAAACGTAGTCTCAACTGAAGGATGAACTGCTTTGGTTTTGTTTTACAAGGTGAAAAGCTTTGGAAGTGGTTATAGCTCAACAGTTCAAATGTTAATTTGAAAAAAAAGTGAGGAGGAATTTTCAGGATGACTTGGATTTCATGTCTTTTCAATAAACTCCTGATTCTCTTATACATCTCATTGAGAATAAGTGACTTGTCTTTATTCCAATACAACACATTCTGGATGGTTGGAAATACCTTCCAGGTTAATCCTTTATTAGACAACTGACTACATTTCATAACTTCCAGATTTCTTCTTGTTCCTTCCAAAGTAGCTGCAACCATCAACATAAGTCAGACCTGGAAAGAATTTCTAGAACTTGCCAAATTTGGATAATTTTCAACTCCATGGACTCTCTTCCAATAACAGAAACTGATCTTTTTGACTTTTTTTTTTGTATGTTTGGTGAACACATTGAGCCAAACCTCAAGCAATATCTCACAAAATGATGTTCAGTGCGCAGTGCAAGAGATCAGCTGAATTTTGGTAGATTACACCTTCACACAATGTGCTTTCATGCTCATTAATTCAGAAAAAAGTGCAATTTAGCAGTTTTTCTCAAAATGGAAACGAGACCGGAGAACATCTCCAAGAAAACTGAACGTTTGAATTTCCTGCAACTCCCCAGAGTCTAGTCTTCAGGAGACGTTGGAGACTGGAGTCTCCACCTTGTCTCCAGGAGTAGACGGCGGGACAGAACCTTAAGTATCCCAAATCGTTTTATCATCACCCAGCTGGACTTTATTCCCGTACGTCACTGTGGCCCCGTTTGCATGATGTTTGAAGTGAAAACACGTTTTTGCATTTTTTGTTTCAGAAAAGTTTCACTTTTCGACGGCAACGTTATGTCATGACAGTCTGGACTACAACACTGTTAAATGTCCGTCGTAAGAATGATCTAAATAAGACTTTAAGTAAAAACAAACCGAACCTTCAAGCTTTCAGTTTCTGTTTGGATTTGAGCTCAGCGAGGTTTGTGGTCACGGTCTTAAGCACATCCTGTTAAAAGTGCTGAACACACGCTGGTGTTAAGACTTCCTCCACAACCTCCTGTGAGAAAGGAGGAAGTCTGCCTCGTCAGGGGAGACCGACTCTGAGAAAGTGGTGAGTTTTATCTATTAAACCTTTTAAAAATGTAATCCTTTCTGAGTAGATTTCGTGTCTTGACATCAAGCTATGAGCTTCAGTTTCTCATGGATTCTCTACTTTTTTAAACTTTACAATACAATACAAAACAAGCTTTAAAAAAATAAAGAAAGAAAGAAAATTTTGCATTGTTTTTGTATTCTCCCAGGTAAAAGATATTCAATTAATTAATTTTTTTTGTTTCAACTTTTCATTCTAATTGGGTTTTTTTTAAACCACATCCCCGGTATCACCAATAGAACATCAACAATGAGAAAAGATGATGAAATGATGATACAGAGAGAAAACAAGGTGAGCGGAGCCAGAACAATAAAAAGTACCAGTGATGTAAATATCACCATCCGTCAGCAGCAGGTCGACTAGAGGAGCACGGATTCTTTATGAGAACAAGAAAAGTGACTGTGCATCAAATTTATTCATCGAGATATATGTTATACTGTATATGTTATTGGAAAGTTTTTCAAGGGATATTTGACCCCATGAGCAGACATGCAGCCATGACAAATACCTTTTATTTTGATTCAAGCGTATTTTATTGTGTAATCTGTGCCTCAACTTGCAGAAACCATCACGGCAGCTATATTGGTTTTAACTCAAACAAGAGACTTTGAAATAGTTCTAGAACATCTTTAACCCAGAAAAAAACATAAATCTGGACTATTGAAACCCATCTGGATCAAAATACAAGGAAGAGTACGTTAGGTGGCCATGTTGGATTTCATCCTGAATAACTACTTTGCACAAAAATGGCCTCAAAACACAACAAGATTTGAATTCAGCACCCTCAAATTAGACCAACCAGTGTCAATCACAATATGATAGTTTTCTGCTCAGCTGAATAAGGCAGGGTTTCTCCAGCTTGATCCTTGGAGGTGATTTTAACTTGTTTTTGATCTCTTAATAGTTCAAAATAAATGGTGAAAATTTACTGTAATCTACAATTTTCAGATCACTCATGATAAAAATTAATAAAACTAGTCATATGGACCTGATCATCGATCAGTGTATAACTATAGTCAAATTATGGCACGAAATCCCATTTACGTCCATTTTCGATGACATCCTGAATTGAATTACCACTACATCGACATTATGAAGTAGAATTATGACACATGTAATCGATGACATCTTTGCTCAGTAACAACATTTGGTTCATCATTTCAATAGATCCCAGAACTTCCATCTCATTCAGGAGCAGTGTTGCCATCAAGATCGCACAAAACATGTCCTCACATTTCCAGTTGCAGAAACAAATACGGGAAGTGTTCCACAGAACGGCTTCTTAATTTTTGAAGTTGAGGAACCGTATTACAAGAATGGACTGTAAAATCTTCATCCGAGTTGCTGCAGTGTGAGAACAGAAGGTTCAAAACACTCAATTTAATATGGAATTGAACAGGTGCAGCTTTTTGGCTGATTCTGAGCCCTTATTTTGAAAGAGCTGTTTTACCCCCAAAATAATCTTTTACTCCAAAATGTTTTTTTTTTTTTTTTTTCCTCAAACTAAACAGTCATTAAACTCAGTGTCATTAAATCTGAGACGGGCCACGCGCCACCGCTGGGACAGCTTAAAGGTTACTCTTACCTGTTGTCATCCGTCATTACGTCACGCGATCACGTGACGGAGCGCGCCCAATCAGAGAGCACACCCCGGAAGTAGCGAGAAGGGCACGCGTGTGTTACCGGTCGCTGCTGGGATATCGAAGCTTTGCTCGCTTGAATCGATTCCAAATATTCCGGGACGAGATGCGACGGATGTCGAGCCGTAGGAGGTGACCACCGGAGCCGCCGAGCGTCTGGAACGGAGCCGCGAGACTGTTCAACCGCGGAGTCGGTGAGTCGTGCTAACGTTAGCTTAGCCTCCCATTCATTTGAACGGGGTTAGCCTAGCCTAGCCTACCTTGTTGTTTTGGAGCGCTCTCATGCCTGAGTTCTCTGAGTGACATGTCAAATGAAATGTTAGTTCCGAGCCTTATTTATATGGCTATTGGTTCCCTGTTTGATGACTGTGAATGTGATTTATGCACTTTAAATCTGACTTCTTGTCCAGTTGATCACTGGAGCTGCCATGCAGTTAATCTATGGACACCTGTCCTCATATCTGAGCACTGTGGTGAACAAATTAATATTGCAATATTTATTCAAAGCGAATTTGTATAATGTACTTATCATATCAGATGATATGTGTAATTAACGCTTTTTGACAGTATTGTAGTTGTGCGTTCTCACTGGATATTGACTGGGCCTGTTGTTGATGCAGGGCAGGTTTATGCTGAGCCAGGAAGCCCAGTCTGGAAGCCTGAAGACTGTGTCCTGGAACACTGATCCAAGCTGAACCCGCACTGCTGTGGTCGGGCTGGCACCAGGGTTTGTATGCAGCCGCTCGTCTTTATTTTGACACGTAAACAATCAACTCATCCCCCCTCCCAGGCCCAGCACTTGGACTCTTGTCTCTGGACACTCAGAAATGGGGCCTGTTGAAGTGTGTTGCGCCTTTACATCGAAAGCTAAAAACATTGATCGCTCCTGGTGTGATCACGGATAATCAGAGATGAACTGCACATGATTGCTCCTTTATTCATTTGTAGATTTATTTCCTTATGAATGACCATTCTTTCCTACAGTAAGAATGTTTGTTTGTTTGTACATTTTTAATATAAAAGCGATGCCTCTTTAAATCACACTGTGTTCAGTCTCTCACTCTCCACTTCTGAGCCCAGCCAGAGTCACAGGGATAGCGTACACGCCTCAGTTTGGTTTGATTTGCTATTTGAGCACGGAGAAGCTCAGGTAAGGTACTCCAACTGTTTTTGAGTTTGGGCTGAAAAAGCCTCTCCAGTTGGTTTGCAGCTCTGTGATCACGTGAGAGTGTTTCCTCTCTACTCTGCTCAGCTGAACAGACGCACTGAAGACTGAGCTTTGGCGACTAAAACTCCTGACTTTGAGACTCTTGTCAGGAGGAAAACAAAAGAAAACATATATTTCTTTCTTTAATTCCTCCAAACACAGCAGTAGATCTAATATTAAAGTGAGAGCTGCTTCATCGACCTGCTGAGGAGGCATCAGAAGAAAAGTTCCATTTGGATACTGGAATCCTTTTGAACTGCACTTTTGGTTGAATTTATTTAGAATTTGAGCATTTTGAATAAAAGCTGCTCCTGAAGAAATATAGTTTCTCCATCGTACAGTGTTGGTTGTGATAAGTTCAGCAAGTGAAGATTCTCTGCTTCATACTGTAAATTCAACTTTGTTTGTTTTAAATGTTTCAAAGTATTTGTGCTTTTATTTTTTATGCATTTTGCATTAAAACCACTGAGTGTGTTAAAAATGTCTGATAAGGAAATGTGCTTGTGGCCTCAGCTTCATGATTAATGTTTGACTCAGCGGCTGAGCAGTTTTAACAGGACTCTTATTCATTCATTGAGTGGATACTCGGCTGAAGCAACAGGTTTTGAGCCTTTCTGAAATAACTCCTCAGTCGTTTGACTTTTAAAACAGTGCAATCTGTTCAGAGTGGCAGTTGTTGTCAGTGTCTGCTGCTGCCAGGCCAGATCCTCGCGGAGGAGAGATTTTATGTCTGAATGGTTGAAGGAGAAAATAATAAAGAAGTTTCTGAAGTAAAGCGTTTTGGTGTTTATTGAAGTTCAGCTCATGGAGCATCAAAGAGAGTCTTCCCCCTTCAGTGTTGACTCTTGTTAGTTGATTTGGTTTATCACGGAACTTGTTCATTGTGTTTTTTGGTTGAGTGTGCTCTCACCTGGGTCTGGGGCTAACAGTTCCTCCAGAAGCTCCAGCAGCGGCTTCACAGAGGACTCGCTCACATCCTCCTCCCCCAGACAGGACGTCGGTGGACTCAGTCACTGGATCCAGTGCTGTGTACAGCAGCGTCCTGCCGGGTGGGGCTGAGGCGTCCATGCTTTGTGTCATCGATCAGCACGTCTCACGGCAGGGAGCTGCTCTGCCAGTTTTTTACCTGGTACCTCATCATGTGGGATGATAAGATTATTGAGACATTTGCTCATTATAAAGTTCATTGCATGTTAAAAACAACCAAACATTTATTCGAAACGGTTTATGCACATCATTTAGATGTAAATCACAACTCCTGTCCAGATTTCAAGTGAAAGTAAAATTTAAATACAAATAGTTTTTTACAGAAGCATTACTTTTCTCTGTAGTTAATATGCAGTCCCTGCATAAATGAGTAGATCCCCAAGTAAATCAGTCTATTAAGCAATGTCTAAATTAACAAAAGAGCAATTTCCACAAAGCTGAGTTTAATCTTTTTTTTTTAACCACAAGATGACAATAAGGGTAACATAACAAAATTTTAAAATACATTTTTGTTCCGCAACTGAAAAACTCTTGTTTGCAATGAATGGCCTAGATTTAGGGGAGAATTTTGTATTGCGTGCCATAGAAAATGTTAATTTTGAAAGGAAACTAAAGTTTTTATGAGTAATCTGAGGAGGTGTGCTCGTTTATGCTGAGCAAGGAAAAATTGTTTCAAAGTTTTTTTTTTTTTTTTGTTTTTTTTACATAAAATAGAAATGCTATGAATTTATTGATGTGTGTGCTTGTGCATCACATTTGCAAGAAAATACCAATTTTATGTCTCGTAAGTCAATGGCTCTCCAGAATCAGCCTGCGTTGGGAGAGACTGGGGTCATGTTGCGCCTTCTTCAGGTCTGTCTTCTTGACCCAGCTCAGGGTGAAAGTGTTGACTCCACTCCTGCAATCTCAAGGCACGGCTCGCGGTTTGGACTGCCAGATGAAGGCGGTGGCCACAACTAGTCAGCCGTGGTTATTCCAGTTTCTTCACTGCAGCTTTAATATTAGAGCCGTGATCAGTGGTAACGCAGTATGGGTATCTTCTGCTCGTCTAGTGACCAGAGTGAAGGGATTCTGCAGGAACATCTGGAGTGTGTCTTGTCTCCAAACAGCTGGACTGCAGAGTCTTTCTGAGTTCCACATATTGCTGTGGATGGTGTGTCTGTAGAGGCGGTGAAGCTGCGACGTCGTCCTGCTGCCGGCGCAGTGCTATGACGTCAGGCTTGGAGCTTTCTGTGGATATAATAAATCATTCAAGGCAAAAATGAAAAATAATCATGATTGGTGAATATTGTAAGAATTGTGACTGCCCTTGGTATACCGTAACTTTCTATTCTACTGTCTCAGTTCAAAGTGTCTGGTCATTAGGTAAAATTGAGAAGTTGAAAGTGTTCATAGGTTTGGCTCACGGCTCGTCATGCAGGAGTGACGGTGGGTCCTGGAACCAGACCAGCTGAGAACCACTGCTTGAGGCATTAAATGGGTGAAATATTGTTCTATTAAGTGTATGACCTTCCCTTAAAGGGGCTGTATCATGCTTTTTTAGCCAGTCCAAACCCTAGAAATGGCATTAACCTGGCAATAGTTTATTTTTGGCGCTAAGGAAAAGTCATTTTGTGTGAAATAAAAGATTTTCTGGGGCTAATTCTGAAACCCGGAAGAGAAAACGCTCTGTTTCACTGAAAATCCCGCCTCTCCCCCTGTGGACTTTGACTGACAGCTACTTCAACCAATCAGCGCTTCAAAAAAAATACGCTAGCTAGCTTTAGCTCTTTAGCTCTAGCTTCTCTACAAACAAAGACACACGAAAACGTCTTTTCCTGTTAGAAACTCACCAAGCGCAGACCCTTCAGACTCTTCAGACTCTTCCTCCTGCTTGACTGTTGCTTTCAGACGATGGTTAAAGTTTATCTCTGTAATCGGAGTTACAAAAAGCAGCAACGCTGATTGCCGAGGGCCTGCGGGAGGGGGGCTCAGGGGAGCCATCTTCACCGTGTGACGAGAACATGGGAAAGCAGAGCGTTTTCACGGGTGCGGGAGGGGCTGCCTCTGAGCAGCACAAACAGGAGGAAAGCTTAAACGCACAGGCACGAAGGAAAAAAACACTTTGGGGGTGTTTTTGGTGAGTACATAGCTATATAACAAGGTTAAAACATACAAAAAGTGAATTTTGCATGATACAGCCCCTTTAACACTGTTGACTGGTCCAACTTTCCCTCCAGCCTTCAGTTTGACTGTTTGCTCGCTGTCCGTCTGCTCTGTTTCCTCCTCTGACCAGAGTCCGGTCTTGCTTTGAAGATGGCGTCCTTGCAGTGGTTCTTCCTTCTCGCCCTGTCCTTTGCTCCCACGTTAGCAGAGGTCGTGGGTTCACTGGCGGACTGCAGTCAGTTCCTCCTCGACGACACGCCCCCTCAGATTCCTGGGGTCGTCGAAGGGGGGAGAATCCAGAATCAGAACCGATACAAGCCCATCTGCCAGACTTACAGGAACACGCGGCGATTTTTGACTCTGTACGACGTCCAGAAGCGGATTCCAGTGTTTTCTGCTTACAGGTACCGAGGGGTCAAAGAGGCCGGGAGGCCGAAGAAGCACTGGATGGTGGAGCCTCAGGTGGGTTTACTGTCCTCGATCAACGACTCAAGCATGCTGATTATTGTCACTCAGGTCCTGTTTCAGTGAAAATGCATCATGTTTGTGTTTCTGAATTCAAAAAGTTTCTCATTTGTAAGAATGGCTTTTGGAAGAATTACACTGATTAAAGGATATGTTCGGTTTAAACAGTTTTCACGTTGTTTATAGAATGAAGTAGAACAATATACTCACCCAGAAAGCTTTTCTGATCCGATCAGTGGTTCGGGAGAAATTTTGATCCAAAGTCGAGCTGCAGACATCCGTATACTGTTAGCCAATGGGGCATGTGTGGCGCCGGCTCCCAAAACGGTTTTAATCGTCCAAAAACTCATTAGTTTCACCAATATTTCCTCATAGTCCTCTCACGCCACTCCTCCACGACAGCCCAGTGTCGCAAAATACATGCTCTTTCGGTTTTACATTCACCAACAGACACAGTAGGTGGCGCTGTGCACCTAAGTTGTTGGTCGCCACCCGCTCCAAAGAAGAAGAAGATGTTTGCAGTTCAGAGATCTTCTTCTTTGGAGTGTGTGGCGATCTAAATTTCTCCCGAACCACTTATCGAATCAGAAAAGCCTTCTGGGCGAGTATATTGTTCTACTTCATTCTATAAACAACGTGAAAACTGTTTAAACCGAACTTATCCTTTAAAAGAAAAAGTTGGAATTATTGTGAAATGATGCTGTTGGTGGTTTTAGCAATGGAACTATCAACTGGGCAAGTGCAGAACAACTGTTTATGAAGACTGTGAGAAGGAACAGGAGCAGGACCAAGATCAAAAGCAGTAGCAGGAGAAGGACCAGGGTCAGAGGCAGCAGCAAAACGAGGAGTCGGAGCAGGACCAGCAACTAATGCTAAAGGAGGTCGGTCCCCAGTTAGCAAGGAAACCAATTAAATGAAAACAGCAGGTGGAGATTGGAGAAACAGACACACAAAGCCATAAAATGCTCAGTCAAAGGTCGCGGTCAGCTTTTGGATGAACTTTTCTGGGGACGACTCTCAAGGTAAAGCACAACACATCTCTTTCAAATCCAGGTCTACAAACAACTGACACTGCCAGATGAAAACTCAGAACTGACAGAAAGCGTCAGATGTCAGAAAATAACAGATGGACTCCAGCACTAATGAGTCCCTCTGCCAGAGGTCACGTGACGTTAGGTGGAGGTGGAGGGTTTGGATCCCTTCGAAGATCCAGAAATTCCGAAAAATATTTACTTTTAAATTACTTTGATTCGACTCATTCTGATCTAACTAAACGAACCCAAACCAAAAAAACAGCTGCATTCACATGAGCTCTCCCCTCCTTGCAAAGTTAACTGACCTTTGAACTCATTCCAGCTGGAGAATGAAGGAGCGAACAAGACGATGACGGGCAGAGACAATCGTCAGCACTACATCTACCAGGCCATCGACACCGACTTCAGGTCCAACGGGACCTTCGACAGGGGCCACCTGTTTCCCAGCTCCCACGCGCTCACCAGAGAACACAAGCGCGCCACGTTCACCCTGACCAACATCGTCCCGCAGGCCGGCTCCTTCAACCAGGGCAGCTGGAGCCGCATGGAGACGTGCGTGAAGTGCGTCATGGACGGCTACTGCGTGAACGGCAGCGGCGCCGTCGAGAGCTTCGTGGTGACGGGAGCCAGACCCAGCACCAATAAGACCCTCAACAACAGGGTTAACATTCCCACCATGCTGTGGTCGGCCTTCTGCTGCCACAGCTCCAAAACACAGGCCTGGATGGCGAGCGCGTACTGGAGAGACAACGTTCCTGATAGCCGTGGAAGGGAGTATCTGCAGCCGGGGACTCTAGCACAGCTTCAGGAGCGACTGAGGACGGCGGACTCTGAGTTTCAGGTGTTCCCTGGAACAGATTGTCCTCTCAACGCAACCGTCAGACAGTTTTATCCTCAGATGAAGAACTGCCAGTGCGAGCCCTCCGCTTCAAAATCTGACACTTCCACACCAGCGTCGGGGACTGCTTCCTTTATTTCCCCCGTTAGTTTGTTGTCGTCATTTTTGTCATTGCTTTGTATCGGAATACAATATCGTCCACTTTCACTCTGACATCTGCCACTCCCACTTCTCAGCCTCATTCAGATTTAAAGGTGCTGTAGGCGGGATTCAGCATCTCCGCCATCTTGCTTAGGTTTACCCATCTAAGATGGCGATTTGAAACCCAGCACAGCCAATCCTGTCCTGTTTTCTCTGACATCACACCCTTACGCAAGTTAAGCCCCTCCCACAAGAACATGCGACAAATGCCCCTCAACCAATTACGGTTAGAGCCTCAGGGGCTCGTCTGATTGGTCAAAGATACCTGGAGCTGTCGAGATTCCTTTTCAGCTCAGAACAGAGACAGATGGAAACACTGCGCCCTCGCGGTAGTTATGCTACACTCCGAAAGGATTATCAGTGGATACTCTAACATTTAATCCAAAGAAAACACAGAAAAATTAGCACTGACTAGAAAAATCCTGCCTACAGCACCTTTAAGTCAAGAATAATTCAGCTGGTCAAAGTAAGAGCAGACAGACAACGTAAGTCCTCAATCTCCAAAACTGTGAATTTGTCCTGGTTTGTAAATGTTCAAAGAAACCCAGAAAACATGGATCCAATAAAAACATACCCAAAACTTTTGTTTGCATTTCAGTGACTGATGACTCTTTCGATTGAAGGATGTTATAATTGTGTCCTTTACTTTTATGTTTTTTTTTCTTTCATATTTCTGCTCTTTTCTTCAAAATTAAAAAACTGAAACCAAAGTAAAGAACAGAAATCAGAAAGAAAATAACAGAAATGTGATAGTAAGACAGATGTTTGAACATTGAAAGAGAATTGTCTGTTAGTTTCAAATGTCTTTTACTTATATTACTCTCATTTTCTTTATTTCAGTCCTTTACCTTCATATTTCAGTTCATTGCTGTCATAATACTGTCCTTTAAACCTACACTAAGGAACTTTTCAACCTTAATAAAACATTTTAACATCTTTTGTGATGATACTTCGACTTACAACTAGTTGAATGACCCCTCTGTCACGGGCTGAGGGCGTCAGTATTGCTTTCACTTGGACTAAGCAGCTGTGAGGAGGGTGGTGGGAACCCTGCACACTAAAAAGCTCCAAATGTGCGGACTGCTTTACGGCATGCGTCACATCACGATATAACTTTGTTTAGCCACTATTAGATTCATTTAGATTCATTACCTCGTCGCTATCCGTCCTTCACACAGCCACTGGAAACAAATGAAGGCGAGTTCAGTCCGACAGCATGCCCACCGGGAGCAGCAATTTACGACGCCACGCGCTAGTCCTCATGGGAACTGTAGTATTCGGTCAGGCAAAACACTACCGCTTTTGTCCACTGGCGCCGCCAAAATCAACGAAAACTGAAAGTTCCTTAGTGTAGCTTTAAGTTTTTTTGTTCTTTTCTTTTAGTTTATGCTATTTGCTTTTCTGTTTCTCTTCATTTTTCTGTTTTTGTTAAATTTATGTTCTTTAATTTCAATTTGTTGGTTACTTTCTTTCATATTTGTCTTCTCCATGTTAATTTTTCAGAGAAATATGCATTCATTGTCATTCTGTGATTTGCTTTCATATACATTATTTTCATTCATTCATTTCATGATTCTGTCCCTTAATTTCACACTTCTGGTGTTTTCCTTCAATTTTCTGTCCTTTAATGTTTCTGTTCTTTGCACTGCATTTCTGCTATTTTCTGAGAAAGTAAAGGACAGAAAAATGTTAAGAACAGAAATAAGAAAGTAAAAGACAGAAATCAGAAGGAAAGTAAGTGAAATACATTAACAGACAGATTTTTTTAACACAAAAGGACAGAAATCTGACAGAATTGTACAGGGATATAAAAGTAAAGAACAAATCAATGTAATGGACAATTTTTCTTCTGTCCTTTACTTTCAATTTTGTGTCCCTTACTTTTATACTTAGTGTCAGATTTCTGTCCATTAGTTTCATTTGTCTGTTATTTACTTTCATGTTTTGTCCTTTGCATTGAAATGTTGCTTTTTTTCTAAGAAAGTAAAGAACTGAAATCAAAGTAAAGGACTAAATTGCAAGGGAAGTAATTGAAATACAAAAATAAGAGACAGATTTTTGGAACAAAGAGGAAATAAATATCTCCAAAACAGCAGAAATATGTGTTCTTTTTTCTTCTGTCATTTACTTTCATGTTTCTGTCCCTTGCTTTTATGCTGCTTTACTGTCACATTTCTGTTCTTTACTCTCGCATTTTCTACGTCTGTTGTGCTCAACGTGGTCGCCATGCCTCTTAACAGTGTGTGTGTGTGTGTGTGTGTGTGTGTGCGTATGTGTGTTTCCCTCGTATCAAATCGTCTCGGGTTGTTTGTGTGTGAGCAGCCGCGCATAAAGAGCTCGGTTAAAGTAGAAGCAGAGGTTAGATGTCACGGATCACACACACACACACACACACACACACACACACACACACACACACACACACAGGACTCTCAGACAGCAGCGTTTGCTGGAAGACAGCGACAGACGGTATGTGAGGTAAGACAAACTTGCGAGCTCTTCGGACTTTGATTTGTTGGTTTTTGTCTTGAGACTTGAGAGAAGCGAGGCGTCGGCTCTTCCTGCCTCACCCTGATGCTCCGCTCCACCTTTCACACCACCAACATTGCAAAAACCAGAAACGTTTCATCTCTAGCGAGACTTCATGGAAACAGTTTTGTGGAAAATGTTTTCATAGTGTTGAAACCATCTGGGAGGAAAACCAAGAGCATTTAGTTTCCAGGGAGTGTCCTGCAGAAGAAGACTGGCCTCCTTCAGTGGATTTATTTTCACATAGAATCACTAATATTTTAGTTAATTCACTGAAAACACCAGGAAGCAGATTCACCTGTCTCTGTTTAGGCTTGCTGCGTGTGTGGACCTTTAAATCCTTTTACAGACAATAATAAAACACACCACAAACTGGATTACAGTCAATTTAGTTTGGAGGCTTTATTTTGAAAAAGAAAAACAGAAGGAAAACAGACCATAGACAGTAAGAAAGAGTCGTCACCATGTGTGACCGTCTTTCACAGTCACGCACGGGCGTAGGGAAACGAACTTATTCCATCCTCGCCTTTCACCTTTTATGATTACCATCACTTTCAATGCATTAGAACAAACAACGTCAGCAGTTAAACTCAGCCGTCACTGAAACGGCACCATGAACAAATGAACCTCGCCGTTCAGTCTCGCTCTCAATTTATTTCATGTATTCAAAAATTTAAAGACAAAACACTGAAATCTGTCATTACTACTTTATCCAAAAATAAAAAATCAAAGTAACAAAGACTCAGAGACAGAACAGGTCCAAACCATCCATCAGCTCAGAGGACAGTCCGGCAGGTGGTCAACAGTTCACCAGTTGCAGCGAGTTAACCAGTTAACCAGCTACCACTAGATAACTGGTTAAGTGTCCGTCTGTGTTTCTTCACTCTGAGCAGCTGATACCTCCACCCTCCCACCAATCACAGCAGATCATCACCTGAACTTTTCTTCAACAAAATAAAAGAAATAAAAGACATTTAACATTTTTAAACATTCTCATCAACTTTCAAAAACACGTCAACAAACCGAAACCTTCCGTCTCATGAATAAACGTTGAAATACATGAAGTGTTTTTCACCGCTGCGTCATCTAATTCTGTCTTTTTAAACGTCAAAGTTTTATGTAATGAAGCATTTTGACTTGAAAATGTTATTTTCTGGGACGTCGAGTGAACACAGAACTTCTCTGGAATAAAAAAAGAAAAATCTTAGTTTTCATTTGAAATGTCATGAAAACAAAACTTCTAAATTAAAAAAGAAAACCACACTTTCTCACCCAAAACCTTTCTGAATCAATGTTTTTTTTTTTTTTTTTTAATTGAAACTTTGCATGACAGTGAAACTTTTCTGGAAGGAAAGCGCTCCATTCCGACCCGGAACGTCATCAAACCTGAAATATTGTGGAATCAAATATGCAAAAACGATGTGTTTTCACCAGAAACACTGCAAAAACTCCAACGTTTTGTGAAAAAACAAAACCCCAAACGGCGTGTTCTCACTGGAAACTTTCCTCAATCAAAAATGCAAAATCAGGTATTTTCACTTGAAATACGTCTAAACGTGAAACTTTTCTGGAGCAAAAACACAGAAATGACACATTTTCACTTAAAACGTCACGTAAACATTTTGCTTTTTAATCCAAAAAGCAAAACAAAACATTTTCACTTGATGTCTTGTCAAACTGAGTCAAACTGCTGTCAGTGAACTCAACACCAGTAGTTAAACTTTTTCTACTCATTGTCTCCGTGGCAACCTGACACTGATCCACACACGCGTGCCATCGTTAAAGGTCAAAGGTCAACGCTGTCACAACAGAAACTTTGGATGTAACTCTGAAATATTTAACACGGACGGTCCTGGATGACAGAGTTGTGTTTGTGTGTGTGTGTGTGTGTGTGTGTGTGTGTGTGTGTGGCACGGCATTATCGTCTCTAATCAATAATGCAATCAGCTCATTATTGGCTTTCATAATCTTATCAATAATAAATTTATTTTAATCAAGGCATGCACGCACGCACACACACACACACACACACACACACACACACACACACACACACACCCTGACTGATTTTTTTTTCTTTTAGCTCTTTTCATTTTAACTTTTTTTTTTTTTTTTTTGTTATCGTTATCAGACGTTTCATATGGAGGACCCAAAGAATTAAAAATAAACATGTGAAGTAAAAATGTGACCAAAAAAAAGGCCAATAGGCAAAGCCCCACCCACTCATTTACATTATGGAGCAGAAATGCATAGAGAAATGTAAAAATATAAATAAATATGAGTGGAGGAACTAATTAATTAATTAATTAAAAAAGAAAATAAGGAAGACATAAATGTAACAGTATAATAATAAAAGTGATATTAAAGGTGCTGTAGGCAGGATTTTGCTAGTCAGTGCTAATTTTTCTGTTTTTTCTTTGGATTAAATGTTAGAGTATCCATTGATAATCCTTTAGGAGTGTAGTATAATTGCACTACCGCGAGGGCGCAGCGTTTCCATCTGTCTCTGCTCTGAGCTGAAAAGGAATCTCGACAGCTCCAGGTATCTTTGACCAATCAGAAGAGCCCATGAGGCTCTAACCGTGATTGGTCGAGGGGCGTTCGTCACATGTTCTTGTGGGAGGGGCTTAACTTGCATAAGGGCATGATGTCAGAGAAAACAGGACAGGATTGGCTGTGCTGGGTTTCAAATCGCCATCTTCGATGGGTCAAATCGCCATCTTGCTTAGGTAACCCTAAGCAAGATGGCGGAGATGCTGAATCCTGCCTACAGCACCTTTAATTTAAATGGCAGATGACAATAAATTTCAGGAATATAGTATCTGAAGAAAAGAAAATGTTAAAATTACCAAACAAATAAATAGGAGTGAAAATGACAAAATAAATATGTTTAGTCACACTTTAAGGTTTTCTTTCATGGAATAGCATCTTTCCCTTTTGTCCGATTTGTTAGCATCTAAATGTATTTATTCAGCCATTTTTATATTTCTGTATTCATTTTAAACTATGTCAGTTTGGGTCCTCCAGAGTTTTAGCCGTTAGCTAGAACAGAAACTATTCCTGCTCTGGTCATTCATTTTCAAATCTGTTTAATTTAGTCGTTTTAGCTGCTTTCATTCCTTTGAGCTGTGGTTTGGGTTTTTCAGCATTAGTAGATGTTTTCATAATTACTTTTCAGCTGTTGTCGGTGCAGCAGTGAATTAAGCTGTTTTAGCCGTTTGCGGTTTCAAACGTGACGAGCTGTTCAAGCTGTCACTGGTGTTTAAGCAATTTTAGCAATGAAAGTCATTTTCAGTTTGTTGATAATCTTTTCAAAACCTTTTCTCTTCCTTTCGTCATTCCAGTTGCTCCAGATGGAAGCCGGTAGTCGAGCGGAAACGCCTCTGTCCTCACGATGTCGCGCCATCCGTCTTTCCGCCGCCCGACGTTCAGGCACGCCATTGGAAAGCCGTCGCCCAGGGAGCGCTGCTTCGATGGCGTGCCGATCACCCGCGGCGTCCACGACAACCACTACTGTTCGGTCAATCCCCGCTTTGTCGCCGTGGTGACGGAGTGCTCTGGGGGCGGGTCCTTCCTGGTGCTGCCCGTCCACCATGTGCGTTCTGATCATTTCTCCAGTATTCGGTCGCCGTGGAGACGCCGGCGGCTGATGTGGCATTCTCTCTCTCCTCTCTCGCCCCCCTCAGACCGGCCGTGTGGACCCCCTGCTCCCCCGGGTGTGCGGTCACAGCGGCAGAGTCCTGGACGTCAAGTGGAACCCATTCGACGACTTCTGCGTGGCCTCGTGCTCGGAGGACTGCACGGTACGCCGTTAGCTTAGCGTTTGGGCGTTTGCGCAGCAATCTGTGTGCTGCTAATAGCAGGGATCTTGACGGTGTGGTGCAGGTGAAGATCTGGGACATCCCCGTCTGCGGCGTCCAGCAGAACCTCGTCCAGTCCAGGAAGACCCTGATTGGTCATTCCAGGAGGGTGGGGCTTATCGAGTGGCATCCTACTGCCGAAAACCTGCTGCTAAGTTCTGCCTATGACTACAAGGTTAGCAAACAGGACACAGACATACCACTTTTCCCAAGGGCGAGTACCTTTACAAGTGCTCATCGGTTACCAATACCAGTACCAACCTTTAGTTACTCGCTGACACAGAGTTCCGAAACTAACCGTTGCAGCGTTGTCCCAGGTCCTCCTCTGGGACGTTTCCCTCATCGGCGCTGTGATTCGGTCGCCGGTCCGGGTGGTCCTGATGCCCATCCACCACCGATACCCGTCAGAGGCACTGCTGCTGTCAGTTAGCTTCAGCGGCGACGGCAGCAGGCTAGCGGTGGCATCCAAGGACCGACGGGTTCGAGTTCTCGATCCGCGGAAGGGAAAGATCCTGCAGGTTTGATTTTCGGAGACGTTCTCGTCCAGACATTCTCTCGGAGACATGGTGTGGTAACGCCAGCGATGTTCACACAGGTGTCCAGCGCCAAGCTGCACAAGGCTAACAAAGTTTTGTACATTGGCGGGTCAAAGATACTTCTGTCAACCGGAAGTTCACCATGGAACCACCGACAGATCATCCTCTGGAACCCTGTGAGAACCCCAACATAAACAGGGATTATGCTAAATCTAAAACATGACACACAAATACAGTGGGGAAAGTGGATTTAACCACAGTGGTTCCTCCCTCTAACATCCAGACTACAGTGCATCATCATCAAACATCCAGACTATAGAGCGTCTTCCTCCTTACAGCTGAATTGAATGAGTGAATCCGTCATCACACTGACTCCCATGGTGCTAACACCACAGCTAATGCTAACACTTCTGTTTCAATCATTCAGATTAATAACCATGATTAAAATGTGGGATTAAGGAACGTCAGATGGTTCTTGTGTGCAGGATGATTTGTCTAGACCGCTGTTCGAGGAGGAAGTGGACGTCTCAGCAGGAGTTCTCTTTCCGTTCTACGACCCGGACACCCGCATGCTGTACCTGGCCGGAAAGGTCCAGAAACAAGAGTCGAATTATTCCTATCGCAGGCAACTAGCTGGAGATGAAAGCTTGTTTTTAAACAATTCGCGTCGTCAGGAACCATCCTGAAGCGTCACTCTTACATCTGCAGGGCGACGGAAACATTCGTTCCTACGAGCTGAGTGCGGACGAACCGCGCATCAGCTTCCTGACGGAGTTCAGATCGCTGCTGCCACAGAAAGGCCTCGGTCAGCTCCGCCCACTCTCAAAGCCACGCCTGCTAAGTATCTGCTACGATACGCCGTCTGCTAACTACACGCTAACAATCTGCTGGATATGTTCTGACTATCTGCTGGACACGCTGCCCTGAAGCAACGTTTCATGATGGTTTCTGACGTCAGTGCAGGAGTGATGCCCACGCGCGGCCTGGACCACACCTCATGCGAAGTGTTCCGGTTCTACCGTCTGATTCCCATGAAGCACCTGGTGGAGCCGCTGTCGGTGATCGTCCCCAGGAAACAGGTGGGTCTGAGTGCGGTCCGCCAGAGGAACCTTCTGGGCTGGAACTCTGGTTCCTCTCTTCTGGTTTCAGGGTGGAACCTTCCGAAAGGTTGCTGACTCACCACCGGGGGGCCGCCGGGCGGCCATGACGGCTCGGGAGTGGCTGCAGGGATCCAACATGGCGACCCTGTCACGGCCCCCCGCAGTGTCACTGAAGGTCGACGGTCACCTGCCCAACCCTTACCCACAATGCCCGGCTGATGGGGCGGGGCAGAGCCCGGTCGTCACAGAGGAGGTGGAGCAGCCTCCACACATGATTAATTACAACTTTGAAAAAGTAGTGGAGTTACATCACTGGTTAACAGTAACTAGTTACTTAAGTTAATCCAGTTCACATTACTCACTGTAATCTGAGAGTAGTTTATTACTTGGTGAAATCAATGTTGTTACTTTACTCAGTAATCTACAAGTAACTAGATGTTCTAAATAAACCGCACTTAAGGTAAAGCTGTTAGCTTAGCATGTTAGCCTGCCGATGCTAACTTGTTGCCGTGGTTGCTGGAGGCCTTCCTGGAGGAGCAGCTGGCCTATCAGGACGCCAAATACCCCAGAGCACCGAGTGACCTGTCGGGGTGGCAGCCGGACGAGACGCAGTGCGCCCTGTGGACGTACCGCTTCACGCCGCACTGCAGCGAGCCGGCCGAGAGGGCGCCGCCGCCGCGCGCCCACGATGAGGTCAGTACCGATCCGGCGGCGTGCGAGCCGGCGCTCCCTGACTACACCCTGCCTCATCCCTGCTGTGGTTTTCAGCTCCTGCAGGCGTTTCACCGGCAGCAGCAGCAGATCTGGGAGCTGGAGGCGGAGCTCCACCACAGAGATGTGCGTGAGCTACCCACAATCCCGATGGGCTGAGGGGGGCGGCTGACCTGTGACCGTTTGTACTCGTGCAGGTGAGGATCGCTGAGTTGGAGCTGGAGATCAGACACAGCAGGAACGACCTGAGCTCCAGCTTCTGATCCAGAGCATTGGCCAGGGTCAAAGGTCATCCAGGAGCGAAACAACACTCAGCTGACTCAGGACTGTTCAGATCCTTCATCACCTTCATGTTTCCACTGGTGGGTGTCCTGGGGCCTCATTTGAAAGTCGACCATCGCCTAACAGGCACACCCCCACCTGCACTCAATCATCCCGCCAGAACCCACAGCTGGAGGGCACCGCCCTGGACACGCCCACTTTCTACCATATATGGTCAATGCAAATGCCTCCTGAATCTTCTGCCTGCTGATCAATGGACTTTGATCAGAGTGAAACTGGAAAAAATAAAATATTGAACTTCACATATAGGGAACACATTGCCTAATATATTGAATGACATTTTCCAACATACTGCAATGTAACTGCTTCATGAGGGCAGATCAGTGAGCAACATGACATTTTATCAAAACAAACAGAAGACAGTCAGGCAGCTCAGCTAGAGAAACACGTGTACAGATGATAAAAGCAGTTAGAAAACTGATACGTAAACAGCGCTGCAGTGAGGAAACACTGGATCAGGGAAAGTTCTTCATTACGACAGCGGCAGGTTGTTTCCTGACACCACGGCTCGGCTCTCCGCAGCAACACGGAGAACAGGAAGAACCTGAAGTGTCTGGATCCGGACCAACACTGAGCTGCAGGCTAACAGATCAGTAAAGTCATGATGAGTTGTTGCCTGTCTGAAAACGCAGTTTCATTAAAGACGCTGTTGAAAGTAGACCTGCTGCTGTCCGATTAGAAAAGCTGCATGAAGTCTTAAAGTCTGATTAATGATTAAATTAAAAGTATGAGATGAATCTTCAGTTCTCCACCTCACCATCTGTGCGGTCGGATTCTCCTGTGTCTAAACTCGCCACAGGCTCGACGCCACTTTCAGGATCCGTCCTCAGCAACGTTTGAACATGAAGGTCCTGGACCTGACCCAGGCTGCAAGCCAAACCGGATCCAGGCTGGAATCTTGACTCCAATCTGGAAGTCTTACCTTCATTCTTCAGTGAAATGCCTCAAACAGCGCCAACTCCTGGCCTGGCATGCCAACTACATCATTTTCAAGCTTTCCGAGGAAACGGAAACTTGTCAAAACATTGCTGCACAAACATAAACTCCAAAATACCATGTCTGACGCTCAAACAGAACCTGCTCAGACCTGATCCAGAACCAGAACCGACACTCGCTCCAAGCCAAGTACAAAATCAAAGCAAGACGGAGTCAAAATGTTAAGATTTTATTTACAAAGTCCATTTTGTACGCTTTTTTTTGTTGGTTTTTCCATTTAACTTACAGAAAGTAAAAAAGGGAAAACAACATCAAAGAAGAACATCATTGAAGGAGCGGCGTCGTCTCTCCACGGAGATAAAGAAAAGGGGGATGCGAGAGAAAGGGAGAAATCCCCCCGACAAACGAGAAAATAAAACAAAAAAAAAAAATCTTTGAAAAAATATTTCTTTTAAAAAGCTCTGTTGGCAAAGACCAGAGGAGAGTTTACCCTGGGAGGGGGCGGGGCTTAGCCCAGCCTGTGATGTCATCAAAGCTCCCACGGTGGGATGGTTTCATCGCATACGAAAAAACAAAAACAAATCTTACATAAACGGACGAAAGGCGAGGACGAAGATCTGCAGTTTCCATCGTAAAATCTCAAAGGGAGAAAACGATCGTACTGAACGGGAACTCAAACTAGTTTTTGGCGGGAAAACGTGTTGCCTTGTTTTGTTTTTTTTCTTTTTTCCTTCCCTGAGCTGAGATGTTTAGCTAACACGGCGTGACGCGTGCCGGCAGTTTGTTTCGGGGGGGTCGGGGGTCTCAGTCATCGTCTTCGTCGTCATCGTCCTCGGGGTCTCTCTTCCTCTTCTCGCCTTTGACCGGAGACGAGTCTTCGTCTGGAGGAAGAGGAGGAGCGAGCGCGGCGTCAAACAACCAACTTCCTGCTCAACTTCAAAATAAAACTTATTACCGATAATTCACATTTACGACTTAATTACTGCAATTAACATTTTTTGACAATTTTCTTCTTTAGTCAAAATTAGAAACCTTATAATAGTTTCATTTTTTTCCCATAAGAACTTTATTTTGATGTTCATTAAAAAAATTATATTTCATATATATATATATATATATATATATACATACACATATAGCTTAAAAGTGTCTAACGAATAATGAATTGTTGAGTTTAGTTTTTTAGACAAAGCAGAACTTTAAATAAGAAAATGTATTCAAAATTGTTGAAGTAAATTATTTTTCAATTTCTCAAAAAAACAAAAAAAACAAAAACAGCCTTCGTTTTGTGCTCGGTTTTACGTTCTTTAACACTGAACACTTGATTTAAAAGTGAAGAAAACAGACCGTCATCTTCCTCGTCCTCTTCGTCCTCGTCATCGTCCTCACTGTCCACGTCTCCGTTCACCTCGCCGTCCTGCGCACCATCACAACCGCAGTTTAACAAACACTGTTCTTTTAACACTCCCATCACTGAAAATCAAAGTTCCTTCAGACCTCTGTTGATACGAAATCTTCATTTTTTTTAATGATGCAGCATTTTGAGGCATATCGGTTTTGGCCTTTTTCCTTTTTTAAATCTCACGGCCGATGAGAGACCAATAATGAAACGGGATGATTCTGACTCGGATGCAGACACGTCTCTCTGTCCGGAGTCTACTCAGTCTCCACGAAAGTCCCGCCCACAGCACAATCTGATTGGTTACACTCAGAGCCGGCAGGGCTAACAGCCAATCAGCACTGCACAGCTCTGGTTGTGATTTTTAAAATTTTGTTGGCTGTAAATATTGGTTATCGGCCCTGAAAAAAACCATATTGGTCTCTCTAATTCAAACACACATTCAAAAAAAAAAAACTTCATTTATCTAAAACCCTTTGTATTCAGAGCGATGTTAGAGGGAAACAAAAGCCCCTGAAATGCTGAAACCCTGAACTCACGTCATCGTCGCAGCTGTCGTCGTCTTCGTCATCTTCCGCCGCTACGTCTTCGTCTTCATCCTCGTCTTCCTCCTCCTCCGACTCGCCCTCTTTCAAAATAAAAAGCAGAAGCCGTTAGCCAACAAAGGTCAGCGCCGCGGTTCCCGGTCCCGGCTTGACGGCTCGCCTCACCTTCCTCGTCCTCGTCGTCCACTCCGTCGCCCTCGCCGTCCGAGTCGGACGCCTCGCAGTCGTCGATGTCGTAGCCGTCCAGGTAGGTGAGCTGTGGGAGGAGCTTGAATATGGACTCGCGGTAGTCGGCCAGGTTGGTCACCTCACAGTTGAACAGGTCCAGGCTCTTCAGCTGCGGCAGCTTTTTCTGTCGGGACGGAGACGGGCACATTTAGGAGCGAGCCGGACGAGACGGGACGGCGGCGCCGAGACGCTGACTCCACCCACCAGAGGCTCCAGCGTGCTGATGTCCTTGAACTTGTTCCCGCTCAGGTTGAGGTGCGTCAGGTTCACCAGCTTCTCTGCTAGAACCTCCAGACCGCCTGATATCCTGTTGTCGCTCAGCTCCAACTGAAACACAAACACACAACCTGGAACCCAGAACCTGGAGCTGGAGCCGAGAACCTGGAGCTGGAACCCAGAACCTGGAGCTGGCACAGACCAGCTTCTGGTTCTGATCAGTTTTAATACACAAACTGAATGGTGGTTCTGTTGAGCTCTGTGGTTCTGATTCATGTCCACCAACAAAACACCCAGACTGTTTTTCTAAATGTGTAGTTTTCACCTGTTTCCATGGAGACGGAGCATTTCCATCCATTTCCATGGACAAAGAGTTGGACTGTTTTTTAAACAGTGTCATTTCACCTATTTCATTTCATTAATTTCACACAGGACCACGAACACAGATTCAGAAAAGTTGCTGGAGAACATCGACAATGCCGTCAGCATATTGTTAATGTTTATAATATAAGATTAGCACTGAAACATGGTGTAAACAGTCCTGAATCGCATGCCAACGTCTGGGACACCGTTCATCCCGGTTGCTGGCTCTGGGCTCCCCCTCACCTTCTTGAGTTTGTCCAGCTTGGGAATTCCCGCCACGCTGGTCAGGCCCACGTTGATCAGGCTCAGCAGCTCCAGGTTGGCGAAGTCTGTGGTGATGCCTTCTATCTTTCCATTGCTGGTGCGGCAGTTATCTAGAACCAGCTCCTGGACCTGGGGGGGGGGGTTTAAACAGAACATCATCACCATGTCATAATTTCATGTCCAATCATTAAAATATTTGGTTCCCATCTTTCCTATAAAAACACATTTGTAGACGTGAATATCTATGACCAGCAGTTATGCATCAACTGAAGACAACATGGTAAAAAAAAAAAAAAAACAAGAAAAAACATTTTATAAAAGTGAAAAAGGTGAAAACAGGCAAAAAAAAAGTCAATACCTTAAAGGCAAAACTCACAAAAACTGAGTATCGCTCAGAACTGCTAAAAGTCAAACCGAAATAAAGGTAAAGAAGAAAAACAAATAATGTAGGTCAAACCAAACAATGTAAATATACAAAACAAATTAGGCAATCTAAAATACGGAGAAATGTAGTTAGAAAACTTTAAACTGCAGCTTCATGAGCCGCGGAACCTTAGTTTGAAGGGTTGACATGTTTTGAGGCCATAAATGTATTTCTTTGGTGGAAACGAGCAGGCTGCTAACTCTCTCAGCCCTTCCTGCTGCTTGCTAACAGACGCAGCCCTCCGCGGCTAACACGCTGTTAGCCTCCCCCGCCGTTTCCCTCAACATTTACCCCGCTCTGGTGGCTCACTCAGCCCGGGAGCTACCAGGCCCCTGCTCGGTTGGTCCGAAACGAGGATACCATCCTGTTAATCCGAACTAGTTTTGTAACATTTAGTGATTCGGCCACGTTAGCCAGCTAGCGAGGCTAGCGCGGCTAACACGCCGCCGACTACGCGCCCTCAACACCGACGGAGCCGACTAAGGCCTGGAAACACGCCGCGATAAACAAGGAAATGCAACCCAAACGTCGAGCAACAACATACGCGAAAACACGAAACTGTAAAACTCTATTCAAACAATAAATACACATTTCATAACAATTCCAGAGAATAAAAACAATGGAACTCGAAAAATGTGTGAATTTTATATAGGGAAAGCGTCTGCTCGTTCTAAACGAATGCAGCGGCGGGGATTAGACGGCTCCCGGAGACACGCATCTGTTAACAACTGGTAAAACTCACCTTACATTCCATGTTGCATGTAATCTATTGCAAAATAGTTAACAAACGGATATATTAATCTGTTTTAACAGTTAATGAATCCAAAAATGCATGAACAAAATCAACCAATAATAGCCAGCGCGGGCGGTAAACAAGTGACGAAGTTGGCCTCAGTTTCGTCAATTCAGAGAACTTTGTATGTATAAATCTATTTTTAAGAATACACATCACACGTAAATAGAAGCTAAAGTCTCTAAGAATCGCCTCTATTTAATTAAACCAAGCAGCGATCACTCACAAACGCAATGCGACCGGTTTAAAACGAAGTTTTACAAGGACGCCTCATGTTTATGACTACAGTAACTTCGGTAACATTACATTACATTTCAGAAACATTACAGATCTGACGATCAATAAACACAGCGTTATATTCAACCCAGCTGCAGAGCTGAGAGGACGTGTGAATTTTGATCCATTTAATTGCTGTTTTGAGCAGTTTTGTTGAGTTTCTGCCGGGGTTGTTGACTCCCCACGGGAGACCGACTTCGCGGTTAGGAGCGGTGGTGCGTGAAACTGCTCTTTGACTTGAAAAAGGTTTACAGGGCTCTTTTAGATTTAAGATTTTAGGACATTTCGAGGGTTTTCCAGGCGCTTTAGAGGGTTTTAAATGGGCTGCGGGAGGCTCTAGGGGGGCTGCCATGTGCTCACCCCGACTACCCCCTCCCCTCCTCCACCTCCTCTACCGGGGAACGCGCACCTAAACCTGGACACGGCGCTCACCTCTGACGGGGTGCGGCATCGCAGCTCCAGGGAGATCCTCCTCGTCATTTCCATGGCCCTTGCGTCTCTAGGGGGGCTGTAGGGTCGGGGTTAGACGGCTCCTGTGCTCGCGGTCCTCTGCAGCATCAACACGCGGCTCCTGCGTCAAGTCAACGGGCCTCACAGTGCTGCGCTTCCGCCTGCGTCCTGCGCAGTAAGAGCGCGCGGCGGCAAAGGAAGTGGCGCGCTGACTGGACGAGACGCGCATGCGCAGTGTATACAAGACGGACGGAGAACCAGTTTCTGAGATAGATAGATGGGGCAGGTAGATAGATAGTGTTTTCGTAACAATTTTGTGTATTTTTCAAGTTGTTCTGTGTCTCTCCACATACATGTCTACAGCTATATATCTACCTATATCTGTATATCTTTGTGTTTATATGCATATATTCTATTCTATATGTATATAATATAGACAAGTCATTTTATTTGTGCGAACCTCTGCGTCTCTGCTGTGATTTCGTACCCATGCAGTATTTTAACTTGATGTTTTGTACATTATTGTATGAGCATTTCTTTTCATGTTTTCATGCCAGTTTTGCTCTATGCAGTCCCTTTTTTTGAGTGTGTGGGCGTTTCACAGCCATTCCATGTGTCGATGTGATGAATTTCGGATGTACAGAGGACAGAAGTGTGTCTTAAGTCTTTATTACATCGCAATTCATCTTCACAACAAGCAGTTGTACATACAGATGTCTCGAGATTACATCGTCATCCAATATGGGAGCAACACTGAGAGTTAGTATCACAGCTAAGTCCTTCACACTCACCCATGACCCCCCATGACCCCCCCCAACTCCTCCACATTACACACCGGTGCAGTGACATCAACACAGGTGCTAATAAACGCATAAATAAATAAATAAATAAATAAATAAATAAATAAGGATGGTGTGCATTTACTGACACACATTTTATACAGACACGTTAACACGGGTGGAGCCTAAATGTCAGTGACTGGAGGTAAACGTCAGCAGGCGGAGCTAAATATCAGCAGGCAGAGCTAAATGTAAGCAGGCGGAGTCCAAAGCATCAGAAACGAGGGCCAGACGTCAACAGGTGAAACCGAGGACATCACAATGTAGCACATTAGCATGCCAAAAATTCTTAAAACCAACTCAGTTTTTAATTGTTCATCGAAAGATCTCAAACTCCTCCTTAAATGCTAAAATAGTTGTTTCTTTTTCTTTTATTAGCATGCTGACGGTAAATACATGCATTGGTGATTTTAAGTTGGCTTCGTAGCCTTTCACAGCCATACATGTCAATAACAGCCTAGTTTAATTAGCTTGATAAACAATGCTTAGTTAGCTGTGATTTTAACTAGCTAGCTAACAAAACACACATGGATTTGAGATTGTTTCACAAGTTTTCTTTGGTCTCCATAACCCTCAGTATCCATATATGGCTAACATAGCCTGTGAGCCTACCAGTACATCAAAATGGGTCTTGCTATGTTGTCATTCTAAATCTAAATTAAAATCACTCTCATTATTTATGTTAATTAGCCTAAAATTAGCTAACTAACAACAATCTTGATTAGCCACTTGACATCGGATACATGTATGTAAGGCTACTATGAGCGTTGACTTAATGGCCTTTAACATTCGCTATTAGATTATTAGCTATAGCTGTGATTAGCGAGCTAACATGCTTCAAAAGTATGTTAGCATCTCAAGTATCGGCTCTTTTTGCTAACTTCATTTTTAACAACACATTGGCTCCTCCTCTGAGGTTCAGCTCAACCAGGTTGAAAGTGTTTCTGGAATTCCAGTGTCGGTCTGAAGCTCTGACTCGCGTTAACGTGACTGGTGGGAAATCGTGGAGGGTAACGCTGTACAAGTTCCTCATTGAGGTTAGCATCCAAGTCGCCATCGAAGGCAAATCAGCACGGAAGAGATGGAAAAGAAGAACAGGATGTAAAAGAAAGCATGAACATATTTTGTAACTTTAAAACAAAAAGGAAGTGATGATAAGAAACTGGGGAGAAAACAACCAGCAGGACCAAAATCTCTAATGTATTTTTTTTTTTTTTTTTTTTTAAATAATTTCTGTAAAAAAGACCCCCCCCCCCCCCCCCCCCCCCAAGACGTTTAGCAGTTCGGCAGCATGCAGGTCACAGACGTTCCACAGGCCGACTTGGACAAACAGGAAACTGAGGAAGCAGAACACTGAACGTAGCTGAGGTCTAAACCTCCGCCCGTCCAGGTGCAGCAGAGCAGCAACGAGACGGACGACTCAAAGAACAACCGGAACGCTCCGATTCGCAACAACTTCAACTTATTCTGTGACTGTGGTGGTTTCACCTGTGTGCTTTGGCAATGGAAGAGATAAGATAGCCTTACTGCTAGCCAGCTAGCTAGCCAGTTAGAAAAAAGCTATGTTGTTGTTTTAGCGGGTTAACTCACTGTTTTTCAGAATTATTGATCTGACCAGCTAGCTTGCAGCCTAACGAGAAAAACAGATTGGTAGCTTGTGGGCTAAATGTAGTTTACTGCATACATAGATTGTAGCTAGCTTGCTAACTCTTTCTAGATAAATCTATATATATATAAACATGTAGATTGTGAGCTAGTAAGCTAGATAAATATGTTGACATTTATTGAGTTGCCATTAGAAAGCTAGCTAGATATTTTTCATTTATAGATAGCTAGGTTTCTGTCTATTAATATGGCTAAGTAACTAGCTAGGCGGCTTGCTCACAGGCCTCAAAGCTAGGTAGACAGTTCGGTAAAGCATGAGTGAGTTCGCTACCAAGATGTTTGTCTATCTAACTATATATTCAGATAGATAGATAGATAGATAGATAGATAGATAGATAGATAGATAGATAGATAGATAGACAGATAGATATCTCTTCCTCTTGAATTGAGATGTTGCATTTTATTGTTAAATGGTCACTTATTGCCTTGGTATTTAATATCTTATTGACAGTTTTTTTTAATCACCAGCCACAACCTGCAGGTTTTCCTCAAACTGTTACAACTATTTACGTTCGAGACGACAACTACAGCTTCAGAGTTTCTCGTCCTCCGACATAACACCTCTAAAAAATATGATTCCTCTTCATGTGCTCCTTGTAAGAAACAAACCGTCAACTTTCAAAAAAGGAGTCACTGTAATTTAGGAACCAAAAGTTCACATTTCATGTAATAAGCTCATGATACTTGTGTATTGTGTTGTGATTCGGCGTGTTCCACTCAAGACGAGGTATTCAGGATTCAGGCACTAAATACTTTTAGGTACTCCGATCAACACGACATCACCAAAGCGCAAGTACGGGAATGTGACGAAGCAAACAGTTAGCTGGTTGGCTGGTTAACGACCTGGTTAAATTTAGCCATGCTAGTACAGAATCCTGCTGGTACACGATGACATGATCTAAAAAAAAATCAAAAGATTCCAATGGCGTGTACGACTGCAGCTTCGCACACACGCACACATGCAAACACTGTGATTTCACTATGTGATCGCTCATCAGTAAAAATGCATTTACAAGATCAGTGGAATGCTAAAAGAGACCTGCCCACATTTGCAAATGTTCAAAAAGTCAACAACACTTGAGACAGTTCTAAATTCCAAAAATGAGATTTTTTTCCCCTCATGATAATTTACTCATTAATTCAGAAAGCCTGTCAGTTTTTATTCTAAAATGACTTTTTTAATATATAATTCCGAGATAATTTTCTCGTTAATTCAGATGAACAGCTGATTTTTTATTTATTTTTTTTATGTGAATTCAATACACTTCTGTAGAAACCCAGCTGGAACGGGATTGAAGGAGTCTCTGAAAGCTCCTTAAAACCAGAGTCGGATCACAGCTCACACCAGTCCTGCATGCAAAAGCTACAAATTCCAACAATCGGAAAGCACCGAATCCACGAAACACACAAAATACTGTGAATGTGCAACTTAGAATATCTACAGAGACAAAAACAACTGACTTTTATCTCTTTTCAGAGCAGAAGAATCACAGATCGAAGTATTGGTTAGCTTCCCAGGTGAATAGTTCTTGTCAGGACGACTTCCCTGTGCTGGTTTGGTTTTGTGAAAGGAATATTGTTGCGTTAGAGCAGTTTGACGACTCGACAAATATTCTCCCTTTTTTTCAGTAGGACAAAGGGCTCAGACACATGCCGATCTGGGAAAAAATAGGCTTATTGCAAATTGCTTTATCGTTGACTTACGGTGAGGGTGACGGACGTTAACAGTCAACGGGTTAAAAAAAAACAACTAACAAATAATGGCGCTGCAGGGCAAAGACCGACATGACCGCTGACACGCCTCAGTGAAAGAAGGCAGGTTAAGGTAAAAGAGGACGATCCCGTCGAGAGAGGGATGGCAAGAAAGGTAAAGGAGGGAGCGAGAGAGAGAGAACAGTTGGTGGAGCCTACGCTGGCTTCATCAGTCGGGATAGGGGACAGTCAGGGTACGGTTAGATAGAGGAAGGGTACGGTTAGGGTGTGATTAGGTTACGGTTATAATAGGGTTCAATACGGGTAGGGTACGGCTAGGGTGTGGTTCAGGCATGGTTGGGGTAGAGTTAGGATATGGTTGAGTGGGTTTAGGATACGGTTATGGTAGTGTTTGATTGGGGTAGGGTACAGTTGTGGTGGGATTAGAGAGTTGGAGTAGGGTACGTTTAGGGTTACGTAAACACGTACATATAGACACAGACATGCACGTACAGGGACCCAGCGCCTGGCGGAAACCTGGCGCTAACTCTGTCGCCTCCTCACTGTCTCTTCTCTGCCCGGTCTCTCCGGCTTCTCTTCCCTCCCGTTTCAGTCCGTGTGGTGAAAGCAGAATCGCACAGAAGCACAGAAGTAGAAGTAGAAGAAGTTTGATGCATATTCAGGCGGTTCTTCTGGGAACCGACTGGCAGAACAGGGACCTAATGTGGCAGCGGCACCAGGATGTCCACATAGTTGATGGGGAAGAAGCCTGACTGGCCGTTGATCATGCCCTCGTACCAGTTGTCGTCAATCTGATTGGTGAGGGTGATGATGTCGCCCTCCTTGAAGCCCAGCTCACCTTCGTTCTCGGGCTCGAAGTCATACAGCGCTCGGCAGCACGGCTGGTCCAAGGGGGCTGCAAGGGGGCAGAAACAGGGTCCGCATCAGGACATTCAGGGTCCAGGTCAGAATGTACAGGGTCTGGGTCAGCATGTACAGGGTCTGGGTCAGCATGTACAGAGTCCAAAGCAGGAGGTACAGGCAGGGCCGGCTCTAGGCATAGGCGAACTAGGCGGCTGCCTAGGGCGCCACGTCCCGGGGGGGGCGCCGCGGTCGTACAAGGGGCGCCACGACGCCCTGTGTTCCATGTGCCCCGCTGTGTAGCGGTCCGATGCACCGCGCTCCTCGGCGCTGCTCGGCACTGATCGGTATCGTTCGGCATCGCTTCTCAGCACCAAACGCCCCCCCGCCCGCTCAACAACTCTTGGGACCGCTCCAAATACACGCTCCCAAGGGGCGCTTCTCGAGCTTGCCTAGGGCGCCTCCGAAGCCCGGGCCGGCCCTGGGTACAGGGTCCAGGTCCGGGCGTTCAGTATCCGCGTTAGGACATACACAGTAAGGATCAGGAAGTGCAGAGTCGGGGTTAGGTCGTACAGGGTTCAGGTTGGGATGTGCAGGGTCCAGTCAGGACATACAGAGGTTTCCATAGAAACATGTCACAACAAAACCTTTTGAAAACACTATGACCATGGAAATAGTTGAAATCGAAAAATTTTTAAGGTGGTCCAATTCAGTTTCCATTTAAATGGGTGACAACAGTCCAACTTTGTCTCTATGGAAATGGAGGGTAACTACAACTTTTTGAATAAGCACCAACTCCGTTTCCATAGAAATGAGGGAAACAGCTTTTTGAAAATGCTCCAACTCTGGCTCCATAGAAGCGAGAGAAATTAAATATTTTTGAGGGCATTATGACTTCATCTCCATAGAAACAGGTGAAAACTGCAATGTTTTGAAAATATTCCAACTCTGTCTCCATGAAAATGATTGAAATTGCTCCATCTCCATGGAAACAGTGGCGTAAAACATAACTTTTCCGAAACTCTGCCCCCTGGTCCTACGCTGCTGTGGAAGCTAACATCATTTTCAAAACGTTGCAGAGTGTTTTCACATGAAACTTTATGGTCTAAATGGGGCCAGAGCAGACAGAGCATCCTGATTGGTTGCTCGACCTCGTTACCCACCTGGTGATCTTCCGGGAGACTTGGCGGAGTGGATCCCCCCATTGTGGCTCTCGCTGGGGGGCAGCAGCTCCAGGGTCATCCTGGGTTTGGGGGTGTACTCCTTCCTGGGTTTACTGGACACTTCCTTTATCCTGAAGGAGGACACAGTTATGGGATCGCGTATGCATTATGTCGCGTTCCTGTGTTTTGGTGGGCGGGGCCACGGAGTCGTACCTGTCCTCCATCTTGCTGGAGAGCTGCTGGAGAATTTCTGTGGCCCGACTGTGATACTCCAGCTGAGCCTGGACCAGCGCTGCCAGCTGGCTCACCTGCTCGATCTGCAACACACACACACACACACACACAGTTACAGAAAGGAAAGGTAACCTTTAGTGATGCAGGCTAATGCTAATCAAAGCTAGTGTGGCTAATGCTAATGGAGAGCAATTTGACATGTTTCATTTAACTAGCGCTAGTAAAGATGATCTGCCCGACAACAGCAAAAATATTAATCGCAGTAGTCACTGGCACGTTGGTGCTAAAGGTGGAGAAGATGCAGCAGAAGAAGCGAGTCTCACGTCGCTCTCCAGCAGGTTGAACATGCTCTGCTCCGCGATCTCTTTGCTCTCGTCGAACTTCTCCAGCGCCTGTTTGATTTCGTCGTCCTGGACTTTCCCCTGACGCTTCTTCTTGTAGTCGAAGTCCAGCCGGCGGCCCTCCATCTTCTTCAGGTGATGCTGCATGGGGAGAAGAACCCCGTCACGTTGGGTTCTTTAGCGGCGCGCGGTGGCGTTTAGGCGCTCACTCACCTGGATCTCCTTCAGATCTTTGTCGTGGAGGTTCTGCAGAGGGTCGATGAAGTTCTGTTTCACCTCCATGTCCAGAGCGTCCTTCACCTCGCCGAGCTCCTTCATGGCCTCGCCAGCATCCAGGAGAACCAAACCTGAGGAGAGAACGGCCCAGAACGTCACAGAGGTTGTGTCGGAGCCGTTAAAAAGAGCAGCGCCACACGTACCGAAGCAGGACTCCTCCCCCAGCTCCCGTCCGAACTTCAGCATGGCGTCGCCCAGAACAGTCTCAGCCTGCGGGTACCCAGGGCCTTTGTCCTGCCCGCGGATCTTCGACATGGTGTTGATCATACTCAGCTTGGCTCTGGATGCTTCCAGGAAGAAGGAGTCACATGATCAGGAACAGAGCTCGAGAGAGAGGGAGTGTGTGTGTGCGTGTGTTACCTGGGTTTGGTTGTAGATACTCTGTAGTCCTGGTCATGATGTCCAGCACTGCCCTGCTGGTGACGTCCACTTTCTGCAGGGAACATTCAAAGATAGGTTTGAATGATCTGAACACAGCTTTTAGCATGTAGCATCACTGGTGTGTGAGCCCTGAAACTCCTTGGCATGTAGCGTGGCCACAGTAACACATTAGCTTGTCGATAGGAGGTTCTGCAATCAGGGAAGAGGGTGTGACTTCAGACTCCTCTGCAGGTCTGAATCAGAAGCTAACGTCCACATTAAATTTGACAGACCTTTTCCATTTCCTTGAAGTCATCGTCCAGCTTGGTTCCCTCGGCCCCGCCCACCTTCTCGCTGACTTTCTGCAAACAGGAAAAAAAAAAAAGTAATGACGAATGTTTGCTCTTCATCGAGGGGGCGGAGTCAGCAGAGAGTCACCAAAATGTAAGATAACACAATTCTAAAGAAGCGACACTCTGAGAAAGTTGGAAAAACTAGCTTAGCTGCAACCGAAATGTTACATTACAGCAATGAACAGCAACTAGTTGACCGACATGAAAACTACAGCGTGTACAGGGTTTCTGTAGAACACTGACATGCTTTTGCATGTTTCTGTTTCTGTTTGTGTGTGCATATGTGTTTGGGTGTGTGTGTGTGTATGTGTGTGTGTGTGTGTGTGTGTGTTTGTGTACAATGAAACGTGCAGAGTTGATAACAACAAAACAATTGTCTGGAACATACAGATGAGGAGGAAGATGCAGTTGCCATAGAAACAAGGATCTGTACACTGCGCGCACGCACGCACACACACACACACACACACACACACACACACACACACACACACACAAACACACACTGTTATATAACTCCCTGTCTGCCTCTTCCTCTTCTCCTACTGTCCTTTTCCAGCAACACACCCCCCACTGCTGAAACTTAGGACACACACACACACACACACACACACACACACACACACACACACACACACACATACAAACACTGATCAGAAAGAAAAAAAAAACAACAACAAAAAAATCCCAAAAACTAAAGTTTCAAGGAACCATAAGACCAAATCTCTGAAGTAACAGCAAAAAAATAATAAAAACAGACAAAATATGACTTTTAATTGAATGAAAAACACTAATATGAGAACAAAATTAACACACCTGCAGAGGGCGCTGTGTACACACACACACACACACACACCATCTGCTCTCCTCCACAGGACGTTAAAACAATCTTCACCCACTTGTACACCAACACAACACAACACAACAGCACAAAACACAGAAAGACCACATGAAGAGACTGACAAAAAAACAAAAACAAAATCAAAAACAAACTGATCACAAAAAGGCACAAAACCAGAAACATAAAAGGACAAAAAACATTAAAAAACAAACAAACCAACAAAAAAGACGCAAGTCAACAAAAAGTGACAACAGAAGTGGACAAAATAAGCCCACATAACAAAACAAACACAAAGTGACAGATACAGATGAGTGAGAATGTCAAGTTCAGTGAAAACATTTAAAAACAAAACCTGAAGAGAGAACAACAACAACAGAAATCAAGACACAACTGAAAACAACCAGAGTGCAGTTCCCTTTAAGAGACACTCCTCAGGAGGCAGACGGTTCGATTCCCGCAGCATGACGGGCTGCAGTGCAGCAGCTCACACGACACCGACACCTCCGAAGCACTGATGAATTATTGAGAAGAAGAGGCTGCTGGTCCAGTCTGGTTAAAAATCTGCGTTTCCAGTCTGGCTACAACCTGCTGTTGGCGGTAGCCATAAAGATGAATTAGGGCGATATGAAGAAACCCGACGTGGTGCATTGTGGTCTACCGTGAGCTCCGCACATGACCAGAAAGCAGCTGATTCAATACCAGAAGTCAAGAGGTGTTCATGAGGCAGGTGGAGATGCAGGACCAGGATCAGAGTCTCAGGACCAGGAGCAGAATCTCAGGACCAGGAATAGAGTTTTCACTCGTTTAGAGCCAGAGCTGTTCTCCAAAACGGCTTCATGTAAATGTTCCTGGAATCGTGCTGAACTGACTGAAGATCGACGATGTCTGAACACATGGAGAAGGCGGTAAATCAGGAGGCTTTTTCATTTGGTCTCGGGTCTTAAAACCATCCGGTGGGACTCCTCTTAATGCATAATCAATACATGATCAATGAGCAATCAGATTCAACTGCCTCCAGTTCCAAACATGCAGGATCGATCAACATTACACAGCACATTCTGGAATTATTCACAACTGCTTTTTAACCAATCAGACGCCGTCTCCTGACACCGCCGGTGCTGTTCCAGGTCCTGCAGGACCAGAGCGGCTCATCAGGAGGCGAACGGAGACGTTCTCAGAGTCTCCGGCTCTCGTTCTGGATTCATCTGTACACACATCACGACGCAGGCGTCCTCCTCTCTGTCACGACTCAGGACACGCAGTGAATACTGAGTCTGAGCCGGGCTGAGGGAGGGGCCGGGGACAGGACGCAGAACAGGACCAGAATCAAAACCACGTAGTAAATCCGTCAGACCTTTAGATGGAGCTGTAACCCGTATAGCACTGCACTCAAAATACACAAAAAATGGAGAAGAAGACAGAGCAGCACAGTAACCTGTAAACAAACAACATAAGAAGACATTGTGTTTTTTGTGATTTTCGGTCGTCCAAAATTGGTTTTTAGTTGCAAATGGTGACAGTCTGAATCGGGCGCTGTGGTGAAGACCAGAGCTGAATTCGACCAGGCCGGGCTCAGAGCAGCGAGGTAAGGGAAGAACAAGCCGGTCACTACGATCTCAGGTGAGAACGCTGAACTTTCGAACATTTCTTAATGCAACTTTTTGGAAATGGTACGATTCCAGACAGACAGTGCTGCGCAGCTCACCAGACAACCGCGGTGAACAACACAGGAGTGGTTTCATTACAAAAAAAAAACAATGCAGGACAAATTAAAAGTTAATGAACACAAGACCAAGTCAAGGCCGAGACAAGAAATCCAAGAACAAGACCAGACTGAAGACTCACAGGCTGCTGAGAACCGGTTCTCATCTTTAACTTTACAAGCCGTTCAAAAGACCGACTCGTTCCTGGACGTTACATCTCTAATGGAATATGGCGGAACAAATGGTCGAAAAGCCCGAATTCCACTGAATGTGTTGTGACCAAAGCCTCCATTCTCGTCAACGGATGTTTGTTTTGTATTAAAAATGAACGTCCAGTCTATTTCCACACAACATGCAAGGAAGTGGCAGAACACTGCTAAAAGCACAGTTCATCAGAAAGGCATGCGGCGAGTTATGGCGCAACATCGCCGTGGAGCTTTTAGTGGAATATGTAGGAAGAGGCTCAAGCTCAGAGCCAGTTTCTAAAGTTTGGGAACACCTGGCTGAAAATAAACCAGAGAAACTTGTTAAAATCAAACTGTGATGCTCTGCCAATTTGTTCTTTCGTCTCGGGTTACAATTCAAACTTTTTCAAGCAAATAAGAACTTCTCGTACGTGTGTTTGACGTACTGTAGCATGAAGCTGATATTAATGTTCGTCCTCTCCTCTGGCAGCTATCAGACAAAGCAAAGTGACAGATTACCCTTCCTTCCATTCTCGATGCTAAGCCAGGCTAGCTAGCAGCTAGCTCGTGAACATTTAGAGAGCAGAGTGTTTGCAGCAGCGGCGCTCATCGATCTGCGAGCGCCAGGAGAGTGGATCGGCTGCGGCGTGGAGCGGCAGACATCAAAAAGATTCCTGTTCAACAGTCTGGACAAACGAAAAGGTGCGTTTTGATTCATTTTGTTGTTTCATTAAAGTCTGACAGGCCTGAACAGATGTGGCGTTAGCCTGTCGCTAACCACTGGACTTCAACAGCTCCACATGAACACGAGATGTTGTAGCTGCAAGGCTGCCGCTGCCGATTGATCCAACTGTTCCAGAACTGTTACACACACACACACACACACACACACTGGTCCACAGCACCAACCACCAGCAGCTAGTCGTTTGTTTCTTGTTTTCAGTCACAACTCCCACAGTTTCTAACTCCACCGAGATCTAGGACTCTGATGGACTGGAGAACTCTGGTGTTTTAGAACCGACTCGTTCCAAAACAGATAAACGGCAGCCTGAAGGACCGGAGTTCCTCTCAGCTCGAGGCCATTCGTCTCATTCACGTTTTGGAAACTATGTTCATTTCCACAGCAACAGCAGATACACCGAAAACGGCGTAGTTCTCAAGTTGGTAAATTGGCGCCGTTGTTTGTTTTAGTAATGAAACCACAGAGAACACACTCATCAAGATTCACAAGAAGAGAATACAAACATTCATATGGACAGAACATCAAGTTAGATTGTTATTGTCAACTGTAAAACTACCAGGACCAGGAGAATCTGGACTGGAACCAGGACCAGAGTATCAGAAAAGTGATTTTCATGTCGTGTTTCCATGAAGACAGAGTCAGAGCATTTCCAGATGCTCTGAACTCTGTTGCCTGACTCCAAAATACTGTGAAATCTTGTGTTGTTTTCACTTGAAATCCTTTATGTTTATAGTCAATACAAAAGTAGGCAAAGTGTTTGAAGCGGCAGATCAGGAAAATCGTACCTTCGATCGGAACGATATCAAACAGACGTATTAAGGCGAGGGAGTTTGGGGGCTTTCATGTGATGCGTTCAGTTTCCCTTTAATCAGTCGCTCTTTGAGGTTTCCACATGTGAGCACTGATCTCTGTTCTCTCTCTCCGTCATGTTTTATTCAGTCACTCGGACTGAGGTGTCCCATTTCCACACACACACACACACACACACACACACACACACACGCTGTGACGTGTCCTACATTCAAAGTCTCGGGAGACGGAAAAGTTCCAGTCGAGTTTTTAACACAAACACCGCTCAGCTTGTCTGACTGGTCAAGACACCTCTGAGTGGGCGGAGCCAATGAGGCAAAACTGAAGAAGAAAGAGACATAAACACACAAACAAACAAACAAACAAACAAAGACTCTTGTATGACACCAAAGTGAATAAATCCCTGAGTTGAGGCTGTACGGCTAAATTTCACCACTTTTTGTTCTTACTACCTGGAATACTGAGAGAAAGGCATTACGTCTCAAAAAAACATAAGTTAGGGTGTGTTGCGCCCCCTGGTGGTTGATATACTGATGACAACAGCAACACAGGAGGGGAACAAACGGAGAGACGGAGGAAAAGTTTGATGAGATACGAACAAAACTTTAAAGAAAAGATTCCTCAGCAATGAACATTCAGAAAGAAACGATTAAGGGGAGGGATGATGGAGGGTGGAAAGATGACGAAGAAGGGAGGTCGAAGTGAAGATGGAGGGATGATGGATGAAAAGTGGAGAGATGCAGGGAGAATGAAGTGATGATGAAGGAAGGATGACATGAGGATGGAGGGAGGATGAGGAAGGATGGAGGAGGGATGAAGGGATGATAAAGGAAAGATGGAGGTACGAGAGAAAAAGATGGAGGAAAATGGAGGTAGGATGGAGGATGGAAAGATGATGGAGGAAAGATGGAGGGATGATGAAGAGAGGAGGGAGGGATGATGGAGGGAAGATTGCAAATGATGAGAGATGACGGAGGAAAGATGGAGGACGGAGGGATGGAGGAAATATGGAGGGAGGATGGCGGGATGGAGGAAAGATGTGAATCATGACGAGACGATGGATGGAGGAAAGATTGTGGGGTGGAGGAAAGATGGAAAGATAGTGAGTGATGGAGGGAGGATGGATGGAGGATAGAGGGGAGGATGTAGGAAGAATAGAGGGGTGATGGAAGGGTGATGAATGGATGTTGGATGGAGGATAGATCATGGAGGGATGATGGATGGAGTATAGATGGAGGATAGAGGGATGATGGATGGGTGATGAATGGATGATGGGTGGAGGGTAGATGAATGGAGTATATATGGGGGATATAGGGATGATGGATGGATGGAGGATGGAGGGGAAGCATGGAGGATGGAGAGATGAAGAACGATGGAGGGAGGATGGAGGGAATTCCCCGTCGCGTGCGGCAGCAGCCAATCAGCTCTCCAGCTGTTACGTAATATTACATCCAAACCGATGCGCGTGCGTGTGCGCAGGTGCGCGCACGTGCGAGGGGGGTATACCCTGTTCTGAGCGCGCCCCCGCACGAAAACACCGCGCGAAACCCCCCAATAAATCATCAACAGACCGGGATTATAACAACAAATGTTCCCGTTTCATTCCAAAACAGAACTCACAGACACGCACGCGACATCATAGATCAATAAACAGCCATTTCCAGTCTGGATTCAAGCCTGAAAAATGACATAAAAATCCATAAAAAACCTTTAATATTTGTTATTTTTCAGTTTCATTAAAGCTAATCTATCCGGACGGGAGATGTTTACTTCAGGGACGATCCGTTTTTATCAAACTCGCACTGTTTGCATCGTGATGGAGCCAATAAACAGCCGGAAAAAATGCCGATTAAATGTGTTTTCTCACCTGCGTGGCTTTGTGGAACTGTTTCTTCAACCCCGCCACAGACATCTTCGGTTTGAGGAGGAGACGATGAAGAAAACCGGGTTATTCCTTTTTTCTTTTTCTTTTTTTTCCTTTTTTTTTTAAATATAATAAAATAGAGCCGTGCTCGCACGGAGGGATGGAGGAGGCGGAATCAGGCCGAGCCACAGCCCGATAATAAATCCTCCCGTCACGGCTCAGCGGCTGCACAGTCCCCGCTGATCTGTGTTTTTGATTTTTTTGTTGTTTCTTTTTTTAATTGTTTATAATGATTTTGCAGGAGATGGAGCGACCAAACCCAGCTGGGTCTATTTTCAGAGCGGAGAGGCGGAGGGACACAGATCGTCTAATGTGATGATGGATCACTGCGACTGACATCTGAGGACGGAAACGAATAAAACCAACACCAAACTCATCAGGGATGATAAAACAGATATTATAATAATAATAATAATAATAATAATAATAATAATAATAATAATAATAATAATAATAACAATAACAACAACAATAATAATGATGATGATGATGATGATGATGATGATAATAATAATAGTAATAATAATAATAATGATGATGATGATTTTATCTAAATTTACAAACTAAAGATGCACCAATAAAATATTAGAATATGGGTCTTTACCTTTAGCTACATTTCAATATAAAGTACCGATATGGGTACTGATTAATGTCATAAACTGATTCATGCTCCATATAGAAACGATACATACAGGCTACGTCGCCATGTATGTATTTAACATTTAATAAGTTCTCATATCGGTACTCGGTGTCAGCAGCCAAGTTTCAATGGAGCGAATCGATCGATGCATCGTCTTTCTGTGCACGTCTGAAGTGACGGCAACATGTTTTGTCATCTTGGAAACGTTATCCTGACAGAAAGGTTTAGGTAACTATACTGCAAAAACCTACTAACCTAATGACAAGGAAAGAAAAATACATAAAAATATAGCAAACATGCAGCAAAGTTAAAAGTAAATACAAAAGTTAAAAGTGACACAAAAAAATCACTGTAATTGAAAAACTGTCTGCTGGAGTTGTTTTCTTGTTCATTAATTCATTTTCAAAAGACAATTATCTTTCTTAAATAGACGATCTTTGTTTGTATTTGTACGCGTGTGCGTGTTCTTGTGACGTCAACGCGCCGCTCCTCTCACTACACGTCAGTTGGAGCCGCTCCTGCTTCATTTTTTTTTTTTTTTTTGTTTAAAGTTGTGTTTCTGAATTGATGTTCAACAGTAGGAAAAAAGATGAAGTGATGAAATAAATCAATTAAGAGAAAAGGAGCTTCAATCAACTGTTTCAAGCAAGAAATCCACTTCTCAATCACTGAATGTACACAAGACAAGATGGATTGATGCCGGAACAAATTAAAAGAAGCAGAGAGAAAACCCAGAGAGTGTTCACATCTTTATTCAAATCATAAACAACAGCACATGATGAGGTTATTATAATAATGTATCTTGACTTCAGTTTATTCAGTGCAATGAGGTCAGGTTAGAAAACCAGACCTCAGATCAGACAAGTCTTCACATGGAGCGTAGCCGTGTAAAGACGGCTTTTGTTTTGAAAAGTTTCAAGCCAAAAAAAAAAAGTTTCATTTCCTAGAACAGGGCTCTGCAACTGTGGAGCCACATGTGGATCTTTAGTCCCTCTGTGGCGGCTCAATGAAGCTTTCACTACATGAGATGTGAATAAATATTCAACTTGTTTTTATTATAGTGACACACCACAGAAATAAATAAAGTTATAGCAACAGTTCTGAAAACAAATGTTCCAATTAATTTTGAAACTATGTATTTGGGGAAATTAGAAAATTTAATTTTAAAAAGGAGGGAAGATTATAAATTATTAAGAATTATGTTACTGGCTAGTAAAAAAAAGCAGTTGCCAGGAGATGGGGAACTGATCAGGCACCAAGGGTGGATGAATGGATGGATATAATGTTAAAAATGTATAACATGGAGAAGCTTACCGCATCAATTAGATCAGAAGTAGATAAATTCAGTAAAGTATGGAGTAGCTGGTTGATGTATATTAAAAAACAGAGGTCCGGTTTTATTTAGGAGTAACCAAATTATTAGAAGAGGGGAGGATAAGATTAAGTTGTTTTTTTTTTAAATAAGGAAGGTCTACAAATAAGAAGAAAAGGAATTATTTACCTAAACCCCGGTTTAAAACCACGGACCATTATTGTTTGACGAGGTATATGTGTATGTATGGATGTGTATGTATGAATATATATGTGTAAATGGGCATGTATATGTATAGGTATGAATGTGAGGATGTATAGGTTTGTATATGTATACATATGTACGTGTCTACAGGTATGTGTATATATAGGTGTATGTAGGTGTAGATGTATGGATGTGAGCGTATGTTTGTGTACACGTGTGATTGTGAGAGTGCACGTGTATATATATCTTTGTAGGTATGTCTGTATGTATCTGTATGTCCTTTTTTTTTATTTCTTTTGCTTGTTAGTTTATTTTATTTC